>NW_006160094.1:7474141-7487817 GCF_000334495.1 Tupaia belangeri chinensis | reverse complement strand
CGAATCTGCAAGAAAGTTGATAGTGTAGACACCAAGGGAATGGGCGCTTTCAAAAAGGAATGCCCCACAGATGTGACCATTGCAGAACTGGAAGAGTCTACAGTGTTACCCAGCATGCTGTTGGCACTGTTGTGAACAAACAAGTTAAAGGCAAGATTCTTGCCAAGAGAATTGAGCATATTAAGCATTCTAAGAGCAGAGCAGCTTCCTAAACATGACAAGGAAAATGAGCAGGAAAAGAAGGAAGCCAAAGACAAAGGTACCTGGGTCAGCTGGAGCCAGCTATTCCACCCAGAGAAGCCACCATGTGAGAGCCAATGGAAAGGAGCCTGAGCTTCTGGAACCTACTCCTGATGAATTTATGCTATTCTTGGGCTAGCTCTGTGACCAGTGGTTAAAGTGGCTGGATGCCACAGGCTCATTCCCACAACTGAGTCATGGACCCAGGAGCTCGATAAACACACGTGGTATCTGTGTACATGTCCCCAGAATCCTGACGGGTTGGAGAAAAGATTACAGTACAGGGATGAGCAGGTGGCACAGTGGTTAAGGCACTGGACACTCCCATATGGACGACTGCGGTTCAAGTCCCAGACCTGGTGGCTTGCTTTCTCACTTTCACTCTCTCTCTCTCTGTGTGTCTCTAGTCAAATTAAGATAAATGAATAAATAAAATTAAAAATAAAAAGGTTACAGTACAGCCATCCCCCATGGGGGAGGGAAGGTTCTTTCCATCTCTCTCTCTCTCTCTGGCAAATACACATGCCTTTTAGCAATATAAATATATTTTAATTATTCAGAAAATGCTAGACTCAAACATATCAGACCTACAGTATAGGATATCCATCCAACCTACAACCTCTAATTTAGCTTGAGCTTCAGTTGTACAGCAATGAAGTAGCTTGTCCAGACCTGTGGGGTGTGGGGTGGGCTGGGCAGACAGCTCATAGAAACACAACATCTAGAGCCCTTTTACTCCATTAGAAAACAGCCACTAAGAGTATGCCAAATGCAAGTCCCACCTACCACTTCAGGGTCAGGTCTCTTAAGGACATCCCGGGAAGAGAGGACACCCACTTCCTTTGAAACATTCTTTTTTTTAATTGCCAGGAGGCTTCTGCACCCCCACCCCACTGGGTATGTGCAATCCTTTCCCCTGCTTTCTCTATCCTGTCAGGATTTGAGCACACATACACCTGACATTTTTGAAGCCACCAGAGCAGGGATGTGAACCAGTCAATTACCGGGATCCAGTTCCCAATGCAGAGTTGACCACATTGCAGGGCCAGCCCTTCCTCTACCATTATGCAATGCCTGATCAGCAGACTACCCAACGGGCTCTTGCATTTATAAAAAACATCGTAAATTACACTTGCTGTTAACTTTTTTTTTTTTTTTTGGAGAGGTTTTTGCTATAGGGTGCATGCACTCACCAGAGACGAAGAGATAGAAAGAGAGAAATTACCCCCCAGGGGGAATGGCCACGCCATCCTCTCAGGATCTTGGGCACATATGCACAAGCGCCAGAATGAGTTTAAGCCACCGGGTCCAGGACTCAAACCGCAACTATATGAGAGTCCAGAGACAGCGACACAGCCATTACGCCATCTGCTGGTCCTGTTGTTAACCACTTTTTAATGCCCGAGGGTGGTGTGCACAGAGCCTGTGTACACACACAATGCACCATCCTTTTTCGAGTTCTCTATCCTGTCAGGATTCTGGATGTGCTTACTATGCACATACGCACAATTTTTTTAAAAGGATTATTTTTATTCATTATTATCACTTTTGAATTTGCTATAGGGCATGTGTGCTCACCAGAGAGTCAGAGATGGAGCCAGGGGTTGGGGTTATTGAGAAAACAAGTGGCTAGGTTTGGGACTCAAACTGCAGTTAGCCAACTGGAAATCCAGCGTCTTAACCAACACGCCAGCAGGCCTCTCACCCAGAACGTAGCTTTTTTTTTTGTTTTTAATTACTTATTTAGGGGCTGGCAGGTGGTGTCGTGGCTTAGAGCGCTGGACTCCCACATGGCTGACCACAGTTCAGATCTCAGATATGGCAACTTGCTTTCTCAATTTCTCTCTCCCTCTCTCTCTGGTTAAGAGCATATGCTCTAGGGAACCAGCAGTTAGCGTAATGGCTATGTCGCTGGACTCCCACGTGGTCGACCACGGTTCGTGTCCCGGACCCGGTGGCTTAAAACTCACGCCGGGCGCGTGTGCGTGTGTGCCCAAGATCCCGAGAGGAGAATGGAGGAGAAGGGATTGCGGCGTGACCATCCCCCCTGGGGGGTAATTTCTCACTTTCTGTCTCTACGTCTCTCTCTGCCTGGCGAGCGCATGCGCCCTACAGTGAAAATCTCTCCAAAAAAAAAAAAAGAGCATATGCTCTATATAAAAATAATAGAAAATAGGGACCAGCAGCTGATATAATGGCTATGTTGCTGGACTCCCATGTAGTCAACCACGGTTTGAGTCCTGGACTCGGTGGCTTAAACTCACGCCAGTTGCGTGTGCATGCGTGCCCAAGATCTCGAGAGGAGAATGGAGACGGGCTGCGGTGTGGCCATCCCCTGGGGGTGACTCTCGCTTTCTGTCTCTCTGTCTCTGTCTGTCTGTCTGGCGAGCACATACACCCTATAGCAAAAACCTCTCCCCCAAAAAAAGAAAGCAAAAAATAGTAAATAAAGATAAAATAATCCTTTAAAGATAAAAGAATTAATAAAATACTTGAAAAAGAAATTAAAAATGAAAGGCCAGCAGATGGTGTAGTGATTATGGCACTGGACTCCCACATGTTCAAAGGTGCTTGGAGTTATGGATCCAGCAACCTGAAACTCAATGCTAGGTGCGTGTGTGTGCATACCCAAAATCCCAAGAGGAAAACAAAGAAGGGACTGCAGCATGGCCATCCCACATGGGGGAGGGGGGGGTAGTGGGAGGGTGATTTCTCACTTTTTCTCTCTCCAACTCATGTCTCTCCAGCAAGCGCACATGCCCTATAGCAATAATCTCTCTTTTAAAAAAATAAATAAGACCCCCAAAACACAGGCAACAGTCCCAAAAATTAACAAGTGGAACTACATTAGGCCATAAAGCTTTTGTACAGCAAAATAAACAGTAATTAGAAAGAATGAGGAGACAAGCCTCAGAGTGGGAGAGTATCTGCAAACTATACCTCAGTAAGAGACTGATAACCAGAATACACAGGGAACTCAAGCAGATTACCCACAAAAAAATTAATCAATCCAGTGAAAAGATGGGCAGATAAGCTGAACAGACAACTCTCCAAGGAAGACGTATGAATGGCCAAAGAGCATATGAAAACATGCTCAACATCTCTTATTGTAAGGGCAATGCAAATCAAAACCACAAAGACATACCACGTAACCCCTGCCAGAATGGCTAAAATTAACACAGTAAATTATGTTAAGTGCTGGCGAGGCTGTGGTGAAAAGGGAACTCTCCTACACTGTTGGTGGGAATGGACATTATACTGTGGAGAATTCATTTATTGCAGTATTATTTGCAATTGCTAGACCATGGAATCAACCCAAATGTCCAAAAATAGATGCGTGGGCTGAAAATATGCAGCATATGTACTCTATGGAATACTACTCAGCTGTACAAAATGAGACCCTGACATTTGACACAATGGGACGAATACAAAAGACCTAATGCTAGGGGAAGGAAGCCAGACTATGAAAGACAGACTTTGTAGGTCCCACGCTCAACACACATCGAATGATGAGAGGCCAGCAGATGGCGCAGTGGTTACATCACTGGATTCCACAGTCAGTTGGGTTGGAGTCACGGACTCAGTGGCTTGGAAATCCCGCTAAGCATGTGTGCATGTATGCCCAAGATCCCAGGAGAAGGGACTGTGGTATGACCATCCGCCCTGAAGGGTGATTTCTCTTTCCCCCTCAGTCTCTCTCTCTCTGTAGTGAGGGCACACACCTTAGGCAAAAACCTCTTTAAAAAAAAATAATGGGCCGGCAAGTAGCATGGTGGTTAAGGGTGCTGGACTCCCACATGGCCGACCACAGTTCAAGTCTCGGACCTGGTGGCTTGCTTTCTCACTTCCTCTCTCTCTGATCAAACTGGAAAATAATAATGATAATAATAATTAATAAAGTTAAAATAATTCTTTAAAATAAAATAAGAGAGGCCAACAGATGGTGTAATGGTTACATCACTGGACTTCCATGTAATAGACTGGTTCAAGTCCCAGACCTCCTGGCTTAAAACTCAGTCCAGGTGCATGTGTGTGTGTGTGTGTGTGTGTGTACACGCACCCAAGATCCCAAGAGGATAATGGAGAAAGGATTGAGGCATGGCCATCCTCCTGAGAGGTGATTTCTCACTCTCCCTCTGGTGAGTACTTGCACTCTATAGCAAAATCCTTCTTTAAAAAAATAAAAAATAATAACAAATAAACACACACACATATGCCAAATGTCTGCACTCTATAGCAGAAACTTAAAGATTGGAAAGTATAACAGTCCGGAGGGCAACTGTGGATATAGACATTAGGAAGTGGGGAGGGCGACCGTGGGTACAGACATTAGGAAGTGGGGCGGGCAACCGTGGGTGCAGACATTAGGAAGTGGGGAGGGCGACTGTGAGTACAGACATTAGGAAGTGGGGAGGGCGACTGTGGGTATAGACATTAGGAAGTGGGAAGAGTGGGGGTGGGGAGTAGAAGAAGAGTAAGAGGGAGAGGGTGGGGAACATTTCACTGACAGAAAAATTAAAAGTTATTGGCTGATGATAATGGATGTGGTAATGTCTTTGTCTTGACTGATAAGCACTGTATTCATGCTGGGGAAAAGCGTTGTACACTGTAATGATGTAGAGCAATTAAATGTAAATAATATATATTAAAAAACATTTGCTAAAAACAATGATTTAATCAATTTTATTATTATTTTTTTTTAATTTGACCAGAGAGAGAGACAGGGAAAGTGAGAAAGCAAGCTGCCAGGACTCGAACCATGGTCAGTCACATGGAGTCCAGCGCTTCAACCATCACAACACCTTCAGGCCCCCACAGAAATTTTTTAAAGGTTTTTGTCTTAAGGCACGTGCACTCACCAGAGAGACAAAGACAGAGAGAGGGAAAGTGGGAAATCCCCCCCCCCACCGAGGGGAAGGCCATGCCGCAATCCCTTCTCCTCCATTCTCGTCCTGCCACATCCACACACCCAGTTTGAGTTTCAAGCCATCAGGTCCAGGACTCAAACCCCAGCCACCCACGAGGGAGTACAACAATGGACCACTATGCCATCTGCTGCCTGCCCCTCACATGTTTTACTTTTTTAAAGAATTATTTTACTGGGACCAGCAGATGGAGTAGTGGTTACCTCAGTGGACTTCCATGTAACGGATGATGATTCCAGTCCCAGACCCAGTGGCTTGAAACTCACACCGGGAACGTGTGTATGTATGCCCCAAATCCCAAGAGGTGACTATAGGAGAAGTAACTGCAGCATGGCCCTACCCCCTGGGGGGGAGGGTGATTTCTCAATGTCTGTCTCTCTGGTGAGTGCACATGCCCTATAGCAAAAACCTCTCAGAAAAAAAAAAATTGACTGAATTTTATTGACCATTATTATTATTGTTAATTTGACCAGAGAGAGAGGGGGAAAAGTGAAAAAGAAAGCCACCAGGTCTGAGACTGAAACCATGGTCAGCCATGTGGGAGTCCAGTGCTCCAACCACCGTGCCACCTGTCACCCCACCACACACCCTCCATCCTGAATGGTTTTTAAGCCAACTGGCCAAGGACTCAAAATATGGTCAGCCATCTGGGACCTGTTGCAGCACATAACCTCCATACAATATGGCCAGCCCCCAATATTACTTATATATATAAGGGGAGAGAGAGAAAGAAATCAAGCCACCAGGTCCAGAACTCAAACCAAGGTGGCCATGTGGGAGGCCAGCACCCCAACCACCACACCACCAGCTAGTCCCAAGACTCTAACTATACTTCCACTACTGTCACAGCACCCCCTCTGGGTAAGTTATGTAGTTAATGGGGCCAGCCTATAACCTAGGGGTTGAGAGGACCAGCCACACAGCTGGACAGGCTGTCTCTCAACAACATACAGGGTATAGGTGCCCAAAATCCCAACAGGACGAAGAGATGAAGAAGCAGCGCAGCACTACTAGGCCCAACTGGGGGGTTCTCTCTCTTGCCCTCTCACTCGCTCTCTTTCTGTGTGTGTACCCATACTGCCTCTGTCACACACCTTCTGGCAACTTAAAAAAAAAAAAAAAAAAAGAGGTTAATGGTCTCAATTTTATGTATGAAGACAAGAATAGACAATTTATTTGCCTAAAATCATAGAGCTAGTTAACAGGGCAACCACTTGTGCCAGCCCATAGCCCAGCAGCTAAAGGGAGCCAGCTATCACAGAGCCAACAGCAGTTCTAATCCCGGTCCAGATGTTTGAAACACACACTGGGCACATGTGCTTAGGTGCCCGAGATCCCAACGCGATGGAGAAAGGGAGGGCTGCGGCATGGCCGGGTCCTACTGATGAGTGCTCTCTCTCTCTAGTGAGCATGTACACACCCTGGCAATTATAAAACGCAAAACACTATTAAAAATTAGGCCCATCCTCTTCACTTCTTCTTACCCCTTAACTGCATTAACTCAACACACTTCACTACATGCCAGGAAACATACAGGTGGAAGCAAATGCAGAGGTGAAAATGTTACCTTTTAATAGAAGAAATGATAGAAAAATGAAGTGGTTTCTAAATCAGACAACCAAAGTATTTGAAAGAAGCAATCTGTCGATTTCAAGAAAGGACAGAGGAATAAAGACTGAACGGAAGATAAATATGATCTGGGACTAACATCCAAGCCTTCCTGGAAGCAAGGAGCATTGCTTAGGTCCGTCCGACCATTGCCTCACCAACACAATATATTTTCTATCTAAAAGACAGATTATGGGGGGACCAGCAGGTGGCGTGGTGGTTAACACACTGTGCACTCCCGCATGGCCAACCAGGGTTTGAGTCTTGAATCTGGTAGCTTGCTTTCTCACTTCCTCTCTCTCTCACTCTCCTCACCCTCTCTCTCTCTGGTCAAATTAAAAAAAAAAAAAAGGGACCAGCAGTTAGCGTAATGGCTATGTCGCTGGACTCCCATGTAGTCAACCACGGTTCGAGTCCTGGACCCGGTGGCTTAAACACACTGGGCGCGTGTGCATGCGTGCCCAAGATCTCAAGAGAATGGAGGAGAAGGGATTACAGCGTGGCCATCCCCCCTGGGGGGGGGGTGATTTCTCGCTTTCTGTCTCTCTGTCTGTCTCTTTCTGGCGAGCGCATGTGCCCTATAAAAAAAAAAAAAAACCTAAATGAATGGAATGAATAATTTTTTTTTTTTTAAAGATAGCTATGGGGCCAGCAGGTAGCATTCTAGCTAAAGTACTGGGCTCCCACCTGGGCAAACATGGTTTGAATCCCAGACCTAGCAGCTTAAAAAACACACTGAGCATGCCTCTGTGCATGCCCAAAATCCCAAGAGGAGAATGGAAGAGAGCGGATTGTGGGGAGGTTAATTTCTCACTTTTCCTCTTTCTCAGGTGAGCACACACACTATGGCAAAAACCTTAAAAAAAAAAAAAAAGGGACCAGCAGTTAGCGTAATGGCTATGTCGCTGGACTCCCACGTAGTCGACCGCGGTTCGCGTCCCAGACCCAGGGGCTTAAAACTCACGCGGGGCGCGCATGCATGTGTGCGTGCCCAAGATCCCGAGAGGAGAATGGAGAAGAAGGGATTGCGGCATGACCATCCCCCCGGGGGGGTGATTTCTCACTTTCTGTCTCTATGTCTCTCTGTCTGGCTGGCAAGTGCTCGCGCCCTATAGCGAAAATCTCTCCCAAAAGAAAGAGAGAGAGAGGCTAGCAGGTGGCATGGTAGTTAAGGCACTGGACATTCCGACATGGATGAGCATGGTTCAAGGCCTGGACTTGGTGGCTTGCTTTCTCACTTTTCCTCTGTCTCTTTCTCTGTGCATCTTTCTCTGGTCAAATTAAAATAAATGAATGAATAAATAAAACTTAAAACAATTCTTTAAGGATACAAAAAAGACGTTTCAAGCTTTTTTTTTTTTTTTTTGAGAGAGATTTTTGCTATAGGGTGCATGTGTTCACCAGAGAGACAGACAGAAAGCAAAAAATCACCCTGCAGGGGGGATGGCCATGCCACAATCCCTTCTCCTCCAATCTCCACTCAGAATTTTAGACATACATGCATGCACACACGCCTGGCACGAGTTTCAAGTCATCAGGCCAAGGACTCAAACTGTGATCAACTATGTGGGAGTTCAGCAATATAACTATCACACCATCTGTGGTCCTTCAAGATCTTTTTAAACAATGAGAAGAACACCCTTTTTACTCTTTAAATTTTATCTGGATAGAATAGTGTACCTATATTTGATTCAAATTAGATATATGTGCTGTTGGTATCAACAGTGATCAATATATGTATATAATCTTAAAAATAATAGCTATGTTGGGCCAGCCAGTGACATGGTGGTTGGGGCAGCTGGACCCTCATGGCCAATGAGGCTGTCTGAGTCCTGGACCTGGTGGCTTGCAGGATACACCAGGTGCATGTATTAGGCACATGTGCATGCATGTTCAAAATCCCAAAAGAAGAGATGGAGAAGGAATTATGATGTGGTCATCCTCCACGGGAAGTGATTTCTCACTTTCCCACCCTTCCTTCCTCACAATCCCCACAAGCACACACACTATCTTGCAAACTAAAAAAAAAAAAAAAAAGCAGCAGCCTATCTTTTACACAAACTACTGAACATACTCAAATGTTACCCATATTTCTTTCTTTCTTCGACCTTTTAGTTTGTTCCTCTATTAAGCTGCAAATAGTTGCCAGATGATCAGTCTGAGGAAGTTTAAAATGACTTAATCTTGTGTTTATACATTGATTTGGTGTCATCTTCAAAACCAGCTGCAGACAGAATGTCCATGATCCTTCAGTAAGAATGATGTAATATCCAGGGGCTGGATCAGCAGGTGGTGTAGTGGTTAAGGGCACTGGACTACCACATGGCCAACTACAGTTGAAGTCCCTGACCAGGCTGCTGCCTTTCTCACTTTCCCTCTCACCCTCTCTCTCTGACCCTGTCCCTCTATGGTCAAATTTAAATAAATAAATATCCTGGGGTCAAAAGATGGTGTGGTACTTAAGGTGCTGGATCCCACGTGGTCGACACTGTCATTCAAGTCCTGAACCAGGCAGCTTGAAAAATATGCCAGGCACATGTACATGTATACCCAAAATTCCAAGAGAAAATGGAGAAGAGACTGTGGAGTGGCCATTTCCTCTGACACGTGATTTCTCTCTCTCTCTCTCTGTCTCTCTCCGGTGAGCGCACATCTATGACAAAAATCAATTAAAAAAAAACAATGTAATATGCACAATCCTACAATCTACGATTTACGGGTTTTTTTCTTTTAAGGCCTGAGCAATTATGAGTAACAGTGCAAATTTCAGGATGGTAGCACTGATTACATTGCAAGAATATAGACAGTATATAAACTATAATCAAAAGGTATACAGCAATTACTAAGTACTGTTATAAACTCTTTTATTTTTTTAAGGTTTTTAACCACAAAGTGCATGGACTCACCGGGGATAGAGAGTGAGAGTGAAAGTGAGAACTCACCCAGCAGGGGCATGGCCACATTGCAATCCCGTCTCCTCTGCTCTCCTCTCAGGATTTTATGCATGCGCACACACGCACCCAGCATGATTTTCAAGTCACTAGATCCAGGACTCAAATTATGGTTGAACATGTAGAAGTCCAGCACATAACCATTATTCCATGTGCTGACCCCAGCTACTATAAACTCAAGACTAGCACATTTGCAGCAATGTAAGTCTTCTGTATTTCCCAAACCTGTTTCATTATAGTCACCCTTGGACACTTACAAAAATAGAAATTTCTTGCACCCATCTCACACATACTATTTAGAATAATGTACCTATGAGGGCTGGCAGGTGGCATGGTGGTTAAGATTGCTGGACTCCCACATGGCAGACTGATTCAAGTCCCAGACCTGGTGGCTTGCTTTCTCGCTTTCTCTACCTCCCTCTCTGATCAAATGAAAATAAATCAATAAAGTTAAATAAAATAATTATTAAAAAAACCAAAAAGAATAATGTACCTATGATTTTTTTCTTTTTTGGGGAGGAGAGGCAAAGAGCACCCATGCTGGCTGGAGAGAGACAGGGAAAGTGAGAAATCACCACCCATGGGGAATGGCCACACCATAATCCCTTGTCCAGTCTCCTCTCAGGATTGTGGGCACACACAAACAGGTGCCTAGCGTGATTTTCAAGTTACCAGGTCCAGGGCTTGAACTGTGATTCACCATGTGGGAGTCCAGCACCTTGATCACCATACCACCTACAGAAACATCTTAACAATTAACATATTTTAATTAGTTAAATTATTTCAGGAACCACTTTGTTTTTAGATGAAATCTTTCCATTAAAGTAAAATTATAATGGAATAAAGTTGTTACTCTAGTAATATAGAGTCAAACATATCTATAATCCCCATTTATAAAGAAAAAAATTCAGATAACTCATTCATAAATAAAAAATCTGGCATTTTCAACATTAACAAACTTTCTTGGCTATCAGACTTTTCATCTCAAGACTCACTGGTGGTCTGAGTAGGGAGGGACTCTTTTTGAAAGTACACAATTTTTTTTTTTTTTTGAGAGGTTTTGCTATAGGGTGCATGCACTTGCCAGAGAGAGACAGAGAGAAAGAAAGCGAGAACCCCCCACCCCAGGGGATGACCATGCAGCAATCCCTTCTCCTCCATTCTCCTCTTGGGATCTGGGGCATGCAAATGTGCCCGGCATGAGTTTAAGCCACCAGGTTCAGGACTCAAACCGCAGTCGACTATATGGGAGTCCAGCGACATAGCAATTACGTTAACTGCTGGTTCCTAAGGCACACAATTTAATTTAACCTTAATAACAGTATTTTCTAGTCCATGCTTATCAACTCTTATGAAATTCTAGGACTTTCTCCAAAAGAAGTAAAATGAATTACCCCTAAGAAAAACTGTGGGGGCCAGCAGTTGGCATAATGGCTATGTCACTGGACTCCCATGTAGTCAACCCTGGTTCAAGTCCCGTACCCAGTGGCTTAAACTCACTGCCAAGTATCCTGAGATGAGAATGGAGGAAAAGGGATTGCGGTATGGCCATCCCACATGGGGAATAATTTCTCGCTTCCCATCTCTTTGTCTCTCTCTTTCTGGCAAGCACGTGTGCCCTATAGCAAAAACCTCTCCAAAAAAAAAAGAAAAATTGTGAATTTGCAAAAATGTATCCCACCCAGTTAAAAAATGCAACTGAGCAAGGTACCATTTTTAAACTACAGATACTAACTACTCATGTGCAGACAAACTCTTTCCAATTATAACATGCCCAACTGAAACATTCTAGTTCAATCTTGCCTTAAGAGCTGCTCAAAAATATTTTCACTCAGCAGTTGGCATTCCCAGATAATGTACTCACAGAGGAATGCCTCTTGCCCTCTGCCTCGCTCCCCACATTTGCCTTGCACAGTAAGTTCACAAGGATTCCCATATATGTGTGCCTACCACTTGATAAGAGGGACATAAAATCACAGCTGTTCTGTCCCACTTCTAGGGATATGCCAGAGAGTAACGAAACCACATCTATGCAAAAACTTATACGTGAATGTTTAAAATAGTATGATACGTAACAGCCAACAAATAGGAGTAACGGCCCATTGACAGATCAATATAAATTTCTGAAATGTGTTTATACAGTAGAATATTATGTGGCTATAAAAAGGTATTGATGCATGCTTCAACATGGATGAACTTAGAAAATGCTAAATCGGAGACGCCAGTAACAGAAGATCCACACTGTATGAATCCCATTTATGTGAAATGTGTAAAGCAGGCAAATCCACAGGAACAGAAAGTAGATCAGTGGTTGCCTTGGGGGGGCGGGGGGGTGGAATAAAAATGTCTGCTCTGGAGTGTGGGGTGTTGAAAACTGACTGGGGTGATGTTTGCACAATGCTGTGAATATACTGAAAACCATTAAGTTGTGTAACTGGTGAGTTGGGTGGTGTGCTGATTACAGTCCAATACAGCTGTTAAAAAAAATCTGCTATTCTGAAAATAGATACCTACCTCCAAACTCTAATATATATTAAAAGACAACTCTGGGTGACCAAATAGAATAAGAATCAAATTATGTCTAAAAAATAATGATAAAAGGACAAAAGTATTGTTTAAAACTTCAGAGTTGGGGCTGGCAGGTGGCATGGTGGTTAACATGCGGGACTCCCACAGGAACAGGTGGCTTGCTTTCTCACTTTCTCAAACTCTCTGTCTCTCTCTGGTCTAAAAAATTACTACTAATAATAAAAAAAATTAAACAATTCCTTATTAAGATTGTTTTTAAAAGTCGGTGTTGTATGCCTACATTATTTCCTAACAAAAACATATCTGAAAAATGATTATTATGTCTGGCGAGCTCACGCGCCCTATAGCGAAAAACCTCTCCCAATAAATAAATAAATAAATAAATAAATAAAACTGTTGCAAATATTTTAACTTGTCCTTAAAGCTGGATGATATTTAAATAAATATTGATTAAATGATGTGCTAGTGGGCACTTTTTTTTTTGCTAACAAAACTGATGGAACTCAACCTTACATATGCTTGGACTGAATTCAACCAACTACTGGGCTACATTACTCCACATAAAAGGAACCATGTGAAAAACAGAAAAGTACCAGCTCATTCAACATGAGAGGCATGTCAAAACCCTCACTAATTACCAAATGACTATTTCATAAGGGTTTAAATATTTTAACTTGTGGGTACAAATGTTTATATGGTATCAAACTGTGTGCATTTAAGTATAAGCACTTCACTACCTTCACACACACCTGTTTAGTATTCTAGATGTTTTTAAAAAAAAAGGTATCTGAAGGGTGTGGTAACCCAGCCAAGGTCATACGACAAGTCAGGGCAGAGAGCAATATTCTGCTTTCTACCAAACCTCAGGGGGAAATTTTACTGCATTTCACAAAAACAAACAAACAAAAAATTTGTCTTGCTTTACAATGCAAAGCAAGAACAAAACAAAACAAAAAATGGTGGTGGGGTCAGCTTAGTTTAAAACTCGACAGAGGCAGTGAGCTGGCTATTTTGGATAAACAAACACTTGCATGGGGAGTGGTTAAAAGCTCCAGCACTATCAGCCGAGGACATGTGAACTACTGCCCAGATCCTCCGGGTTTCCACCCTAGCTTGAAGCCTCGGCTCAGAAAGTCTAGCTGTCCCTAGATCATGAAGGCAGGGAACGTGGGGTCCCCCTGAAAAGTGGAAAGAATAAAATCAAACAAAAGACGAGTTAATGTGAACTGTATCGCTCGCTTCCAAAGGCGGAATACAGTAATATAACAGCGTGTGCCGGGACAGCGGTGAATTAAGGCTAAGCAACTTCAGATTTCTGACAACCTGTGAGAAGGGACGCCTAGGGCCGGCCAGCTCATCTCCCACGCTCGCAGCGAGCTGGTGAAAACCCGCCCTCGCCCACGGAGACCATGTCTACAGCCCG
>NW_006160094.1:7460858-7474106 GCF_000334495.1 Tupaia belangeri chinensis | reverse complement strand
TTCCAGGGGCCGCGCCCGCACGCCCAGGCAGCTACAGGGCGGACCCGGCCCGGCCGCGTCCGCTCGGACCGGACCGGACCCTGCGCTTCAGAGCCCTGGGCAGGGGGCGCCGGCACACGCGCACGCACTTGCACACACGCTCTCTCCTCTCCCACACACGCGTCGTCGGAGCCACGGGGACGGTGGCCCCGCACAGCCTCGGCCGGTTTCCGACCCAGGGGAAGCCTCGCCCAGCGCCGCCTGCCCGGACCCCACTCCCCTCACCTGGCCCTGGCCCCTGCCCCAGAGAGATGAAACAGGCGGCGGCGGCAGCTGCTCCCGACAGGGTCCCTCAGCGGCGGTGGCTGCTTCGACCCGCAGCCCTAATCTACCGCCGCCGCCATGTTGGAGGGTGAGGTCACCCCCGGCGTGCTCCGTCACCGCCGGCGCCGGGGCGTGCGCGGCGCGCGGGGCGCCGGAAGGGGCCGGCTCGGCCACCGGAGCGGAAGCATGGACCATCGAGGCGTGGAGGTCGTCGTGCAGACGTGACGGGAAAAGCTCTTCCCAAGAGTCGTTGAAATCTATGGTCGCGGGGTTTGCGGAAGTGCCTGCTCTTGCGTCATTTCCGGTGCCTAGGCCGGTGTTTGTGGGAAGAGAGTGGCGGGCCCGGAAAGGCGGTCTCGCGGCCTGCGGCGGGTGCTGGTTGTCGAGGAAATCTGAGACAGGGTTCGCAGACACTCGTCGGGAAGATGAGCCTTGAAGGCTGGGGACGCGTTCTGGGCTGGGAGGGTGGAGGAGAGGGCCTTCCGGGCGCGGGAGTCGCCTGAGCGGGGCCGGCTTGGGCTCGCCGCACCTAGCGCGGCGCCTGGGGTTAGCGTGGGGGGCTGTTGGCCGCCCCGACTGCGAGCATCCTGCAGGCATTGACGGTCTCGGGCCGAGGGCACAGTGCGCCCGGACCGGCGGAGGCCGTGGAAGGTAGGCGGCTGTCGTCACCCGCCAGGGCACGCCGACGAACGCAGGGGTTCCTTTCAGTGACGACATGGTTTAAAATCCACCCGGGTGGGTGGCCGCACAACTTCTGAGTATGCTGAAAAACATTCCCTTGCGCATTTTAAAAGGGGAGTCCAAGCTTTTCCAAAAGAACTGGCACCGAGGCGGTGGAGTTGGGGAGAGTCGAGTCCCGGCGGCGCCGCGGGCGCTGTGCTAGGCGGGCTGGGAGACCAGGACGGCCAGGCGGCGGCTTTCACCTAATTCGGACCCCCGAGGCCTGTAATGTTAAGTGAGTGATAAAGTCATCAAAGGTTTTAGTGATATGAGAGTAAGGAAATCTACAGAAGAGCTGAAAAAAAGGAAAGCAGTTCTCTTCTGTTGAAGCGATGACAAAAGACGCGATTGTAGAGGAAGCAAAGCAAATTTTGGGTTCCTGAAAGTGCACTTTTAAAAAGCAACATGATTTATGCTAGGTCTAAATATGCCATTAAAAAGAAATTTATAGAGGGGCCGGCAGGTGGCTTGGTGGTTGGGGGTGTTGGACTACCATGTTGCCAACTGCGGTTCCAGTCCCAGGACATGGTGGCTTGCTTTCTCACTTTCCCTCACTCTTTCTCTTTCTGCCCCTTTCTTGTAAAACTAAAATAAATAAAGTAAAATAAAATATTTAAAATAAATAAAAATAAATGTACAGGTGCTAAAGACAAATGGCAAGTAAATGGCTTGGGTGATATTAACAACTGTTAGACATTTGGAGAGAAATTGGGAGGCAGTGTAGTAGTGTCACTGAAGGAAAACCAGTATAAACTGGACAGTCAAGTGCCATCTTGATCTTAAGGAGCTTCTATTTCTCTAGCTAAGTCCATTGGAATAGTGTTAGGTTTTTGGGTTTTTTCCTCCTTCTTTCCCTTTCCACTGGGTCTTTCCAACACAGTGAATGAAGGAGATAGCATTTATTTAGGTAGCCTATCAGTGAGTGCCTTCAGACTGTTTAATACTATTACTTTATGTAGAACGCAAAGAATGCCTTTTCATGATATTTTAGCCAAAACAACTGGTTATATGCATCCCTTGCAGTGACCAAATGTTAAAATGAATGTAATTGTCAATGTGAATAACTTAGGGTACTACAAGGGTAAGCTAATTGAATGCCTTGAAAGTACTACTCACTGGTCATATGGTACACTTTTCAGTGTTACAGTTGTACTTGATTGCACCTCTGTGAGGCTGGAGCATCCATGTACCTCCCCTGCCTTCACAAGGCTATTTTTGTGACATGGCAGCCCAGATAAAATACTATGCATTAAAAGCACTTTTTTTGTAGTGAGTAATTACCCAAAAGGAATGCCAATTAAGTTGTGTTAACTTTATCATTAACTTAGTACCTTTGCTCATTCTTGTTACCTCCTTTTTTTTTTTTTTTTTTTTTGGAGAGATTTTGGCTATAGGGCACGCACACTTGCTAGAGAGACAGAAAACAAGAAATCACCCCCTGGGGGGGATAGCCACACCACAATCCCTTCTCCATTCTCCTCTTGGAATCTTGGGTATGTACGCACATGGCCTGGTGTGAGTTTAAGCCACCATGTCTGGAATTCAAACCACTGTCGACCACATGGGAGTCCAGAGACATAGCCATTATGCCAACTGCTGGTCCCATCTGCATGTCTTCCTAAAAGCTATTAATGCCTTTTTGTTTTTCATTGAGTATACACTACTGAATAAGTAGAATCTTATGTTTACCATGTGAGTCTTAGAACACGAAAGTTTTTTTTGTTTTTGTTTTTTTTTTGCTATAGGGCGCATGTGTTCGCCAGACAGAGACAGAAAGCAAGAAATCACTCCCCAGGGGGGATGGCCACACCGCAATCCCTTCTCCATTCTCCTCTCGGCATCTTGGGCATGCACGCACACGCACCCGGCATGAGTCTAAGCCACTGGGTCCCGGACTCGGACTGTGGTCAACTACATGGGGAGTCCAGTAACATAGCCATTACACTAACTGCTGGTCCCAACACTAAAGAAATTTTGATTATCAGTCATAATGGCAATTTCTCTATAAAAGAGCCTTAAGTGGAACATTTGTTTCGAGGTCAAATGCCCCATCCTCACAAAAATGGCCACCTTGCAATAAAAGTAGCATAGTAAAAAAAAGAAGGGGGGGGTCTGAGTCCTTAAGGCTGTGTGACTGAAGTAGTGCCATTAATAGAGAAATACTTAATGTAATTATTAATTAGTTAATAACTAATAGAAAAATGAATACAGAAACAACAGATATTTGTCAAGGAAAGCCTTAGCTAAGAAAACTTATAGTAATTTCCTTATAGTACCTAATAACCAATATAATTTTTTTTTCAAAATCTTTTTTATTTTTTATTTTTTTTTCCAATTTATTTATTTGCATTCATTCACTGTACATCATTACAGCATACAAAATGAGATTTTTCCATCCGGAGTACACTGTATATTGTCTCAATCAAGCACATCAACAAACATGTTATTCTTAGCAAATGATCTTCCATTTCTTGTTTTCTGTATTTTTGCTTTTTTCCCCCCATCCTTGATTCCCTATCTCTTACCCTCTGCCACCTCCTGTTCTCCTCCCACACTATCTCTGGTATCTATGTTTGCTTTCTATACCATTTTCTCCCCACATTTTATTGAATCACCAAAGACCCTAATCAATCCAAATACCCTCCTAGCAAACACATGTGACATACACATTTCCATGAGCACAAGTCTAACTTTACGCATCCTATACAATTTCTAGAGCACTTTGAGAGAGGACAACATGATCATGATCAAATTCTGCAATTAAACCCAATGAGGGAGTAGACGCACCTCCAATAAGAGAGGTGTGATTATGGCACTCCCCTATGCTAAGGTATTCACAAGGAGACAGATCAACAGTTTTTTTTTTTTTTAATTCATCCTTGTCCTCCTCCTTCTCTTTCTCTTCTTCCTTCTTGTCTTCTTTTTTTTTTAATTTTTTTATTATTATCATCATAATCTTCTTTATATTACATTGGATTACATAAACTTTACAGTGTATTACATTGTTTTTTCAAAAGGGAATGCCATGCATGTCAGTCAGTACAAAGACATTAATCTCCCTGTTTCAACATTCGATATCTTTTCTGTTTTCCCCAATCATTATTTATGATTAAGTTAGCTACTTTCTCAGTTTTTGGACTCTTATTTCCATGTATCTGCGTTTAGTTTTCCTGATACAGCACATCCTTGAGAACTTCTTGGAGGTCTGGTCTGGTGCTGGTAAATTCTTTCAGGTTTTGTTTATCTGAGAATGTTCTTGTCTTTTCTTCCCACCTGAAAGATAATCTTGCCGGATACAGTATTCTTGGCTGAAACTGCTTCTCTCTTAACACTTGGAATATATTTTCCCATTCTCTCCTCGCTTTTATTGTTTCTGATGAGAGATCTGCTGTTAGCCTGATGGGATGTCCTTTGTAGGTAACTTGATGTTTTTCTCTTGCTAATCTTAGTATCTTGTCTTTGTCTGCAGTTTTGGTCAACCTGGCTATAATGTGTCTTGGAGAAGATCTTCTAGGGTTGATTCTATTTGGGGTCCGTTGTATTTCCTGGGACTGGATCTTTGAATGCCTCTCTAGGTTTGGAAAGTTTTCTTGCAGGATTTCCTGGAATAGATTATCAATGCCCTTATGGGTTTCCTCACCTTCTGGAATGCCAATTATCCGGATATTTGGACGTTTGATGGTATCCAGTACTTCTCGCATATTATTCTCAAATTTTTGTGCCATTTTCTCAGTCTTCATGGTGGATTTTTCTAGGCCAGCCATTTTCTCCTCTACATCTGAGATTCTATTTTCTGAATGATCTAGTCTGCTTTTAATGCTTTCCAGGGAGATTTTGACTTCTTGTATTATAGACTTCATCTCTAGCAGTTCGGTTTGAGTCTTTTGTAAAGTGTGTAATTCCACTTTTAGATCTTGCAGGAATTTCCTCATCTCTTGGAACTCGTCAATCTCTTTCTCCTTTCTCTTTAGTAGTTCATTATCTCTCTTCTCTTCCATCTCTGTTAGCTTAGACATTATGAATGATCTGAATTCCTTATCAGACATTTCCATGATTTTCACCGAACTGCTTGTGGATGAAGAGTTACTCTTTTCCCTAGGAGGAGAGGTATTTTCTTGTTTTCCCATGTTTCTCGTGATCCGGCGGTGATTTCTTGTCATCTGATGAATGTTGTGTTTTCTTTCAAATTCTGGAGGTTCAGCCTTAATGTTAAGGAGCAAGCAGACAGAGGTGATCCAGAATCTCTTTGCTGTTCTATTGTGCTTGCTGGTGCAGCAGATTCAGAAGATAGTGCTCTTAGATCTGTCTTGTCCTGAAGGCCCGTGGCTTCTTCTGCCTGGATGGGAGGAGCAGAGCTAACCAATATAATTTGAATGAGTTAAATAATTAAATTTTTCTGGGACCAACAGATGGCATGATGGCTATATCACTGGACTTGAGTCCAACGATGTAGCCATTATGCTATCTGCTGGTCCCCTCTTTCTCCATTCTTTTGGCATCTTGGGCATACACATACACCTTCCTGGCATGAGTTTTAAGCCACCTGGTCCAGGATTCAAATATATGGGAGTCCATCAACGTAACCATTATTGTATCTGCTGGTCTCTGTCTTAAACAAGGGACCAGCAGTTGGTGTAATAGCTATGTCGCTGGACTCCCATGTAGTCAACCATGATTCGAGTCCCAGACCCGGTGGCTTAAACTCACACTGGGCACATGTGCAAGCGTTCCCAAGATCCCAAAAGGAGAGTGGAGAAGGGATTGCAGCATGGCCATTCCCCCCAGGGAGGTGATATTTTGCTTTCTGTTTCTGTCTCTCTGTCTTTCTGGCAAGCACATGTACCCTATAGCAAAAAACTCCCAAAAGAAAAAAAAATCCTTCCAGACCCAAACACATAGAATCCATTTACAGCTGAGGTGGGCCCTACTCTTTAACTGAAGAGCCTCTGCTCCAAACCTCTCCTTCCAGACCTGAACACCTAGACAAGTAGGTGTTCTTCTTTCTGTCTCTCTCTCTCATTTAAATTCTTTTTTTATATATTTAAATTTTAAGTACCATCTCTTGCCTCTGACCTCTCCTTTATCTTGCTGATTTCAGAATCCATCCACATCTGAGGTAGGTCCTGCTCCTTCATTTTATGCTTTTTTTTAAAAAAAATTTGTATTTTTTTGGTTGTTTTTGTATTCCCCGCCCCCGTTTTCACTTTGTTTTCTTTTACCTGATTTCCCCAGGTTACCAGCCTCCCCACTCTGAGTGTCTAGATAGGTCTAGATGCACAGAAGCCAAACATTTGAATACTTACAGGCTCATAGAAAACCTCAACCCCCCACTGAACCTGCTGCACAAAGGGAGAAACTCCTCTTCATAAATCTGAAATCTCTGTGGATACCATGTCACAAAACACCATAGGAGAGAGAAACTCCACAGAAGTACCTCACAGTAAAGGGAAGCACACGAGCTAACAGTTGCAGAAACCTCCAACAAATTAGCCAAAAGTGAATTGACCACCAAATGACTAAAAATCAGAAGACTGCAGAGTAAACAACAGGGAGAAATACAAAGCTGCAGAGAGTGCAGCGCATCTCCTTCCACATGCCTCTGAACTCAGTTGAAACCCTGCAGCTTAACCCAGGTGCAGAATTCTTTAGAAACTGGGAGACCTTTGTAATACCCAGTTTCAAAGACAAAAGTGTAAGTTGCTTGATAAGCGTCAGGGCAACAAAACTGCAGAAAGATCATGGGTCATCTCCTCCCGCACACCTCTAAACAGTCAGAATTAACTCCAAGAAATTAGGAAGAAACATATAATCCATCAGATGACCAGAAATCACTGCAGAGGCACAAGAAATATGAGAAACCAAGAAAATATCTCTCTCCCAAGGGAAAAAGAATAATCCTTCATCCTCCAAAGATAGTACAGTGGAACTTATGGAAATGTCAGATAAAGAATTCAGAATATGTGTACTGATAAAACTAATTGAGATATAAGAAAAGAGAGAGAACAAATTCCAGTAGATGCAAGAGAAAAGAGACAACAAGTTCCAAGAGATGAGGAAGTTCTTCCATAATTTGAAAGAAGAAATACCATAAAAAAGAATCAAACAGTGCTGTTAGAGATGAAGGCTGTAATACAGGAAATCAAAACCTCCCTCAAGGGACCAGCAGGTGGCATAGTGGTTAGGGCGCTGGACACTCCCACATGACTGACTATGATTCGAGCTCAGGACCTGGCAGCTTGCTTTCTCATTTCCCATTTCCTTTCTCTCTCTGTCTCTCTCTGGTCAAATTAAAAAAATGAATGAATATATAAAATTAAATGAATAATTCTTTTTTTTTAAACTTCCTCAAAAGTATTAAAAGCAAATTAGACAATGCAGAAGGTTGAATCTCAGATTGTAGAAGACAATACCTCTGACCTAGAAAAACTCACCAAAAAGAAAATAACCCTTCAAAAATGATAATATGAGAAATACAAGATACCACTAAATGCCCAAACATCTGGATAATTGGTATCCCAGAAGGTGAAAAAACTAATAAGAGCATTGATGATCTATTCTATGGAATCCTGAAAGATAACTTTCCAAACCTAGAGAGGGATGCAAATATCCAGACTCAGGACCAGCAGTTGCTGTAATGGCTGTCGCTGGACTTGATGTGGTCGACTGGGGACCCAGTGGCTTAAACTCATGCTGGGGGTGTGTGTGTTTGCACCCAAGATCCCGAGAAGAGAATGGTGGAAAAGGATTGCAGCGTGGCCATCCTCCCTGGGGGGTGACTTCTTACGTTCTGTCTCTCTGTCTCTCTCTTTCTGGTGAGCACATGCAAAAACCCTATAGCAAAAACCTCTCAAAAACAAAAAATAAATATTCAGACCCCTAAAGCTTAAAGGACCCCATATAGAATCAACCCAAGAAGATCTCCAAGGCACGTCATAGCCAGATTGGCCAAAACCTCAGACAAAGACAAGATACTAAAATTGGCAAGAGAGAAATGTCAAGTTACTTCCAAATGTTATCCCATCTGGCTAATGTCGGACCCCTCCTTGGACATAATGCAAGCAAGGAAACAATGGGAAAATATATTCAAAGTGTCAAGTGAAAAACAACTCCTGGGACCAGCAGTTAGCGTAATAGCTATGTCGCTGGACTCCCACGTAGTTGACCGCGGTTCGCGTCCTAGACCCGGTGGCTTAAAACTCATGCCGGGCGCGTGTGCGTGCGTGCCCAAGATCCCGAGAGGAGAATGGAGGAGAAGGGATTGCGGCGTGACCATCCCCCCTGGGGGGTGATTTCTCGCTTTCTATCTCTATGTCTCTCTCTCTCTGGCAAGCGCACGCGCCCTATAGCGAAAACCTCTCAAAAAAAAAAAAAAAAAAAACTTCAACCAAGAATACTATGCCCAGCAAGATTATCTTTTATATAGGAAAAACATTCTCAGGCACCAGCAGTTAGCGTAATGGCTATGTCCCTGGACTCCCACATAGTCGACCGCGGTTCGCGTCCCAGACCCAGTGGCTTAAAACTCACGCCCGGCGCGTGTGCATGCGTGCCCAAGATCCCGAGAGGAGAATGGAGGAGAAGGGATTGCGGCGTGACCATCCCCCCTGGGGGGTGATTTCTCGCTTTCTGTCTCTATGTCTCTCTCTATCTATCTGGCGAGCACACGCGCCCTATAGCAAAAACCTCTCAAAAAAAAAAAAGAAAAACATTCTCAGATAAATAAAACCTAAAAGAATTTACTAACACCAAACCAGCTCTTTAAGAAATTCCGAAGGTGGGGACCAGCAGTTAGCGTAATGGCTATGTCACTGGACTCCCACATAGTCGACCGCGGTTCGCGTCCCAGACCCAGTGGCTTAAAACTCACGCCAGGCGCGTGTGCATGCGTGCCCAAGATCCCGAGAGGAGAATGGAGGAGAAGGGATTGCGGCGTGACCATCTCCCCTGGGGGGGGATTTCTCGCTTTCTGTCTCTCTGTCTCTGTCTGTCTTGGGAGCACACACGCCCTATAGCAAAAACCTCTCCAAAAAGAAAAACAAAATTCCGAAGGGGACCCTGCAGGTGGTTGGGGTCTCTGGATTCCCATGTGGTCTTTCGAATCCTGGGCATGGTGACTTACTTTCTCACTTTCCCTCTCTCTGTGTCTTTGTCTCTCTCCGGTCAAATTAAAAAATAATAATATCAAATGAACTAAATATTTTTAAAAAATAGTTCTGGAGGGAACCAGCAGTTAGCGTAATGGCTATGTCGCTGGACTCCCGCGTAGTCGACCGTGGTTCGCGTCCCGGACCCGGTGGCTTAAAACTCACGCCGGGCGCGTGTGCGTGCGTGCCCAAGATCCCAAGAGGAGAATGGAGGAGAAGGGATTGCGGCGTGACCATCCCCCCTGGGGGGTGATTTCTCGCTTTCTGTCTCTATGTCTCTCTCTGTCTGTCTGGCGAGCGCACACGCCCTATAGCGAAAATCTCTCTCAAAAAAAAAAAAAAAATAGTTCTGGAGAGAGTGCTATACCAGAAAAACTATAGATGGACAGAAATAAGAGAACAGAAAATGGCCACCTTAATGGCAGGGGGAAGTCTGGATATATCAACAATAATGTTGAATGTTAGCTTCCAGGATTTAAACGAATCTGAGCACAGTAACATTGCACATTCAATAGAAGAGAGGGGACTGAGTGCACCCCTGGGCTGCCCACCCCCATTCCCCTGCTGCAGTGTCGTAAAGCTGTTGGAGCTGAGGCTGGGCAGGCTCCGCAGAGGCCCCGTCTAGGAGCACCCACCCTGTGCCACCACAGGGACTTGGCAGGACTGCCCTGCCCAGGTCCCACCATGGTGTGCCCTGAGCCCCAGGCCTTGGTGTTGCAATGGCTTCAGGAGGCAATGCTGGCTCACTTTTAAGTGGCCTATGGAAAGTAGAAGAAACCCCAAAATGGAGGACTTTACTTCCAGGACGACCAGCCAGTGGCCTGGACGACAGACCTCTGTTCTGGGAGAGTCGAGTCAGCAAAGGATCAATCATCAATTTAGTTGTTGGCAGCCTGGCATCCTTATTGATTCTAGTAACGCTGATCAGTGCGTTTATTTTCCCTCAACTATCTTCAAAGCCCTTGAATAGATTTTTTGTTGTCTGCATCTCTTCAAGTAGTTTAACTGCCTGCATACTTATTTACTGGGGTGGCAAGGAGACTTAGAGTGGATATTTAGAAAGCTAGTTTACTCTATCTCATTTTGTTTCATGTCAGGTGTATGTGCAAACCTGTACTTCCATGATGTGGGAAGGGGAGACTGCCAAGGAGAAAATACCAGGACTCTTTTTTTTTTTTTAGAGGTTTTCGCTATAGGGCACGTGCGCTCGCCAGACAGACAGAGAGAAACAGACAGAAAGCGAGAAATCACCCCCCAGGGGGGATGGCCACACCGCAATCCCTTCTCCTCCATTATCCTCTCGGGATCTTGGGCACGCACGCACACGCGCCTGGCGTGAGCTTAAGCCACTGGGTACGGGATGTGAACCATGGTTGACTACGTGGGAGTCCAGCGACATAGCCATTACGCTAACTGCTGGTCCCAATACCAGAACTCTTTTTAAACTATACAGTAGGACAGTGAATAAATAGTCGTCAGATTAAGAATGCTGAATACTCTCCTGCAGAAGCCTATACATGATTTTCATGTTACTTGTCATTCTAAATTCCCTCTTGTATGGGAGACAAACACCATAGATCACTTGTTTTTAAGGAGCTGATGTTGCACTTAAACATTCCAACCCTCAAAGCTCAACAGCACAAGTAATTCTCACTTCTGAAATTAAAAATGTTTACAATGTAATTGCATGGCAAAAGGCTATGTAACAAAATCTTGCATTTTAAGACAAGTGCACGTGCACTCGCCAGAAAGACAGAGAGAGACAGAGAGATAGAAAGCGAGAAATCACCCCCCCAGGGGGGATGGCCACACTGCAGTCCCTTCTCCTCCATTCTTCTCTCAGGATTTTGGGCATGCACGTACACGTGCCCAGCATGAGTTTAAACCACCGGGTCCGGAACTCCAACCACGGTTGGCTACATGGGAGTTCAGCGACATAGCCATTACGCTAACTGCTGGTCCCAATAAAATAATTCTTTTAAAAAAAGTATGTACTGTTCTCATTAAAAGGATGAACTACCATTATGTGCTTTTTTATTTATTTTATTTTTTGGAGTGGTTTTTGCTATAGGGCGCATGCGCTCGCCAGACAGACAGACAGAGACATAGAGACAGAAAGCGAGAAATCACCCCCCAGGGAAGATGATCACGCCGCAATCCCTTCTCCTCCATTCTCCTCTCGGGATCTTGGGCACGCACGCACACGTGCCCGCCGTGAGTTCTAAGCCACCAGGTCTGGGATGCGAACCATGGTCAACTACGCGGGAGTCCAGTGACATAGCCATTACGCTAACTGCTGGTTCCTCATTATGTGCTTTTTGACGTGGAGCTCTGAAGCCACAGTGTCACACATGTTGTTCTGCTGTTATGCATAAATTGAACCTCATTATGAGGAAACTGTCAAACAAAAGCATATTGGGAGATTTCCTATAGCTGGAAAATCTTATAAATTCCATATTAAAGGAGACAACAAAGTGTACGAAGTGATCCTGGATGAGAAAAAGAAATGTGTTGGGGCCAGCAGGTGGCATGAAGGGCATCACAGGACATACAGAAAAACTTGAATGTGGATATATATTAGGTAGCAGTGCTGTAGTTCTCAGCGTACAGTTTTCTAATCTTATCAGAGCACATTTTTTTTATGACACACAAGCTGAAACAGTTATGAATACTGTGTGTGCACGTGTGTGTGTATGTGTGAAAAGAAGCAAATGTAGCAAAATATTAACAATTAGTGAATCTAGGTGGAGGGAGTTCATTGCACTTGCCTTACAACTCATTTTATTCAAAATAAAAAATAAGAAAAGTGTGTACCCTTTAACATAATCCTACCAAGATCCTACCCTTGAAATTGTCAAAACTTTTTGCCCTTTCGTGGAAGAAAAAAAATTGGGGCTTGATGTGAACCCAGAGAGAAAACAAGGCTGAGAGAATTCCTACCCTAAGTGCCCTTAAAGAGAGTCCCGGAAATTATGTTTAAAAAAATGCATAGGTTCCTTCAGGAGAATTCCAAACGCTTTGCAGACACTCCACCCTACCGCAATGGTAACTTAGCTTCTCACTGCCTTAGTGTGGCCTCCACAGGACTTTCAGCATTGCACCGTGGAGAAAGGGGGGACAGGAGGGTAACGACGAGATGGTGGAGCAACCTGGCAGCACTGCTCCGTACAGAGGAGGACGGGACGTCTGACAGCAACCGTCAAAACTCACGTCACCCCAGGTACCCGTGACAAGATGGAAATAACACTCTATGAGCTTCCTCCCCAAACCCTTGTCTAGTCGCCTGAGAAATGCCAAAGGCGCGTCCTCCAGCCACTCCTCCTCCTCACCGTCAAGGTCAGCCTCGGCGGAGGAGCCCACGGAGACAGGGCGAGATCGGACTAGGGATCCCGGACGGAAGCGCGGAACAAATTTTTCTTAAAATCGAGGATACTTGAATAAACTATGGACTTTTGTAAACACGGCAATACTGATTTACACACGTACCATGACCAATAATAAGGAAACTGCGCGCGAGGGGGAGAGGGCTTTTGTTAGGCTCTGCCCTATTTGCTCAATTCTCTTAAATCTAGTCTAACAACTTTAACGTATTAATAAGTTAGATGTTGTTGATGGGTTTGCTTCCATTAAAGTTAAAAAATGCACAATTATAATACATTTTAGTCTTGTTATGAACTCAAAAAAAACCCTCAAGTGTCCCGAGGCTACAAACGACCCGTCCCCTAACAGACCAAAAGCCCCTCGCCCGCCCCGGCACAGGAGGCCGGTCACGAGCCGGCGAGGGCGGGGCGGGGTCTCCACGCCTGCGCCACTGGGGTCTGGGGTGGAGCTTCCCGGCCCCTGCTCTCTCGCCATTGGCCGAGGAGGCTCAGGCGGAAGAGCCCCTTGGTCACCTGGCAGGAACCGGAAGCCGGGTTGTACAGTAAAAGAAGGCGACGCTACGCCGGCTTTTCTTCTGACTCTCCTGCTGCCTCCTTCGAACGTCGGCTCGAGCGGTTTACTCAGCGGCCTAGCGCCTTCTTCGCCATGGCCCTCAGCGATGCTGACGTGCAAAAGCAGGCAAGCGGCTGGTGGGGGGCTG
>NW_006160094.1:7453965-7460534 GCF_000334495.1 Tupaia belangeri chinensis | reverse complement strand
AAAGGCAGGCAAGCGGCTGGTGGGGGCTTGCGAGGCCGCGGCGCTGCTCGGGCGGGCCGGCGGTGGGCTGTCCGGCTCAGGCGGGGCGCAGCCCGGATCCCACGTCCCGGGTCCGAAGGCGTGTCTGCCGGAGGGAGAGCTGCTCCCTGGGGATTTGCCCCGAGTTCTGCGACTTCTGCTCCGCCTTGGGCGCCGCGCTGGCCTGCCCTCGCCTCCCCTAGGGCGTCTCTCTCTTCCTGCGGCACTTGCTGTGCTTAGGAAGGCGGAGATCTCCTCTGTCTTAATGGATTGTAATGCTAGATTTTTCCGGTAGTCTGTGTGTTAATAATTGTCAAATGCAAGGCACTTGTGAATCCCAGCCCCTAACGGGGTTTGCCACAGAGTAGGTGAGTCAGAGTTTATGGGGGACATAGTTAAGGAAGTCGTGAATCTATTTTCAAAGTGTGTAGTTGGTCCTGGGAACGGCATTGTTTTTTAGTGCGCCATACCTTAAAGTGTGTAGGCATTATGAATAGTGTAACGCAAATCATCTTGGGCTTGTCATTGGCGTCGTTAGGTCTGTTAACTAACGAGAGAAAACGTGATTTCCCTTCGTCCTGCCACTAGGTAACCCGAAACCAGGGTCTTTGCACTTAGTAGTCATATCACCAGTAGGGAGTTTTATTGTTTTTATTGTGTTTTTTAATTCCTAATAGAGAGCTTCCCTGCCTCCCCATGCCCCCACTGTGGGAGAACGAGCAGGGGAGCTCCCTTCACGTCGCTGGTCGGATTTCGGTCTCTTTCCTCTTGTCTTCCAGCACCGGCATCCTGGGTCATCAGGCACTGTTAGGGTGTTTTAGCTGGACCCAGTCCCCGGCCACAGCCCCCATGGAGGAGGGTTTAAGAAGGTGGTTTAAGGCTGCAGTTTAATGTCCCAGTAGATTGGAGAACTAAGCCTACTTGTTTTCCAAAGTACTAGGAAAATTCTCTGACTAAAGCACCCTCACCAGTTTATGAATCTTCTAAGATGAGCAATAAAATGATTTTTCCTTGGCTATTTCCGTTTCCTTGAAAGTATCTTCTAGGCTTAATGCGATATCCACCAAGAATGGGGCATTCTTTCCTCATTTTATGGTTCTTCTGCTAATCCCAAGAAATAGGGGTAATGGGGAAGTTTAGGAAATCTCCCACTATTTTTACAAAACAATTAGGTTTTTGAACATTGTCGGTGCATCTTCTGGTTTTGGATATAGGAAAAACTTGATGCTGTGGAGAAGTACTGCGCCAAGAAACTGATTTCTTATTTATTTATTTATTTTTAAGAACTATTTTATTTAACTTTATTTTTATTTATTTTAATTTGACCAGAAAGGGACAGAGCGAGAGAAAGGGAAAGTGAGAAAGCAAGTTATCAGGTCCTGGATTTGAACTGTGGTAGGCCATGTGGGAGTCCAGCACCCTTAATCACCATGCCACTATTTTTTTTTTCAGTATTTATTTAACTTATTATGATGGGACCAGCAGATGGTATAATGGCTACATTGCTGGACTCCCTTGTAGTCGACCATGGTTTGAGTCCTGGACCCGGTGGCTTAAACTCAGGCCAGGCGCCTGTGCCTGTGTGCCCAAGATCCCGAGAAGAGAATGGAGGGGAAGGAATTGTGGTGTGGCTATTCCCCCTGGAGGGTGATTTCTCGCTTTCTGTCTGTCTGTCTGTCTATTTCTGGTAAGCGCATGTGCCCTGTAGCAAAAACCTCTCCAAAAAATTATTGTAAGTTTTCTGTAGGATATGCGTGCTTGCCACAAAGAGACAGATGGGGGAAGTGAGAAACCAAGCCACCAGGTCTGGGACTCGAGCTGCTGTCAGCCATGTAGGAGTCCAGCGCCTTAATTACAACACCTAGTAGTCTTCTGATTCCTCCTCTTTATCTCCCCACTTGTAATATATAGAAGACTAAGGTTCTCATAGGAAAAATATAGTATAAGGATTTTGAACTCTAGACCAAAATAACTTTTTATGTAAAATGGAAAAAATGGCTGTTGTCTATACACCTGCAGACACTACTGTGAGTTCTCCGAGAGCAGTGTGTTTTTGTTCTGTTTTGTTTTTAATTATTGGTATAGGGCATGTGTGCTTGCCAGAGAGAGACAGAGAAAGAGAGAGAAAGAGGAAGCACCTCCCTGTGGGTACATAGCAGGTGCTTAATAAATCTGGGTTCTGTGACTTTTAATTGTGTTAAAAGGTTTGTTTATATTTGTTTTATGGCTTGGGGAATATGGTTATTTTGTCAAATGGGCAAGTTGTTTATTTAAGAGAGATTTTTGCTGTAGGGCGCACATGCTCGCCAGAGAGACAGAGAGAGACAAAGTGAGAAATCACCACATCACTGCCATGCCACAGTCTCTTCTCCATTTTCCTCTGGGGACTTTGGTCACACATGCACACTGACTTGGTGTGAATTTTAAACCTCTTGGTTCGGGACTCGAACCACAGTAGGCCACATGGGGGTCCAGTGCCTTAAGCACTACTACCTGCTGGCCCCTAATAGTCTAATTTTATTTTTTAAAGAATTATTTTATTAAACTTTATTTATTATTATTTTCCATTTTGATCAGAGAGAGAGAAAAGAGAGAGGGAAAGTATAAGAAAGCAAGTCACCATGTCCAGGACTTGAACCATGATTGGCCATGTGGGAGTCCAGCATCCTTAGCCATCACGCCACTTGCTGGCCCCCCAAATGGTCTAATTTTTAAAAGGAACCTGCTACCAGGGAAGCTTAATTACTGGGTTAGCAGAAGGAAGGGATTGTTTTAAAGATTTTTTCTGCTTTAGCCTGGGAATTAAATGTCCTTGGTGGGGGTGACCATTTTTCTTCCTGGAACTCCTGGATTGTTAGTTGACTGTAAACAGGCTTCTCTGACCAGTTTTAATTGGTGCATTTTGCTCTAGGCTGTGATCAAATCTGGTAATCCAGGGGTCCAGCCTGAGGGTGAAGGCAGATTAGGTTCAAATCAGGGCTCACCTTTAGAGGCCAAACATGTCTTGTAGAATTTATAAACACCAGTTTGATTACTGTACTTTCTTACTCACTACTTTTAAAATTCCAGAAGGAGTAAGTCCAGGGAGGCTTCAGACTGAACTTCCCAGAGACCAGTTCCTCACCATGACCACATCCTCCCTCAGATCTGTAGGGTGAATTCTTAAGCAAGGTCATGGTGATATTCCCATGTGTGTACCTCTGGATTAAGTACTTCTGGTATTTCACGGCTTGAGGTTTTATTTTTTTTTTTTTTTATTTGTTTGTTATAGGGCACGTGCACTCTCCGGAGAGACAGAGAGACAATGAACAACCCTCCCCACCAGGTGGAATGGCCACACACCATCCCCTCTCCTCCATGGTCCTCTTGGGATTTTGGGCATGAACACATATGTGCTCGTTGTGAGTTGTTTTTTTTTTTAAGGGATTTTTGCTATAGGGCGTGTGTGCTCGCCAGACAGACAGAGACAGACAGAGAGACAGAAAGCAAGAAATCACCCCCCAGGGGAGATGGTCACGCAGCAATCCCTTCTCTTCCACTCTCCTCTCAGGATCTTGGGCACGCATGCACACGCGCCCGACGTGAGTTCTAAGCCACTGGGTCCGGGACGCGAATTGCAGTCGACTACATGGGAGTCCAGCGACATAGCCATTACGCTAACTGATGGTTCCCCTCGGCATGAGTTTTAAGCCACCACCTGTTCAGGGACTCAAAACTGCAGTCACTGGAGCCAGCAGGTGGCATGGTGGTTAAGGCGCTGGACACTCCCACATGGCCAACCATAATTCAAGTCCCAGACCTGGTGTTTTGCTTTCTCACTTTCTCTCTCTCTCTCTCTCTCTCTCTGTGTCCAAATTAAAAAAAAAAAAAAAAAAAAAGAATGAATCAATAAACTTAAATAATTGCAAACAAACAAAAAAAAACTGCAGTCAACTATGTGGGAGTCCAGTGATATAACCATTACACTATCTGCTGGTCCCAATTATTGTTATTGTTACTATTATTTCAAAGAATATTTTTAACATTATTTATTTATTTTTTAATTTGACCAGAGAAGGATAGAGAGGGAGGGGGGAAATTGAGAAAGTAAGGCACCAGGTTTAGTACTTGAACCACAGTCAGCCATGTGAGAGTCCAGTGTCCTTAACCACCACGCCACCTGTAAGCCTCTGTTATTATTTATAAAAATTTGACCAGAGAGAGAAAGGGAAAGTGAGAAAGCAAGCCGCTAGGTCTGAGATTCAAACGGGAGTTGGCCATGTGGGATCCAGCACTTTAACCACCACTCCTCCTGCTGGCCCCGTAAAACAAATCTTAACTCAGTTTTGTACACTTATGTATACCTTAGATTTGTGGTATTTTTTTTGCCTAATAATTATTTAACTTTTATTTATGTATTTAACTATTTAATTTGACTAGAGAGGGACAGAGAGAGAAAGTGAGAAAGCAAGCCACCAGGTCTGGGACTTGAACTGCAGCCAGCCGTGTGGGAGTCCAGCTCCCTTAACCACCATGCCACCTGTTGGCCCCAGATTTATGGTATCTTTATGTTACACAGAGAAGCTGCTATGGGTATCCTTTGTAGATTTTTAACCTTCAGATAGTTGCAGGGATGCCTTTTACTCCTCTGGAGGCTTGAGCAGGAGGTTCTGGCAGGTTTCTGCAGGCTCTCATCCATTCGTAAGTGTTCATTGAGCACCTAGTGTGGTGCGGTGGTGCTGGTTCCATGTCCTGAGGCCATAATTGTGTAAAAGACAGAAAGGCTCTCTATACTCATGCAAAGAACTATGAGAAATTTTTTAGTGAAAGAATTAATAAAAGCGAGCCAATGACCTAGATATCCCTTATGAATTTCTAGCCTTTGGTTTGCATGTGTGTGTGTGTTTTGAGAGGTTTTTGCTATAGGGTACGTGTGCTCACCAGACAGAGAGAGACAGAGACAGAAAGCGAGAAATCACCCCCGGGGGGATAGCCACGCCGCAATCCTCTCTCCTCCATTCTCCTCTCGGGATCTTGGGCATGCACGCACACGCGCCTGGCGTGACTTTAAGCCACAGGGTCCGGGACTTGAACCACGGTCAACTACATGGGAGTCCAGCGACATAGCCATTACGCCAATTGCTGGTCCCTAGCCTTTGTTTTTTCATCGCCCTTTGGGTAGAGCCCGTATGAAATGGAACCACTATCCTCCTGGCAATGAGTTTGTTGACCTGTTCTGGTTGGATTTGCATTTGGATATGTGTTATATCTGCCACTGTGGACAGTAAGTACTTCATTGTGAGTCTCTATTGGATCAGTCAGCCAAGTTCCATTAAAAAATCCTTCAGTGGACTTTATCCTCCAGTTGTAGCCAACTCCCCACAGCCCTCTAATGAGCTCCAAGTTCCGTAGTTAAGTTGAGGATGGGGGACGTGAGCAAGCAGTTGTGCACGGTGGTTAGGTGCTGTGGTGGAAGTACAAGCGTCCCAGGTGCACACTGGTGAGACAGACGTTCAGGGAAGACTTTCCAAAGGAGATGAGGCCTGAGAAGTTGGCCAGGTGGAAGGAAGAGCATGTTTGCAGCCTGGTAGGTGAGGCGGAATGGTGGCCTCCAGGAACTGAGGCTAAAATGAGTTTAGTGTGGCAGGAAGTGAGTCCTGTAAGCTCCGTTTCTTGTGATGTTGGAAAGGTAAGCAGTGATCAGATCTGATTCCTCCTGAAACCTTTGCATTTTGGGGGGGTGAACCGATGCAGTGAGATAGGTGTGTGGAAAGGGATTCTCTGCTTGCAGGTTAGGGAAGGAATGTGACCGGAGGCCAGGAGACAAAGCCATTGCAGCAGTTTGTGAGTGATGATGGTGGCAGGACTGGGGTAATGGCTCTGAAGACAGCGATGTGGATCAGTCAAGAACTATTGAAGAGAGGATTGAAAGGTCTGGTGACTGACCATGAGGACTAAGCTAGAAGAGTCAGCATTGGGTGTTGGTGCTGATACCCGAAAGAGAGGACGGAGGGAGGTAGGCAGAGGGTGGTGTAGAATTGAATGTGTAGAATTTAGGGTGTCGTGAGCAGCATATCTGAAAGAGCTGTGTAGGAGGAAGAAGAGCATGACCCTAAAGGAGACTGAGAAGGACGGGGCAGAAGTCACGGGAGGAAAGTGAGCAGATTGTTCAAATAGGAAGGATTGTTCGTCCAATCAGGTGATGCTGAAATGTCAAGATCATGCCAAGATTTTTTTTTTAATTAAAAATTTAATTTAATTTGACCAGAGGGGGACGGGGGGGGGGGGGGGGGGGGAAAGCAAGCCACAAAACCCAGATGATTGACCATTTGGGAGTACAGAGCCCTTAACCACCACACCCCCTGCCAGCCCCATGCCAAGATTTTTTTTGGGGGGGGAGAGATTTTTGTTATAGGGCGCGTGCGCTCGCCAGACAGAGACAGAAAGCGAGAAATCGCCCCCTAGGGGGGATGGCCATGCTGCAATCCCTTCTCCTCCATTCTCCTCTCGGGATCTTGGGCAGGCACGCACACGCGCCTGGCGTGAGTTTAAGCCACCGGGTCCGGGACACG
>NW_006160094.1:7443046-7446793 GCF_000334495.1 Tupaia belangeri chinensis | reverse complement strand
GGGGTGGGGGAGGTGAGAAAGCAAGCCACCAGATCCAGGACTTGAACTGTGATTGACCATTTGGGAGTACAGAGCCCTTAACCACCACACCACCTGCCAGCCCCATGCCAAGATTTTTTTTGGGGGGGGAGAGATTTTTGTTATAGGGCGCGTGCGCTCGCCAGACAGAGACAGAAAGCGAGAAATCGCCCCCTAGGGGGGATGGCCATGCTGCAATCCCTTCTCCTCCATTCTCCTCTCGGGATCTTGGGCAGGCACGCACACGCGCCTGGCGTGAGTTTAAGCCACCGGGTCCGGGACACGAACTGCGGTTGACTACGTGGGAGTCCAGCAACATAGCCATTACACTAACTGTTGGTCCCAAGATTTTTAAAAATTTAGTTTAACTAGGGCACATGCACTCACGAGACAGAGAGAGAGAGAGAAAGCTACCAGGTCCAGGAATTGAACCTCAGTTGACCGTGTTGGGAATCCAGCACTTTAACCACCATGCTACCCGCTGACCCCAAGATCATGCCAAGATTTAAGAGCAAGGAGTTTGTCATTTGAAGAGTACTTTCAGTGTAGTAGAAAAAAGGGGCAGAAGTTAGACAAATATGTTGAGAATAGGAAGTAAGGAAATTCAAAGAGTAAACATCAGTAGCTCTTGGACATTTTATTAGAGAGGCAGCCGTAAGAGAGGGTGCTGGCCAAGGGGTACGAAGTAGAGGAGAGAATAGAGTATTCGTCCCTAATTCCAGGTTCCTTGGGCATAGGATGATGTCCTGTGTAGCTGGGTTTGAGTACTGCCTCTCATCCATTCGTTAGAAAAAATTCCAGGGACCAGCCATTGGCGTAATGGCTATGTTGCTGAACTCCCATGTGGTCGACCATGGTTTGAGTCCCAGACCCGGTGGCTTGGACACACGCGCGCGCGTGCGTGCGTGCCCAAGATCCTGAGAGGAGAATGGAGGAGAAGGGATTGCAGCGTGGCCATCCCCACTGGGGGGTGATTTCTCGCTTTCTTTATCTCTCTTTTTGGTGAGTGCACACGTCCTATAGCAAAAACCTCTCCCCCCCCCAAAAAAAAAAAAATTCCACATCACAAGTTTCCTGAGGGCAGAAACTGTGATCTTTCTGGGACTAAGAAGATGGTGGGGTGGTTATGGCACTGGACTTTTACATGACCGACCACGATTAGAGTCCCAGACCCAGTGGTTTCAAAATCACACCAGGTGTGTGTGCATGCATGTCCACAATCCCAGGAGGAGAATGGAGAAGGGATTGCAGTGTGTGACCATCCCCTCTGGGGGGGTGATTTCTCACTTTCTCTCTCTTGCTTTCTCTGTTTCTCCCTTGTGAGTTCATGTGCCTTATGACAAAAATCTAAAAAAATGTTGTCTTGGTAATCTGTACTTGGCATATAGTATGCGTTCAGTAAATGAGTGTAGACTGAATTAGAAAGGATACCAGTTTCTCTTATTGAATTCAAAAATATTTTCCTTTTCTTTATAGATTAAGCACATGATGGCTTTCATTGAACAAGAGGCCAATGAGAAAGCAGAAGAAATCGATGCGAAGGTGAGATTCATTTTCTACTTTTTGAAGTTATTAGAGTCCCATGTTATTTTGTTTTGTTAAGTGCCATTACTGTTGAACTTGGTCAACACATTGCATAGGACTAATAATAGATCTGGGACCTAGTGGTTACGTACAAGGAGTGGCCGGATCTGGACAAAATGCAGGGAGTTGGAAGATCTAGGCAGAAACTTTTTTTCTTTTTAAGAGTTATTTTATTTAACTTAATTAATTTATTTATTTTTAACTTGACCAGAGAAGGACAGAGTGACTGAGAGAGAAAGAAAGAGAAAGAGAGAAATCAAGCCACCGGGTCCAGGACTCAAACCATAGTTGGCCATGTGGGAGTCTAGTGCCCTTAACCACCACGCCACCTGCCGGCCCCCGAGGCAGGAGCCTTTAAAGTAGATGTGGCCATTGGTCTAAGCTGCAGGGCAAGTGAAAGCTCTAAGGCATAACCTACTGTCGCACTACAGGCAGTGGGTTTTGAAAAAGAAAGCAGAAATAAGAAAGAACTATGGGCAAAGTTAGAAATAAGAGAGAACTGTGTGCAGGTTAGAGAAAGCTGAGCCAGTGAAAGCCAGGGGAGGCTTGTGTAGAACCACGAGCAGCAAGACCTGACGGCTGCAGTCGGTAACACCCGACTTCCCTTCCCTGTGACAGAAGGAACTCCAGAAGGGCTCAGTGCCGTAGCCATCTCCTCACAGACATCTGGCCTGCCCAAACAAACCCCACCTTTCTGTCTGTCTGTCCTTTCTTAGTCCACCGTGGCTCCCACTTGGGGTTCACATCCCCCCAAACGTCATAGGCCAAGGCAGAGGCCTTGGCAGTTAAGGCAGCTGGATCCCACATGGTTCATATCCCAGCCCTGTCAAGTTGGAAAACAGGCTGGGCACGTGTTTGCATGCCCAGAACACAAAAGGGTGGAGAAAAGGAGGAGAAGGGATTGAGTTCTCTGACGTCAGGGAGTGTCTTGAACCTCCCCAGTGTATGTAACCTCTAGCAACCAGGGAAAAGAAATAAAAACAACAGATCTATATGTCCAGTGTTGACGTTCCCCTTTCTTTTTGTTCTCACTGCCAGTAAGTGTCTTGATGTTTTTGGTGGGTGTAGGCAAGTAATGGATGAGTTAATTTTCTCACGGAATCCAACACTCAGATATTGAGCATGTGTGGCTAAATTGGAGGGTGCAGTATTCTGTTCTTGGTTTCTTTTTCTTTTCTTATTTTGTATTTATTACCTGAAAGAAAAGTTGGCGAGAATATAAGGCATAAAGTTGAAGCTCCCACGTACTGTGTGACATTGACAGTCCTTCACCATACATTTCCTTGGGGCTGGAGCACAGTGGCTAGCCTTGCACAGTGAACTGGATCTCACATGGCCCACCATGGTTCAGATCCCTCCCACGGTGGCTTGTGTGTATATGTGCCCAAGCTTCTGACAGGAAAAAGTGATCATGCCCCAGTGGGGGTGCTTTCTCTCTCCTCCCTCAGGGCAATTACTCACAGCTTTTGTTAATAAATACGTTTTTTAAAAAGAATTATTTTGTTTAACTTTGTTTATTTATTATTTATTTTAACTTGACCAGAGAAGGACAGAGAGAGGGAAGAAGACATGGAAAATGAGAAAGCAAACCTGGGAACCAGCAGTTAGCATAATGGCTATATCTCTGAACTCCCATGTACTCACCTGCGGTTCGAGTCCCAGACCCAGTGACTTAATGCCAGGCACGTGTGCGTGCGTGCCCAAGATCCCGAGAGGAGAATAGAGGAGAAGGGATTGCGGCGTGGCCATCCCCCCTGGGAAGTGATTTCTCGCTTTCTATCTTTCTGTGTCTCCCTGTCTTTCTGGTGAGCATACGCGCCCTATAGCGAAAACATTTAAAAAAGAAAGAAAGAAAGAAAGCCGCCAGGTCCAGGGCTAAAAGCGGTTCGGCCAAGTGGGAGTCCAGCGCCCTTAACCACAGTGCCACCTGTCGGCCCCATAAAAAATTGTAGATGTTTTCAGTTGTGCGTTGTTTATACCATTACTTACAACAATTTTTTTTTTGGAAAGGTTTTTGCTATAGGGCGCGTGCGCTCGCCAGACAGACAGAGACATAGAGACAGAAAGCAAGAAATCGCCCCCCAGGGGGGGATGGTCACGCCGCAATCCCTTCTCCTCCGTTCTCCTCTCGGGATCTTGGGCACG
>NW_006160094.1:7440790-7443031 GCF_000334495.1 Tupaia belangeri chinensis | reverse complement strand
CACACACACACACACACACACACACACACACGCCCGGCATGAGTTTTAAGCCACCAGGTCCGGGATGCGAACTGTGGTCGACTACGTGGGAGTCCAGCGACATAGCCATTACGCTAACTGCTGGTCCCTATACCAATATTTTAAGGTTTTTTTAATAGGGCACATGTGCTCGCCAGAGAGAGATACAGAGGGGAAGCGAGAAATCACTCCACCTGGGGGAAGGACACTCTGCACACCCTTCTCCTCCAATCTCCATTTGGGTTTTTGGGCATGCATGTATACTTACTCGGTGTGAGTTTTAAGCCACCAGGTCTGGAACTTGAACCACAATTGACTACGTGGGAGTCCAACTATGTAACCATTATGCCATCTCCTGGTTTCTTATTTAATATTTTAATTGTTATTTATTTATTTTTTTAGAAAGAGATTTTGGCACATGTGTTACCCAGAAAGACAGAGACAGAAAGTGAGAAATCACCCCCTGGGGGATGACTATGCCACAATCGCTTCTCCTCCGTGCTCCTCTCAGGACATTGGGCACGCATGCACATGCGCCCAAAGTGAGTTTAAGCCACTGCATCAGGGACTCCCACTGCAGCCGACTACATGGGAGTTCAGTGATATAACCATTATGCCAACTGCTGGTCTCTTGTTTTTTAATTTGCTAAAGAGAGAGAGAAAGCCACCAGGTCCTGGACTTGAGCCACAGTTGATTGACGATGTGGGAATCCAACAACCTAACCCCACGCTGCCTCTTGGCCCCCTTCTTTTCTTTTTACTTACTAGAAGGTGCTTGTGAATGACAGGGAGAGATGGAAAATGAAAAAACACCCGATCTCCCATGCACCCTATACTGCAATTCTGTCTCCTCCATTCCTCTTCCTTTGTGGGGTTTCTGGGCACTGCACACCCAGATGGCATGTTTTTTTCAAGCAGCTGGTTTCAGGTCACATAATTGACCGCATGGGATCCAGCCAGCCCAGGTTGGACTGGCAATTTTGTTTTTTAATAGTTACTTATTTTTTAATTTGACCAGAGAGTGAGAGCGCAGTCAAGCTGCCAGGTCCAGAACTTGAACTGTAGTCAGCCATGTAGAGTCCAGCGCCTTAACCACCATGCTACTACTTGCATGCCCCATGGACTAGCACATATTTTAGCTGCACGATAATTTGCACTGATAAACTACCTATAGTTAAGTGATTTTAATTTAATTTAATTTTTTCGAAGAGGTTTTTGCTATAGAACGTGTGTGCTCACCAGAAAAAAAGACAGAAAGCGAGAAATCACCCCCCAGGGGGGATGGCTACGCCGCAATTCCTTCTCCATTCTCGGGGACACACACATATGCGCCCAGTGTGAGTTTAAGTCACTGGGTCCGGGACTTGAACCACGGTCGACGACATGGGAGTCCAGTGACATAGCCATTACGCCATTTGTTGGTCCCAGTGTTTTTAATTTTAAAGGAGCTATTACATTTACATGTTTTAGTTTATAAGGAAACAATTCTATTATTTCATTATTTCATGTTATAAGAGAGAAAACTTTAAAAAAAACTGGTTACTTGACCAATTTTAAAATATTTTCGAGGTTTTTGCTATATGGCTCATATGCTCGCCAGAGACAGACAGACCGAAAGCAAGAAATCACCCCCCAGGGGGGATGGCCACGCCACAATCCCTTTTCCTCCATTCTCCTCTCAGGATCTTGCGCACGCACGCACATGCACCCGGCATGGATTTAAGCAACCAGGTCCGGGACTAGAACTGGTCGACTACATGGGAGTACAGCGACATAGCCATTATGCAATCTGCTGGTCCCAACTTGACCAAATTTTATAAGCCGATACACAAAATCTGTATTTTTCTAAAATTTTACTTGTCTTTTTTTTTTTTTTTTTTTTTAATTTTACTGGAGAGAGAAAAGAGGAAAGTGAGAAAGCCAGTCACCAGGTTCAAGATTTGAACCACAGTTGGCCATGTGGGAGTTAAGCTCCACAACCACCATGCCACTTAGTGGGCTCCTGTATTCTTTTCATTAGCCCGTAATAAACAAATGAATTAAATTTACGACACATTGGGACCAGCAGATGGCATAATGGCTCTGTTGTTGGTCTCCCATATAGTCGACTGCAGTTCAGGTCCCAGACCTCGTGGCTTAAACTCACACTGGACTCGTGTGTGTATGTGTGTGTGTGTGTGTGTGCCCAAAATCCCAAGAGGAGAATGAGGAGAAGGGATTGTG
>NW_006160094.1:7438438-7440771 GCF_000334495.1 Tupaia belangeri chinensis | reverse complement strand
ACCCCCCCCAACCCCCCCGGGAGGGGATTTCTTGCTTTCTGTCTTTTTGGCGAGTGCATGCGCCCTATAACAAAAACCTCTCCAAAAAAAACCCCCAAAAATTAGGATACATAGTAATTTTTTTCATGAATAGGATTTTCTCTCTCATTATATTCTTTATAACATTCCTGGGTGCTATTACTGATAGAAGTTTTAGTGTTTTGTTTTGTTTTGTTTTGTTTTGTTTTTTGCTTTTCTCTGCTCCCTGGAGAGAGACAGGGAAAGGTAGAAATCATCTCCCCGGGGAATGCCCTGTTGCTGTTCCTTCTCTTCCATTCTCTTCCTCGGATTTTGTATATACAGGCATATGTCCCCAGTGTGATTTTCAAGCTACTAGGTCCAGGACGTGGACCGTGGTCAGCCATGTGGGAGTCCAGTGCTCTTACCACGCCACCTGCTGGTTCTTTTTTTTTTCCCCACTATTGGCTATCGCGAATATGCAATTGTCAGAGAGAGATGGAGAAAGTGAGAAAGCACCTCATAAAAGAGTGGGTCAAGGGGTATGGTGTTTAAGGTGCTGGACTCACTCATGACTGAGCATGGTTCGAGTCCTGAACCCAGTAGGTTTCTTTCTTTTTTTGCTATAGGGTGCGTGCACTTGAGAGAGAGAGACAGAAAGCGAGAAATCACCCCCCTGGGGGTTGGCCACGCCGCAATCCCTTCTCCTTCATTCTCCTCTCGGGATCTTGGGCTTACACACACATGCTCCAGGTGTGAGTTTAAGCCACTGGGTCCGGGACTGGAACTGTGGTCAACTACATGGGAGTCCAGCAACATAGCTGTTATGCTAACTGCTGGTACCATCCTGTTAAACTTGCTTTTTTTTTTTTTTTTTTTTTTTTAACTTTTTTTCTTTTCATTCTTTTTTTTTTTTTAATTTGACCAGAGAGAGACACACACAGAGAGAGAGAGGAGGTGATAAAGCAAGCCACCAGGTCCAGGACCTGAACCAGGGTTAGCCATGTGGGAGTGTCCAGTGCCCTAACTACCACACCACCTGCTGGTTCCTGCTGTTAATGGCTTTTTCACCTTACTTTGTCTTTGTCTGTCTCTCTCTGGTCAAATGAAATAATTAATTAATCAATCAAACAAACATTGAATGAAATAATAAATAAATAAATCTTCAATAAAAAACAAGAAGCAGGGCCAGCAGGTAGCATGGTGGCTAGGGATGCTGGGCTCTGACATGGATGACTGTGGTTCAAGTCATGGACCTGGAGATTTGCTTTCTCTTTTCTTCTCTCTCTCTCTGTCTCTCTGTGGTTAAATTTTAAAAAATAATAAGTCAAATAAAATGTTTTAGCAAAAAATTGGGGCATGGTGGCACCAGCCCTATGGCAAAATTATTTTATTTAACTTCACTTATTTATTTACTTATGTGACCAGAGGGGCACAGAGCAGGGCAGGGAAGGGAGTGAGAAAGAAAGTCGCCAGGTCCGGGACTTGAACTGAAGTTAGCCATGTGGGAGTCCAGTGTCCTTAACTACCATGCCACCTGCCGGCCCAAAATTAAACAATTCTCTTTTTTTAAATAATTTTTTATTCAATTTTATTTATTCATTTTATTTTAATTTGACTAGAGAGAAAGAAGGAAAGCGAGAAAGCAAACCACCAGGTTCAGGACTCGAACCGTGGTTGGCCATGTGGGAGTATCCACTCCACCTGCTGGTCCTGAAAATAAAATGCCATAGACTGCTCCAGATTTCTGGTTTTTCATTTATTTTTTCAAAGGTATTATTTAATTTTATTTATTCGTTCACTTATTTTAATTTGACGAGAGAGAGAAAGTGAGAAAGCAAGCCACCAGGTCCAGGACTCGAACCGTAGTAAGCCATGAGGGAATATTCAGCACCTTAACCACCACACTAACTGCTGTTCCCCAATTTTTGGTTTTTCTATTTCATTATTTATGACAAAGATTGCTGGTTTTTGAATAAATTAGAAGTAATCTTTGAAGGCAGTAGTCACAGTAAATTTTTTATTTTAGATAATGGAATAAATAATCATAAGTAAATTCCAGTACTCTTGGACACTTGAGTTTTATTTTAAAAATAGAACTGTCAAAATGTGATATAGTGAATTACTTATGTTAATTTCCCTGCAGGCAGAAGAAGAGTTCAACATTGAGAAAGGCCGTCTTGTGCAAACTCAAAGATTAAAGATCATGGAATACTATGAGAAGAAAGAAAAGCAGATTGAGCAGCAGAAGAAAATGTAAGGCAGTCCTGTCACAGTGCTGTGCTAAGGATGTTTCTCTTTTTTTTTTTTTTTTTTGGGGGATTCTTTTTTGTTTT
>NW_006160094.1:7418509-7438323 GCF_000334495.1 Tupaia belangeri chinensis | reverse complement strand
CCCTTCTCCTCCATTCTCCTCTCGGGATCTTGGGCATGCACGCACAGGTGTGTGGCGTGAGTTTAGGCCACTGGGTTCGGGACTCAAACCGAGGTCGACTGTATGGGAGTTCAGCGACATAGCCATTACGCTAACTGCTGGTCCCATCTTTTTTCTTTTTTTAAAAAATTTTATTTAGGGACCAGCAGGTGGCATGGTGGTTAAGGTACTGGACACTTCCACCCACATGACCACGGTTCAAGTCCTGGACCTAGCATCTTGCACGCATGCTCTCTCTCTCTCTCTTTTTCTTTCTCTAATCAAATTAAAATAAAATGAATAAATAAATAAAATTAAATTAAAATAATATTTTTACTTAATTTTTTTTTCATTTTACTAGAGAGGAACAGAGTGAGCTCTAGAGAGAAGGAAAGAGGGAAAGTGAGAAAGCAAGCTGCCAGGTCGAGGACTCAAACCGCGGTTGGCCATGTGGGAGTCCAGCACCCTTAACCAGCATGCCACCTGCCAGCGCAGCTAAGGACGTTTTCAAAGGAGCCAGGCAGATGTGGATTTAGGTGTTAATTCTACTTCCTGCTATTTATCTGGCTATACTGTGTAATTCCTCTTTCCTCCTTTGTGAAAATGGATACCTCATAGGATTATTGAGAGATTAAATCACAAGGCCAGCAGGTGGTATGGAGATTAAGGTGCTGGGTTCGCACATGGCTGACTGTGGTTCAAGTACCTTGCTTTCTCTTTCACTCTTTTTCACCCTTTGTGTGTCTCTCTCTCTCTGATAAGCTCACATGTCCTATGGAAAATTAAATAATAATTAAATTGTTGCACTGGCTTTGTGGCTTGGTAGTTAAGGCAGCTGGATCTCACAGGGCTTACCACACGGTTTGAGTCCTAGACTCGGCAACTTGAGAAACATACCAGACACTTGTGGGCCCAAAATTGTCAAAGGAGGGAGAGACGTCATTGGTCGGGCTGTGTGGCCGTTCCCCACAGGGGATGCTTCTCTTCTCCCTCCCTCTGTCTCTCTGGTCCTGGCTTGCAGTCTCTAACCAAAGAAATAAAGATTGCATTACTGTAACTGTTGTCAAAATGCTCGCTATTTGGTGAACGCTTCCTTTTCTCGGAGAGTACAGCCATGTACTGCAGAGCAACGTTTGGTCAGTGATAGACTGCGTGTGCTGCAGTGACCACCAGAGTGTGTAGACGGTAAATAGCCTCAGTGTGCCGTCAGTGCGTCCACCAGGTCTATGTGAGAACATGGACGGTCACTAGATGACAGCACCTCCCCACTGTGAGTAACACCTGACTGGACGTTGGTGGGACCATTGACTGTGACTCGGTGGGGCTTTCTTTGATTATTAGAAGAAGGATTGGGGGTGAGCCTGTGGCCTGGTTTTATTGTGAGTTTGATCCCACAATTTGAGTCTTGGACCTGGTGGCTGGAAAAGCATGCTGAGGGGACCAGCAGTTAGCGTAATGACTGTCGCTGGACTCCCACGTAGCTGACCGTGGTTCGAGTCCCAGACCCAGTGGCTTAAACTCAGGCTGGGCGTGTGTGCGTGCGCGCCCAAGATCTGAGAAGAGAATGGAGGAGAAGGGATTGCGGCGTGGCCATCCCCCTGGGGGGTAATTTCTCGCTTTCTGTCTGTCTCTGTCTGTCTGGTGAGCGCACGTGCCCTATAGCAAAAACCTCTAAGAAAAAAAAAAAAGAAAGAAAGAAAGAAAATGGATGCTGAGGGCTTGTGCATGCTGTGCCCTGAATCCAGAAAGAAGGGAAAAATGCAGAAGGGATTGTGGCGTGATCAGGCCCCATGGGGAGTCTTTTCTAGTTTACCCTGTTCCTGGGACCACCAGATGGTGTTATATTGCTGGACTCCCATGTAGTCGACTTTGGTTCAAGTCCTGAACCTGGTGGCTTAAAAAAATTCATGCTGAGTGCGAGTATGTGCATATGCCCAAAATCCTGAGAGGAGAGTGGAGAAAGGATTGTGGCTTCGTCATCCTCCCGGGGGTGATTTCTCAGTTTCTGTTTCTCTGGCAAGTGCACGTGGCCTGTTGCAAAAAGTCTCTCTAGCTTACCCTGTTTCTTTTTTTCTGTTTCCAGTGAGCACATGTGCCCTCCGGCGAAAAGGGGGAGGAAAAGGAAATAAGAAAGAAGAATTTGTTGTTTATGAAATTTTCATTTTACAGAAAATATATAAGAAGGTGTATGTTTTTTCACCACAGCTTGTCTTTTTTTATGGTGTACTAATGCTATTTTTTATATACATTTTGCAGTCAGATGTCTAATTTGATGAATCAAGCAAGGCTGAAGGTCCTCAGAGCGAGAGATGACCTTATCACAGTGAGTAGTTAGCCCTTGTTAGTGATAAATTACAAATGTCTCTTCACCTGCCTGCTGTAGAGAATCACTAGTTACTGGTTAATAGAGTCGATGGTTAATTTTTGGAGGGAAACATTTGCTCGGTAAATCAGTGCTGGCTGTTATGGTAAATAAATCATGAATAAGAGGTAAAGCCATGTTGGACCAGCCCTGTAACTTACTGGTTAAGAGAGCTGGATCCATGTGGCTGACCGTGGTTCAAGTTGTGGCCAGCAGCTTATACAACACGCCAGGTATGAGTGCATGTGTGCCTGAAGTCCCGACTGGGTGGGAAGGGAAGAGAAGGGATTGCGGCGTGACCATGCCCCACTGGGAGTTTCCGTCCTCCTCTCCCTCTTTGGGTTACTCTCTGGTGAACCACATGCACCCACTGCCAATTAAGACGAGGGAGACTAGCCGGGTGTTCAGGGACCTTCTGCTCTGACATACCTGTGTGCCCTCCTGGATCGTGAGGCTCACAGTGAGAAGACTATACAGCACGAGGTCAGAGAGTGGTGAGGCTTCATGGTACGGTGGGAAAAGGTTTGCAGCAAAGCCCTCTGGGAAGTGTTGTAGTCGTCAGGAAGAGGGCAGAGACCTGCAGAAACACAGCCGCTGCCTGAGGAGGCCTAGCAGGGGCCTGCCTGGGGTCCTACTCAGGAACACAGCAGGTTGTTTGTGTTCTGTAGGTCGTGTGTGCTCGCCAAAGAGAGAGAGACAAAGAGACAGAGAGCAAGAAATCACCCCCCAGGGAGGATGGCCATGCCGCAATCCCTTCTCCCCAATTCTCCTCTCGGGATCTTGGGCACACATGCACACGTGCCCGGCATGAGTTTAAGCCACCGGGTCCAGGGCTTGAACTGCATTTGACTACATGGGATTCCAGTGACATAGCCATTATGCTGACTGCTGGTCCCAAAATATTTTTCTTTGTTCATGAGAGTGCATGTTCCCACGAGAGAGAGAGAGAGAAGTGCCCTCCCCAGGATCTGGTCAGGCTGCAGTCCCCTCCCCACAGTCCTCCCGCCTACTGGGCCTATGTGGACACACCCCGCGTGTTTCAGGCTGGCCAGACGGGGATTCACACTGCAGTCCCCGTGTGGGATCCAGCTCTCTTGAGCAGTACATTACTGTTGTACCATGAACCTGGCCCATAAATGTACTTTTTTTTTTTTTTTTCCTGGGCTGGTCCCATGGTCTAGGGGTTAAGGGAGCCAGCTCCTACGTGACTGAGTACACAGTTCAAATCCAGGCTCCGGTGGCTTGAAAAGCATGCTGGGCCAGGGCTGGCAGGTGGCGTGGTGGTTATGGGCGCTGGACTCCCACCTTGCCGATCACAGTTCAAGTCCTGGACCTGACGGCTCGCTTTCTCACTTTCCTTTTTTCTGTCCCTCTCTGGTCAAATTAAAATAAGTAAATAAATGAATAAAGTTAAATAAAATCTTTAAAAAAGAAAGGAAAAAAAGCATGCTGCACCGATGGGTATAGTGGCTGAAGTCCCAAAAGGATGGGTAAATGGAAGAGCAGGAATTGGAGCATGACCACGCCCCACTGGAGTGCTTCCTCACTTACCCTCTCTCCCTGTCCTTGGCAGCTCACCCACCCTCTGGCTTATAAGCAAAAGGAAAAAAAGTTGTATTCCATGAAAGAGAAAGGGGTCACTCCCAACAGGTTGCTCACACCATAACTCACCCCAGCCTTAACCAGCTCAGGTCACGGGTATTTTGCATGTTCAGGGAGGGAGAGGATGCAAATGCAGGACTGTCCCATGCGAATCTGGTTGCATTACCACTGTGCCATTGTCTGGCTCAAATGTCAGTTCTTTTTCTTTTTTTAAATTTTCCAGAGTGCATGTGCCTTTACGAGAGGGAGAGGGAGAGGGTGAGGGCGAGGGCGGGCGAGCGGGCATGGTCATGTTGCAATCCCTTCTCCACTCTTCTTTTTTTTTTTTTTAATTATTTATCTGGACCGCAGATGACGTAATTGTTATGTCACTGGACTCTTCATGATTCAAATCCTGGACCCAGCACCTTAAATTCATTCTGAGTGTATTTGTGTGCGTGCCCAAGACCTAGGGAAGAGAATGGAGGAAAAGAGGTTGCGGTGTGGCCATCCTCTCTTGGGGATGATTTCTTGCTGCCTTTCTCTGTCTTTCTGGTGAGAGCAAGCCACCATGTCCAGTACTCGAACTGTGGTCCATATTGTGGGAGTCCAGCACCCTTAACCACCATGCTACCTGCCAGCCCTGCAAAACCTGTTTGTGTTTTTTGTTTTTGTTTAATTAATTTTAATTTGACCAGAGAGGGCAGAGTGAGGGGAGTGGATAATGAAAAAGCAAGCCACTAGGTCCGAGACTTGAACCGTGTCGGCCACGTGGGAGTTAGCACCTTTAACCCCCACACCATCTGCTGGCCCCTGAAACTTATTTTTTTTCCAGGTTTTTGCCATAGGGCACTCTCCAGAGAGACAGGGAGAGGCAAAGTGAGAACTCTCCCCGAGAAGGTGTGGCCATGCCACAGTCCCTTCTCCTACATTCTTTGGGAATTGGGGGATGCATGCACATGTGCCAGTATGATTTTTCAAACCACTGGGTTCAAGACTCAGACCATGATTGGTCATGTGGAGTCCAATGCCTTGACCACCGCGCCACCTGCTGGCCTGACAGGAAACTTTTAAATAGCTGCTGCATTCGCCCGGTACCTGACCCAACAGGAGGGTGCAGTGGCCTCTTTCCTGTCTCCCTGTCTGTTGGCACCGGTGTGGGAGCAAGCGCTCACTGCAGTTGTGCTGGACATCAGAGGTGAGCTTCAGGGCAAATAGGGAGCTTGCTACTTCGGGGCCACTCCCTACATTCTACCTTTCCCAAATCCTGACTCACTTCCCTCAGCAAGCCTGTCTCTCTCCGTCCTCTTTAAAATACCAAAAGCACAGCTTTGCGAACATCACAGTATAACTAAGAGAGACTGTACGGAATGCTTCTGTGCATAAACGTGCCTGAGTGTTGGGGGCCAAGAACTGACGCCAGAGCATTAGAAGACCAAGTCCTCAAGGCAGCTAGATGCTGCATGGCCAGCTGCTTTTCAAGTCCCTGACTGGTTTCAAAAACACTGGGCTTGTGTGCGTGTGTTCCTAAAATCCCAACAGGAGGATGGAAGAGGAGACTGTGCTGTGGCCATCCCCCTGGGGTTGGTATCTCACTTTCCTCTTTCTTTCTCTCCTGGCAAAAGACACCCTATATCAAATGGAAAACAATAAAGATGAGTGCTCTTTTAGCTAGCAGGAAGCTGTAAACACTTACTGCCTAGTGACTAATCTCCAATATGTTCTTTTTATTTATTTATTTTATTCAACTTGATTTATTTCATTTGAGGAGAAGAGGGACAGAGTGAGAGAAGGAAAGCAAGAAAGCAAGCCTCCAGGTCCAGGACTCGAACCATAGTTGGCCATGTGAGAGTTCAGTGCCCCAACCACTATGCCACCTGCTGGCCCCCCAATGTGTTCTTTTTTTGGGGAAGAGAGGTTTTTGCTATGGGGCACACACGCTTGCCAGAGAGATGGAGAGACAGAAAGCGAGAAATCACCCCCCAGGGAGGATGGCCATGCCTCAATCCCTTCTCCATTCTCCTCTCGGGATCTTGGGCACGCACGCACACACGCCCGGAGTGAGTTTAAGCTACCGGATCTAGGATTTCAACCGTGGTCAAATACATGGGAGTTTAGTGACATAGCCATTACACCAACTGCTGGTCCCACAAATGTGTTCTTTTTAACCATGAAAGATTTGTTTCCAGAGAATTCCCTTTAATTTCTAATTTTGATTTTTAGAGGCTCTTGCCTTAGGGTGTGTACGCTCACCGAGAGAGAAAGACAGTGACAAGGAAAAAGAAAGTGAGAAATTGCCGTAATCTCCCCTCCCAGTTTGTTGGGCACACGCACACGCACCAGCTGTGGTTTTCAGGATGCTGGGTCTAGGCTTTGAACTCTGGTCAGCCATGTGAGAGTCCAGCGACGTGACTGCTCTGCCATCTGCTGGCTCAATAGTAATTGTTTATTTAAAATGATTTATTAGAATTATTATTTATAAATTTGCTGTAGAGCATATGTACTCACCAGAGAGAGAGAGAGACAAAGTGAGAAAGCACATTGCCAGGTCTGGGACACTTAACTGCAGTCGGCTGCGTGGGAGTCCAGTGCCACACCACCTGCTGACCCCCTAATTTTGAAAGATTTACTACAAAATTTAATGCATGTCATAGCCTAATTAGAAACTATAAACTAGCACCCAAACAATTGAAATTATTTCTAATCTGGCATATTTAAAGTGCATTGCTGGGGGGCCAGCAGGGGGTGCGGTGGTTAAGGGCGCTAGACTCCCACATGACTGACTGTGGTTCAAGTCTTGGACCCAGCAGCTTGTTTTCTCTCTCTTTCTGTGTCCCTCTATGGTCAAAATAAATAAGTAAATAAATAAAGTTAAGGGAACCAGCAGTTAGCATTTTGGCTGTGTTGCTGGACTCCCATGTAGTCGACCACGGTTCGCGTCCCAGACCCGGTGGCTTAAAACTCACGCCGGGCGCGTGTGCATGTATGCCCAAGATCCTGAGAGGAGAATGGAGGAGAAGGGATTACGGCATGACCATCCCCCCTGGAGGATGATTTCTTGCTTTCTGTCTCTATTTCTCTCTCTGTCTGTCTGGCGAGCACACGTGCCCTATAGCAAAAACTTCTCCAAAAAAAGGGAAAAAAATAAAATAAAATAAATAAAAGTTAAATAAAATAATTCTTTAAAAAAAAAAGTACATTGCTGGTTTTTGACCTATACATAGACATGTTTTTTTCCACATAAAAAATGGAACCATGTTCTGTGACTTCTTTTGTAAAGTTTTATTTAATTTTATTATTATCTTTTAAATTTGCTATAGGCCGCGTGCACTCACCAGAGAGAGGGAGACAGAGAGAAAGGAAAGCGAGCAAGCAAACTGCCAGGTTCAGAATTCGAACCAGTTAGCTGTGGGGAGTCCAGCGCCCCAGCCAGCACACCATCTGTTGGCCCCACGTGTGACTGTCTCAGTAGCTAGCTTTTCACAGTCGTGTCATGCAGATCTGCCCACGTTACACAAGGAGAAAGGTGTCTGAGCCGCTAGGAGGTGTTCTAGGTGGGAGCTGGGGGGGTGGTTTGTGCTTCCTGTGTCAGCGAGCTCTGTCGTGCATCTCAGGGAATGTGTGTTGAATAAAAAGCCAGCACTAAAATGTGGGGTGGTCGGTGTGAGCTGGGTCCAGCCTCACAGTGACTGAGCTAGTTGCCCAGATGTGAAGGTCACTTTTTTCTTCCTCCCTCATTGCAGGACCTTCTGAATGAAGCAAAGCAGAGACTCAGCAAAGTGGTGAAAGATACATCCAGGTACCAGGTGCTGCTGGATGGACTGGTCCTCCAGGTACCCGACAGGCCAGACCACCCCGTGTGTAGCCTCCTTCTGAGAACTCGTGCGTGCTCTGTCAACGATCAGCTGTTTCCCGTTTTCTGAGCTGACCTTTTTTCCTTTCGTTCTTCTCCTGCATAAAACCGGTGCCCCGGGAGGATAGGGATGTCTGCCTTCTTGGCGAAAGCTGCCAGCTTATGGCTCTCTCATCTTATTTTTATTTTTATAGCTTTATTGTATTTAACGTTGTTCATTTTAATTCAACCAGAGAGGGACAGAGTGAGAAACAGAGAGAGAGGGGGAAAGTGAGAAAGCAAGCCACCAGGTCCAGGACTCGAACTGTGGTCGGCCATGTGGGATTAACCAGCGCGCCACCTGCCAGCCCCCTCTCACCTAGTTTTATTAGTCCTTTATCACTCGAGTCAAATTTGCTTCCTGCCCCACCGTTAAACGTCCCTACTCTGATTCTGTCCCTACAATACTGGCTTTGGATATTGGGGTGGAGACCACACGATGTGCGTCGTGTTAATTCCCGCTGGGTTCTGGATCCTCGCTCTACCCATGTTGACTGCAGGGGCATTTGTCCCAAATCTGGGGACTGCAACACAAGACTCCTGTCCGAAGGAACCTTCTTACTGCACGGAGCCGTGGGCGTATTTGCCTGGGGAAGAGGCTCTCTTTACGTGAGCTACCCTGTGTGTGGGGACTGTTTTCCAGCTCAGACAAATGAACTATAAACACATTTCATTTTGCTGTTGCTTTGTTTTTTATAGTTAGTGTTTTCTACTGATTCATTTTCCAGGGCTTGTACCAGTTGTTGGAGCCCCGAATGATTGTTCGCTGCAGGAAACAAGACTTCCCTCTGGTAAAGGTAAAGAAATTGAGAAACAGAGAGAGAGGGGGAAAGTGAGAAAGCAAGCCACCAGGTCCAGGACTCGAACTGTGGTCGGCCATGTGGGATTAACCAGCGCGCCACCTGCCAGCCCCCTCTCACCTAGTTTTATTAGTCCTTTATCACTCGAGTCAAATTTGCTTCCTGCCCCACCGTTAAACGTCCCTACTCTGATTCTGTCCCTACAATACTGGCTTTGGATATTGGGGTGGAGACCACACGATGTGCGTCGTGTTAATTCCCGCTGGGTTCTGGATCCTCGCTCTACCCATGTTGACTGCAGGGGCATTTGTCCCAAATCTGGGGACTGCAACACAAGACTCCTGTCCGAAGGAACCTTCTTACTGCACGGAGCCGTGGGCGTATTTGCCTGGGGAAGAGGCTCTCTTTACGTGAGCTACCCTGTGTGTGGGGACTGTTTTCCAGCTCAGACAAATGAACTATAAACACATTTCATTTTGCTGTTGCTTTGTTTTTTATAGTTAGTGTTTTCTACTGATTCATTTTCCAGGGCTTGTACCAGTTGTTGGAGCCCCGAATGATTGTTCGCTGCAGGAAACAAGACTTCCCTCTGGTAAAGGTAAAGAAATTGGAAGACAAGATTTTTCTTTTTTAAATATCAAGGGGGTAAGAAGACACATCTGGTCTAATAGGTAACAGCAGAGCTGGAGTTTGAGGAGTCTTAACACGTCACAGTTATCACATACACTGAAGCTCTGGGCCAGCCAGTGGCATGCTGGTCAAGGCAGTAGATCCCACATGGCTGACTGCACAGTTAGAGTCCCTTACCCAGCAGCTTGAAAAACGCAGGTACCCGACAGGCCAGCTGGGTACGTGCATGCCCAAAATCCCAAAAGGAGGGAGAAGTGGAGGAGAAGAAATGGCAGCGTGAACATCTGACATGGGAGGTGCTTTTTCATTTTCTCTCTCACTTTGTCCCTGTCCAGCCAGTACACATGCTGTCTGGCAACTTAATCATAAGCAAAACAAAACAAAAAAACACTTGAGCTTCTAGGAGATCGAGTAACTGTCTAGTAGTACCCTCCTCTCTTTCCAGGAACTTTGTTGTTTTGTTTTTGTTTGTTTGTTTGTTTGTTTTGGTAGAGGTTTTTGCTAAAGGGTGCGTGCGCTCGCAAGACAGAGAGAGACAGAGAGATAGAAAGCGAGAAATCACCCCCCAGGGGGGATGGCCATGCTGCAATCCCTTCTCCTCCGTACTCCTCTCGGGATCTTGGGCACGCACGCACACGTGCCCGGCGTGAGTTTAAGCCACCGGGTCCAGGACGCAAACCAAGGTCGACTACGTGGGAGTCCAGCGACACAGCCATTACGCTAACTGCTGGTCCCTCTTTCCAGGAACTTTGTAAAAATATTAAAAAATATTATAATCTTGGGGCTGGCAGGTAGCGTGGTGGTTAAAATGCTGGACTCCCGGGACCAGCAGGTGGTGTGGTGGTTATGGCGCTGGACACTCCCACATGGCTGACCACGGTTCGAGTCCTGGACCTGGTGGCATGAATGAATAAATAAAATTTTTTAAAAAATGCTGGACTCCCACATGATCAGCCAGGGTTCAAGTTCCATCCTGACCTTGGTGACTTTCTCTCTTGCTCTCTCATGAGTACATGTGTCCTATAGCAAATTTAAATAAAAATAATAGTTAATAATTTTTTTTAATCACATAATAAATGCTACACTTTCTAGGGCTAGCAATTGATGTGGTGGTTATGACACAGGATTTTGGGACCAGCAGTTAGCATAATGGCTATGTCGCTGGACTCCCACGTAGTTGACCGTGGTTTGCGTCCCAGACCCGGTGGCTTAAAACTCACGCCGGGCATGTGTGCGTGTGTGCCCGAGATCCTGAGAGGAGAATGGAGGAGAAGGGATTGCGGCGTGGCCGTCCCCCCTGGGGGGTGATTTCTCACTTTCTGTCTCTGTCTCTGTCTGTCTCTCTGGTGAGCACACGCGTCCTATAGCAAAAACCTCTTAAAAAAAAAACCACAGGATTTCACACTGGATCTCACATGACCATTTTTAAACTCCCAGACCCAGCTGCTTGAAAGTCTCTCTGGGTGCGTGTGCATGTCTTAAGATCCCAAGAGGAGAATGGAGCAGAAGGGATTGCTATTTGGCCATTCCCCCCCAGGGGTCGATTTTTCACTTTCCTTCTCTGTCTCTCTAATGAGTGTACATGCCTTATAGCAAAAAACAAACAAACAAAACCAAAGCTGTACTCCTTGATTGGACCTGAGGCATGCAGGCAGGCATTGTAGAGGGCAGTACTGCCAGACCAGCAGAGCCGGCTCTGTCCTAAGGAAATGCAGTCACATGCTGAGACGGAGGTGTTCCCAGGAAGGGCTCCTCGGCTCTCCTTACATGTCTTGTTGCTTTTCAGGTAAAATTCTTTCTCCATTTAGCATAAATTAAGGCAGGGATTGAGTGTTCAGTTCTCTAGCAATTACATGATAAATTAATACATTTGTAATATATTTGCATTTTTCAAGAGAGATTTTTACTATTGGGTGCCTGGGGAGAATGGCTATGCCACAGTTCTTTCTCCAACATTCTCCTCTCAGGACTTGGGCCTGTACACACGCGCTCCCAGTGTGAGGTGTTTTTTTTTTTTTTAAAGGATGATTTATTTCACTTATTTCTTTAGGGTTTTTTTTTTGAGAAGTTTTTGCAATAGGGTGTGTGTGCTTGCTAGAAAGAGAGAGACAGAGAGATTGAAACCAAGAAATCACTCCCCAGGGGAGATGGTCATGCCACAGTCCTTTCTCTTTCATTCTTCTCTCGGGATCTTGGGCACACACGCATACACGCCTGGCATGAGTTTGTAAGCCACTGGGTCCAGGACTCGAACCGTGGTCAACTACATGGGATTCCAGCGACATAGCCATTACACCAACTGTTGGTCCCACTTACTTATTTTTAATTTGACCAGACAGAGAGAGAAAGGGAAAGTGAGAAAGCAAACCACCAGGTCCAGAACCCCATCCATGGTCGACCATGTGGGAGTCTGGCGCCTTAGCCACCACGCCTCCTGCTGACCCTCCCACGTGTGAGTTTGAAGCCCCCAGGTCCAGGACTCAGACTGCAATAAACTACGTGTGAGTCCAGCATGTAACCAGTACGCCATCTGCTGGTCTGGGTATATATTTGCATCTTGCTATAGTTCTCCCTAAGCAACTTGTCTGTTGGGAAAGGAGCCGGGCCCTTTCAAGTACACACTCTGGAGTCATGAAGTACAGTCAGGTTGTGCAGCCATCATGGCTGTCCTGAAGTAGTTCACCCTCTCATACTGAAATTCTGTATCTGCCAAACATTGACTCCCAACTCCTCATTGTGTTCTGTTCTGTTCTGCAGACCTCATACTAGTGGACTGGTATAATTGTCTTTTGCGCTTGGCGTATTTCACTTAGCATAATGTTGTCAAGGTTCACCTACATTATAGCATGCGTCAAAATTTTGTTCCTAGGGACCAGCAGTTGGCATAATGGCTATGTCACTAGACTCCCACGTAGTCGACCACGGTTCGTGTCCCGGACCCAGTGGCTTAAACTCACGCTGGGCGCGTGTGCGTGCATGCCCAAGATCCCAAGAGGAGGATGGAAGAAAAGGGACTGTGGCATGGCCATCCCCTCTGGGGGATGATTTCTCACTTTCTATCTCTTTGTCTCTCTCTGTCTGTCTGGTGAGCGCACACGCCCTATAGCAAAAAAACCTCTCAAAAAAAAAAATTTGTTCCTATGTGAGACTGATATTGTGCCATTATGTTCACATCCTGTCTCTTCTTCCGTTGTTGATAGACACATGGTTGGTTTCCACCTTTTGTCGTATTAATGCTGCTCTATACACAGATGTACAAATATCTGCTTGAGTTCTTTAAATTATTTTGGGCACATATCCAGAAGTGTAATTGCTGGATTATGTGGTAATTCTGTTTATGTGTTTTTTTTTTTTTCCTTTGGGGCAAATGCACTTGCCAGAGAGAGACAAAGACAATGAGAGAGAAAATGAGAACTCACCCTTCACCCCCAGGGAGGGATGGCCATGCCACAGTGCCTTCTCCTTCAGTCTCCTGTCAGGATCTTGGGCACGCATGTGCATGTACCCAGAGTGATTTTCTTTTTGAGAGTTTTTTTTTTTTTTTTTTTTTTTTTTTTCTCTATGGGGCGTGTGTGCTTGCTGGAGAGACAGACAGAAAGTGAGAAATCACCCCGGGGGAGAGGGGGATAGCCACTCCACAGTCTCTTCTCCATTCTCTTGGGATTTTGGGCACACATGCACCCAACATGAGTTTTAAGCCACTGGGTCTGGAACTTGAACTGCAGTAAAGTCTGGTGACATAACTATTATGCAATTATGCCTGCTCTAACCTTAATTTTCAAGTTGTCAGGTCCAGAACTTGAACCATACAGCTGACCATGTGGGATCCAGTGCTATAACTTCCACACCTGCATTTAATATTCTGAGAAACTGGACCAACAGATGCTGCAGTGGCTAAGGACACTGGACTCCCACATGGCCGACCACAGTTTGAGTCCCAGATCTGGCAGCTTGCTTTCTCACTTTCTCTCTCTCTCTCTTTCTTTCTATCATTCACACTGGTCAAATTAAAATAAGTAAATTTTAAAAATATGTGTCTTGAGGAACTGCTGTACCATTTTCCACAGAGCATTTACATTTTAGTAGTACACAGGGTTCCAGCTCTACATCCTTGCTGACGTTTGTCTTTTGCCCATCTTGATTGGTGTCCAGTGGTACCACTCTTTCTGATACAGGTCGTTAGCTCCCTTGTTAATTTATTTATATATTTAGTGGTTTCTGCCTCAGGGCATGTGCGCTCGACAGACGGTGACAGGGAGAGTGAAAAATCATCCCCCCCACCCTGTGAGGATGGCCACGTGGCAGTCTCCTCTCCTTTATCCTCTTCTCGGGACGCTGGGCACACATGCATGTGTGCCTGACGTGACTCTCAAGCCACCGAGTCTGGGACTCGAACCGTGGTCAGCCATGTGAGAGTCCAGCAATGCAACTGCCATTCCGTCCACTGGTTCTGTAAGTTCCTTTTTTTTTTTTTTAACAGAATTATTTTATTTTGGGGGACCAGCATGTGGTGTGATTAAGATGCTGGACACTCCTACATGGCTTACCATGGTTCAAGTCCTGGACCTTGTGGCTTTGCTTATTTTCTCACTTTCTCTCTCTCTCTGATCAAATTAAAATAAATAAGTGAATAAATAAAAAGTTAGTAATTCTTGTAAACAGCATTGTTTTAACTTTATTTATTTATTTATTTACTTTAATTTGACCAGAGAGGAACAGAGTAAACAAGAGAGAGAAGGAAGAAAGCAAGCTTCCAGGCTGCCAAGTCCAGGACTCAAACCACAGTTTTTTTGAGTCTAGCGCCTTAACCACCAAACCACCTGCTGGCCCCCATCAGTCCCTTTTATAACTGTCGCTTTAAACTCGTGTCTACAGCCAAACTCTCCTCTCCTCAGTCTTGATGGCCCTAGCTGGTGGTAACGTGCTTCATCCCAGATCTCTGTCCCTGGCGTGTTTGTCAGTGGCCAAGCCTGTTGGTTCTCTGCAGAAGTTGCTAGCATCTCCTCCGTCCCGCAGGCAGGCTCTCGTTCATGCCTTTTCTTCTCAGCAGTGTGACATTGTACCTTCTCACCAGCAGTGCATCTCTTCCTTCACTCGAAATAAATAGGAATATCCTTACATGTCTAGTTTGTAGATTTGGAGGAAAGGTACTTGCTCCATCGTTTGTTAAAACCTTTGTTATTTTCTGTTTTTCCAGGCTGCAGTGCAAAAAGCCATCCCTATGTACAAGATCGCCACCAAAAAGGACGTTGATGTCCAGATCGACCAGGAGGCGTTCTTGCCTGAGGACATGTAAGGGCTCTCCTTGTGCTACCATCCAGGTTCTCCCCGAGACAGTGGCCTTCGACTGAGCCTTTCCTAAGTGGATCTGCTCTGGGGCACGCTTGTCGCCAGATGGCGTTGAGTGTTCCACTGGCAGCTCCTGCTGCTTTTGCTGTCAGTGCTCTGCTGTCCTTCTTGGTGACCAGCTGGGCCTCATTCTCGCCTGTGGTCTCCCTCATCCTGCAGAGAAATGACACTACCTCTGCACCCAGAACTAAAGTGGGGCAGGTTCCAGTATCGGGGCTGAGTATAATCTCTACAAATTATCAAAAACAAAAATTGTAAAATTCTTTTCCTATAAAAATCTAATAGTTTAGGGACCAGCACATGGCATAACTCCCATGTAGTCGACCATAGTTTGAGTCCCAGACCCGGTGGCTTCAAACTCGTGCTGAGCACATGTGTGTGCGTGCCTAAGATCTTGAGTGGAGACTGGAAGAGAAGGGACTGTGGCATGGCCATCCCCCTGGTGGGTGATTTCTTGCTTTCTGTCTCTGTTTCTCCAGCAAGTGTATACACCCTATAGCAAAAATCTCTCTGAAAGAAACAAAATCAACCTAATAATTTAGCCCCTTGAAGATAAAATTGCAGGCCCTGTGGTATATATACTGACTGAGAAAGTGAAAGGACGTTTTTGGGACCAGCGTCCTGTGTCCCATACACAGCAGCTCTGACTGGGGTGGAGCTGTTCCCAAGTGGATGAAGAAGTGTCCCAGACGGCGGGTCACAGTCCCACCAGAGCCCACCGTGCCCTGGTGAAGAATGGATGAATTTAACAAAACTGAACGTGGCACACAGAAATGGGGGAGGTGGGGTAAAAAAGAAGAGCAACATTCAGACTGTCCAAGAAACTTGGCAAAACCATTTCTAGCCTTTCTCTCATGGCCTGCTTATTTCATTTACTTATTTAATTTGCTGTAAGGCACATGTGCTCACCAGAGAGAGGGAAAGTGAGAAAGCAAGCTCCTGGGTCCAGCGCTTGAACTGCGGCCAGCCACGTGGGAGTCCAAGGCCTTAACTACCATGCCACCTGCTAGCCCCAAGGCCTGCTTATTTCAAGAAATATTTGCTGAAATTATGATGTAGCGAATTATTTTGTCCCAGGAGTCCTTGTGATAGTATTCTACTTGGGTGCTTATTCCTCGAACGCTAAGAAACTTGGAGGAAAGGAATAACAGTGAGTGTGACAGAGGGCGGCAGTGGTAACTGTTTATCTGATACACAATTCTAAACACAGCCTTATTGATGCCACTGGTCACTAGCAGGTTCAGGGCTTTCAGAAAGCATTGAGGGGGCCGATAGGTGGCAAGGTGGTTTAGGTGCTGGTCTCCCATATGACTGACACAGTTACAGTCCTGGATGCAGAAGCTTAAAAATCACGCTGTGGGGAACCAGCAGTTAGCATAATGGCTATGTCGCTAGACTCCCACGTAGTCGACCGCGGTTCGCGTCCCGGACCTGGTGGCTTAAAACTGACGCCGGGCGCATGTGCGTGCGTGCCCAAGATCCCGAGAGGAGAATGGAGGAGAAGGGATTGCGGCGTGACCATTCCCCCTGGGGGGTGATTTCTCGCTTTCTGTCTCTCTGTCTCTCTCTGTCTGTCTGGTGAGCACACGCGCCCTATAGCAAAAACCTCTCCAAAAAAAAAAAAAAAAATCATGCTGGGCATGTGTGTGTAGGCCCAACATCCCAGGAGAACGGAGAAAGAAAGGATTGTTGCGTGGCCATCCCCCCTGGGGGGTGATTTCCCACTTTCTCTTTCTCTCTGTCTGTCCTGGAAAGTGCACACACTCTATGGTAATTTCAAACAGTAAGAAAACTTTGAGGTGAGGACTGCCTCATCTATGGGTTCTGGGTTCTGTCTGTTAACTTTTACAAACTGTTTGTTCTGTCAGGGTCTGGCTTCTGAAATGAAATCAGATGCTGTAATAGACAATCAGTTTTGCGTATAGTTGCTTGGTAAATGACAGTTACCATCAACATGAACAGCTTACATCCTCAGAAACTTCTGTAGTTAATTTCAAGCCTCTCCTGGGGGACTAAGCGCACCCTGTGTGCTTGTCTCTGACTGTAACACTTACTCCCTGTGCTCCTCATAGAGCCGGCGGGGTTGAGATCTACAACGGGGACCGGAAGATAAAGGTCTCCAACACCCTGGAAAGCCGGCTGGACCTCATAGCCCAGCAGGTGAGTGTGGGTACGCCTTCTCAGTTAATCTGCTGTTACCTTGAATTGACCACCTCCTTCCACAGTAGTTGACATTTTCTTAAAACGAATAAAGAGGGCCAGCCCTTGGCGTGGTGGTTAAGTCGGCTGGATCCCACATGGCTGATGGTGCAGTTTGAGTCCCAGACCTGGTAGCTTAAATAGTAACACTGGGTGCCCAAGTGTGTGTGCACAGAATTGTGGAAGGATAAAGAGATGGTGTGCCCGTCCCTGTGGGAGTGCTGTCTCACTTCTCTCTCTCTCTCCAGCAAATGTGTGTGCCTTATGGCAAAAACAACCAAAAATGTAAGTGAGGTTTAGGCGTGTAGCAGTGTTTACTGAAATGCTGATTCCTGGGAGGGGGCATGGGGTCAGCACAGTGCTCTGTATCCAGATCCTGATTTATGTCTTGCGACCTGTGGAATCGCCAACTGAAACCTGGGGGGTTTTTTGTTCCTATTTTTAGTTTTTGTTATTTTTAGGTTTTTGCTCGCTGGAGAGACAGAAAGCTAGAAATCACCCCCCAAGGGGCATGGGCATGCATGCACACGCTCTCAGCGTGAGTTTAAGCCACCTAGTTTGGGACTCAAATTGCATTCAACTACATGGGAGTCCAGTGACATAACCATTACGCCAACTGCTGGTCCCACAAAAACTATTTAAAAAATATATTCAACTCGGGACCAGCGAATGGCGTAAAGGTTATGTCACTGGACTCCCACGTATTCAACCATAGTTCGAGTCCTAGACCTGGCGGCTCAAAACTCACGCCGGGCCCATGTGCATGCCTGCCTGAAATCCTGAGGGGATGATGGATGAGAGGAGATTGCAATGTGACCATCCCCCATGGGGGTTGATTTGTCTCTTTGTGTGTATCTCTCTGATGAGTACACCTGCCCTGTAGTAAAATCTCTCTTAAAAAAAAAAATGAATATGTGGGAGCCAGTGAGTGACACAATGGTTAAAGGCGCTGGACTCCCACATGACTGACCATAGTTCCAGTCCCGGACCTGGAGGCTTGCTTTCGAACTGTCTCTGATCAAACTGGAAAATAATAATAATAATAAATACAGTGAAATAAAATAATTATTTTCCAAAAAAAAAAAAAAAGAATATGCAGCTCTTCTCACTAGTCACACTTCAACATGTGGTAGTCACGTGTGGCCAGTGGCTCGCAGGTAGGACCAAAAGCTTTGGAAGCATGAGGTAAACCCTCCTATGGACCTCTCAGTTGCCATAACTAATAGGCTGCCTTGGTAGGTATTTTGTGGGGATCAGGAGGCAGCACAATGGAGGTAACATCTGGACCGAAGTGGGAAAGCTAAGATTGGGGGTGAATTATGGTATGAGGGCTTGTGGGGTAGCTGTCTGTTTCTCTTGAATGCAAGAAGTACTAAGTGTTTTATGTGATCACTCCTTGCATGGAGTAGGCACTCAGCACATCTTTATTGAATGAAGAAGTAGGGGCCACAGGGGGCATGGCCGTGTGTGTGTGTGTGTGTGTGTGTGTCTAAGCGGCCAGAATCCCGGGAGGAGAACAGAGGAGAGATTGCAGTGTGGCCAGGGTCTCTCACTTTCCCTCTGTCTCTTTCTCCAGCAAGCACGTGCACCCAATGGCAAAAACCTAAACACACACACACACACACACACATACACACAGTAGAATTTAGGTGGCCCAGGCTATTAGGAGGCCAAGTTAATAGGCCCATCTTTTCTCTACATCACACTGTAACAAAGGCCTCAGACATGAGGACTTTACATGTCTCAGTTTTCTCCTTTGTCCCCTTTGTAAGCAGTCAGTGTTAAACCCAAATTTGTATCTAGTTACCAAGGATTCTGTTGCAGTGCTTTGGATGAATAAAGGATGAGGATATTCTTTCTTTTTAAATGATCCTTTTTATTAATTTTAAAGAATTATTTAATATTATTTATTTACTCGTTCATTTATTTACTCTTTTTTTTTGGGGGGGGGTAGATTTTTTGCTATAGGGTGCTTGCGCTCGCCAGACAGACAAAGAGAGACAGACAGAAAGTGAGAAATCACCCCCCAGGGGGGATGGCCACGCCGCAGTACCCTCTCCTCCATTCTCCTCTCGGGATCTTGGGCACGCATGCACACGCACCCGGCGTGAGTTTTAAGCCACCGGGTCCAGGACGCGAACCGCGGTCGACTACGTGGGAATCCAGCGACATAGCCATTACGCTAAATGCTGGTTCCCTATTTACTCATTTTTAATTTGACCAGAGAGAGACAGAGAAAGTGAGAAAGCAAACTGCCAGGTCTGGTACTTAAATGGTGGTTGGCCACATGGAAGTCCAGTGCCTTCAAAACCAAGTCATCTCCCCGCCCCCGCCAGCCCCAGACCACTGCACATGTGGTGCCCTGCAGCCCGCATGCTCCAGGAGGCCTCTGGTGTGAACCCCATGCCTCCGGGTCAGCTTCCCAGGTCACATCTCGAGCTGTACCCCACTCAGTCACATGGAGAACTGTGACCTGCCGCGGTAGTTAAGATGGACAACTCTTCCCAGCTCCCCCATTTATTATGTCTTCACAGATGATGCCGGAAGTCCGGGGAGCCTTGTTTGGTGCAAACGCCAACAGGAAGTTTTTGGACTAAGCCTTGGGGAGTGGAGTCCATCTGCTCTACCGTGGGAGTTTCTGAGAATCTGAAGAGACAAAGTCGTCTACGTACCTCCTCCTCTGCTGTTCGAATACTGTCCTGTATTTCCCCATGGGCCCCTGCAGCCAGAGTCCTTGGCCTAGTTGGTAATGACAGGAGAATGTTCCATGAACATGATTGGGAACCTACCTCTAGTTCACTCCACAGTAACATGGCCTGGAGCTGTTCTGTACCGTGATGGTGAGGGATCGGCTGGTGGTTGCCTGGACGTCACTGAGCCCTGTTATTTTCCCGGCTCAGTGGCCTGGTCTGCAGGGGCCTCTCTGGTTCTCTCCTCCCAAGCCTCTGCTCTGAGGCTTTAGCCGCATGGAGGGGATGGATCC
>NW_006160094.1:7407765-7417539 GCF_000334495.1 Tupaia belangeri chinensis | reverse complement strand
TCTCCTCTCGGGATCTTGGGCACGCATGCACACGCACCCGGCGTGAGTTTTAAGCCACCGGGTCCAGGACGCGAACCGCGGTCGACTACGTGGGAATCCAGCGACATAGCCATTACGCTAAATGCTGGTTCCCTATTTACTCATTTTTAATTTGACCAGAGAGAGACAGAGAAAGTGAGAAAGCAAACTGCCAGGTCTGGTACTTAAATGGTGGTTGGCCACATGGAAGTCCAGTGCCTTCAAAACCAAGTCATCTGGCAGCCCCAGGACATGGTTATTTTGAGCTTTGTCCATGAGCACGAGAGAGAGCATCCCAACAGGGTCCTGACGCCGCAGCCTGCCCCGCCAGCCCCAGACCACTGCACATGTGGTGCCCTGCAGCCCGCATGCTCCAGGAGGCCTCTGGTGTGAACCCCATGCCTCCGGGTCAGCTTCCCAGGTCACATCTCGAGCTGTACCCCACTCAGTCACATGGAGAACTGTGACCTGCCGCGGTAGTTAAGATGGACAACTCTTCCCAGCTCCCCCATTTATTATGTCTTCACAGATGATGCCGGAAGTCCGGGGAGCCTTGTTTGGTGCAAACGCCAACAGGAAGTTTTTGGACTAAGCCTTGGGGAGTGGAGTCCATCTGCTCTACCGTGGGAGTTTCTGAGAATCTGAAGAGACAAAGTCGTCTACGTACCTCCTCCTCTGCTGTTCGAATACTGTCCTGTATTTCCCCATGGGCCCCTGCAGCCAGAGTCCTTGGCCTAGTTGGTAATGACAGGAGAATGTTCCATGAACATGATTGGGAACCTACCTCTAGTTCACTCCACAGTAACATGGCCTGGAGCTGTTCTGTACCGTGATGGTGAGGGATCGGCTGGTGGTTGCCTGGACGTCACTGAGCCCTGTTATTTTCCCGGCTCAGTGGCCTGGTCTGCAGGGGCCTCTCTGGTTCTCTCCTCCCAAGCCTCTGCTCTGAGGCTTCAGCCGCATGTAGGGCATGCATCCTTCAGCAGTAGTTGCTTCCCTGTCACCTGTGTGGGCCTAGGAGTTTTCCTCGTCTGTAAGTGATTTAACGTCTAAACCACGGATCTGCTTTATTTATTAAAACAAAAGGTGTATGTGCATTGCATTGGCATTTCTTTTCTTTATGTACTTGTTTGTTTTTTGAGAGGTGTTTGCCTTAGAGCATGTGTACTCACTGGAGAGACACAGTGAGAAGGAGAGTGAGCGGCCACCACTGGGGGGATGGCCACCCCACAATCCCTCCCTCGTTCTCCCAGGCGCTGGGGCACACATGGACCTTTGCCTGGTGTGAGTTTCAAGCCACTGGGCCTGGGCTGCAGCCACGGTATTTCTGCAGTGAGCAAGACAGCGACAGCCCCCACGTTGGTGCGCACACCAGTCTGCCCATTTCGAGCCAGCCTGGATCACAGATGCACACCCCGAGTGTGCTCAGTGAGGGCCTGTGTCGTGCACCGGTACCTTCATGTGGTCGCCCCCAGGGAGTCCTTGTCCCGGCCCCTCACAGCCCTCTGCTCAGGGTTCTAATGTCTCCGCTCCTGTAGAAGGTGGTGACCACGTTACTGAGAAAATGCTTTTGTTGGTTTGGGCAGAGTGAGAAAAAGAACTATGGGGTTTTTTGTTTTCTTTTTTTAGAATTGTTCAGTTTTGGTCATTATTTTTTAATTTACTATAGGGCACGTGCATTCACCAGGGAGAGGGGAGGTGAGAAAGTACCTGCCGGGCTCCAGACCCAGGCTGCGGCTGCTGGCTGTTCGGGAGTCTCGTGCTCCAGCCACCATGCTGCTGGCCCGAGAACTGAGTGTTTTCTGAGAGGTGTTGTGTGCTTAGGCTAAATCCCTCCCAGAGGTCCTTCCCTTCCCTTCTCCGTTCTTTTTAAGGGCGTATGTGCTGCTCAGACCAAGAAGAGGAGTGGAGAGAGCCCCGGGGGGCTGGCCACGCTGCAGTCCCTTCTCCATCTCCCTGGTTCAGGGTTTGGACTCATGCCTGTGAGCCCAGGTGTTTCTCAGGCTGCCGGCCTGGCCCAGGGTGCAGACCCTGACTCAGCTGTGTGGGTCAGCTGCCTTACCCTGCAGGCCACGACGCAGGCCCCACTCCACCTTGTCCTCCCCTCGGGACTAAGAGGTCCCGAGGTCTGGCAGCTTGTAAACGGCAGAGTCAGACTTGTACTGAGGTCCGTCTCCGAAGCCACGAAGCCATGCTCAAAGCCAGCCTTTTTTGTGTGTTTTTTTTCTCCTTAAGGTTTTTTCTCCCATGACATGGAGTGACAGACACCTCTGCCAGGGCTCATGCCACAGTACGCCCCAGTCTCTGCTGCCTAGATAGAACCCTGCACACACCTGGCCTACTCTAAGGTCCTGAGACACACACCCAGGACCTCCCACATGTGGGACCCGCTGTATTGCCACTGGCCAGCCCAAAGGGCTTCCTAGGCCCCAGGGACAGCGTGTGGGCGCCATCGTTCTCACTGACCCACATTTTAGGGCAGGTGGGGACTACTGTAGATCCTGACTCCTCACCTGGGCAGCAGTTCCCCTCCCTAGCTGCCTTACGGGGGTGGGCTGGGGCACTCAAGGGCCATCTGTCACAGCAAACTCAGCCCCTCCAGGTGAGGGCTCCATGGCTACGACGTGATGGACAGACTGACGGCCCGTGTGCCTGTGGCTGCCCTCCACCCCAGGAGGCGGTTCACCACTGGGTGCCCTTCTTGTGTGGTTGGGCTCTGAAATACACAGGAAGGTGACCACCTGGCTGCCGTGTGCACTCAGGAGGCGATGAGGTTGTAACCACCGACTTTATTTCAGACAGCGATCCACAGACCGGGCAGGGGCCGCGGGAGCCTGTGTCTGGGAAGGGTTTGGGTCCGAGGACCCCACCCAGCCAGGCTGCCAAGGTAGCGTCAGCTCACCCCTTGGGCGTCCGTGATTTGAAATCACGTGCTTGGTTTCAAACAGGTGCTGACAGGGTTTTCATGGTCCCCTTTAACTTCTGGTCCTCCTTTTCCCCAAAGTTAGTGCTAGGACTAATCATATGTTATTTAATTTAGATAAATAGAATTATGAGAAATTCTTAAACGGACTCAAGTGCACTGAGTCTGAGCGTGAAACGTGTTACGATGAAGCCTTCTACCGGCAGCATCTGTTAGCCCTGCAGGGAGTACAGCCGAAGCGAGGCATTGATAAAGTTAAGTCCCTGGTCTCTAGCCCCAAAGGAAATGGGTGCAGGTACCGCGGAAGGGGGGAGTAGGGTGATCTTCCAGACGGAGGGAGCAGGCGCCATGGCAGGGCCAGGGCAAAGCAAACCCGGCTGGAGGGGTGGCAGCGAGTCGGGGCATGGTGCCAGCAGACCTACTCCAAAGCCTTCAGGACGCGCTCTCCGATGCCAATGAAGTAGACGCCCTGAGCAATCCCGAACAGCGGCGCGATGACCAGGGCCCGGCAGCCTGCCCCTTTCATGAATGCGGATGGTCCCTCCTGGGTCCAGAGTTTCCTGGGGAGGAAGGCACCCAGTGAGCTGAGCCACAATGGCAGGCAACGCCCAGCATGGGCCTCCTCCCGAATGTCTGCCCGTGGTGAGGAGGTGTCCGCTTGCACAGGGAGGCACGGCCTCGTGTGCAGGGCCGTACCTCGTACCTTGCTGGTTATGTATCTGTGGTTTGGCTCTTAGCACCTGGGTCCAGGCCCTGGAAGAGGCTTGACCTCACTCTACTCGTGAAAGGGGAGGGCTGCTGTAGGGACGTGAGGGAGGTCAGCGGGCCCAGCCGCCCTGCTTTCCGTGAGACGGAGGGAAGGGACAGACAGCAAAGCCCCGGAACTTGGTTCACCTCGGTCTCGGGCAGCAGAGGTGACCGTGCAGGGGCTGTCCCAGCTGCAGCCGGGCTCTCACCTGGCACAGTCGGCGATGCCAGTGTAGACGTCCTCGCCCAGGCCTTTCTTGAGGGTTTGGATTCGTGTTTTCAGGACTAAAGCAAAAGTGACAATGACTAGTGAAGGTCTTGAATTTGACGTCCTTGACAGGACACAGTGGGTCCCCTGGGCCAGGCGGCGGCGTGGTGGCTTGGGCTGCCGTATCTCACACAGCCAGCTGAGCAGACACCAACAGCACGCCTCGGCCGGGCTGATTTTAGGAGGGGCACATGAAACAGGAGGCCAGTCGGGCCTTGGGCCGGTGGAAGGCCTTCGGTGCAGGCCTACGTCTGGGGCGAGGGGCCGGCCACAGGCCGTGGGCACTGCTGCCGGCGTCCACCTGTGCGGGCAGGAGCAACTGGGCAGCACCTCACACTTGGTAGCTGCTGCCTGGGGCCTTGCTCACAGCCCGGGCGCGTGACTGCTGGGGCGGATGTGGCCACACGGCCCAGCACGGGTGGCACTGCCCATGGGACGGGAAGGCCTCCGAGGCCCGGGATAGCCCACACTTTCTGGGGGGTGCTTTTCGTCTCCCCAGGGTGCAGCAGCTCCAGGTCCTGCCCCACAGAGGGGTCCGCTGCTCCCTCCTCCAGAAAGCAGGTCCTCCTGGAACAGCCAGCCCTGCCACCCCACACTCACCGTCCAGAGGCGTCACGGCAGCGGCGGCCACGGAGCCCGCGGCGCAGCCCGACAGGAAGGAGTGGGCGAAGGACGCCTTGCCGGTGAGCTCGTCGATGCCGAGGTGGTTGAGGTTGGCGAAGAGCGGGAAGTAGATGATGGAGAAGGGGATGTCTCTGCACAAGAGGAGGCAGCTCTGCAGCTCTGGGCCCCAGCCAGACGCGGGCCTTCCCTGTGAGTGAGCGGCTTGGCGGGGGCACGCCCGGCGATGCGGGGTGATGTCCACCCGAGAGAGAGGCCCGCTCATGGCACCTCCCAGCTCACGCCTGCCCGTCGGCGCCTGTGGCAGGGGTGGCAGAGCAGCTTGGGCGGGCCCCGGGCTGTATGAGGGCGGGAGGGAGCCCGCAGAGAGGAGGGCCGTACCCTCCGTCTACTCGGGGAAGGTGCGACCAGGCGGACCGGGCCTTCTCGGGTGCCTGTGGGCCACAAACCCTGGAGATGGGGCCTAAAGCTCAGGCCTGCAGGCACCCTTCTGTCCAGCCCTGGCCAATTCCAGACAGCAGGAGGCACAGAGACGTTTGCTCCCCTGCTGTGAGCACTCCAGGAGATGGGGGGCGGCGGGTGGGCTGCGAGCCCCTGGCCCTCCTGTCCCTGTCGCTGTGCTCCGGCCGTGCCCCACGTCCAGGCAGTGAGGCTCACCTGAGGAGAGTGGCGCCCAGGCCCTTATACAGGCCAGCCAGGCCCTGCGTGCGCAGCAGCTCCCAGGCGATGAGCGTGGCCGACGGGCGCTTGTGGGTGGAGGCCGAGCTGGTGGAGTAGGGCCTAGCGGATGGGGGCCCTGAGGTCGGCCCCTGCGGGTGCCCGGCTAGAAGGGGAAAGACAGACCGGCAGGTGCTACAGGACACTGTTCCCAGGGTAGGGGTCCTGATTCCTATCCTTGGGATAACTCAGTGTCCGGGGCGACAATGTGACAAAAATTCTGAATTCTGTCTTAATAAGGAACACCATTTTTTGTTTATTTGTTTTAAGGTTTTAGCCATAGGGCGCATGTGCTAGCCAGAGAGCGAAAGTGAGAAATCACTCCCCAGGGAGGATGGGCGTGCCAAATCCCTTCTCCACTCACCTCCTGGGACTTGGGGCACACATGCACATGTGCCTGGTATGAGTTTTAAGCCTTGAGATCCAGGACTCGAGCTGTGGTTGGCCGTGTGCGAGTCCAGCGCCCTAACAACTGTGCTAGCTGCTGGCCCCTAGAATACCTAGAATATCAGTGTTTGGCTCCAAGGCAGTCCTTCCAAGCCCGTGTAATCTGAGTCACCCTGAAGTGTAGGACACTTCACTGGGGCGAAGGCTGCAGCCATCACCTGCCGGGCTCCATCATGGGAAGCCCCAGTAGGGCCCCAGCAGGGCCCCGAAATTCCTTCTATTACAGCTGCCAAATTTGATACATCTTCCTTTTCTTTTTGTAACTTGCCAGAGGTCACATGTGGTCACAGAGAGGGGGATGTGAGGGAGCTCCCCAGGATGGTCACGCTGCAGTCTTGCGTCTCTTCCAGGATGTGGGGCACACACGTCACGAGCCTGGCATGTTTCTCAAGCTGCAGGGTCTGAGATGACCATGCGGCTGGCCTTCATTGCCACGCCGGCTGGCCCCAGACGTCATCCGCTTCTAAGCCCTATCCAAGCCAACGGAGATGGCGTCATCCTATTAGCACTCTGGGGCGTAGGAATCCTTGTTGTCCTGCTCCATGGCAAGCACATCCCTTCTAAAAACGGTCCTCTCCATGGGGCCAGCCAGTGGTGCGATGGTGAAGGCACTGGACTCTCCCACATGGCCCATCATGGTTTGAATCCCAAACCTGGAGGTTTGAAAGACACGCTGGGTTCATGCGTGTGTGCCCGAAATCCTGAGAGGAGAATGGAGGAGAAGGGATTATGGTGTGGCCTCCCTCCACCCCGGGGCGGGGGGCGATTTCTCACCCTCCAGCAAGCATTGTGCACTCTAGCATATTAAAATCAATAAGTAAATAAAATAAAGCAATGATCCCCATTAGTGACCACAGGACAATGAAATAGTTTCACATTTATCTTGCAAAGCTGTGTTAGATTAGAAATCCTTTGCTAAAAGCAAGCTACTCTTGGTTTCCCCTCCCAATCTGGTTTGGTCCCATGCAGGGCAAACAACATGTCACAGCAGCGAGCTACTCCTACTCGTCACACATAATTCCTTTTCCTTCCTTCTTTTCTTTTCTTTTCTTTTCTTTTTTCTTTTCTTTTTTTTTTTAATTTTGTAACAGAGCATCTGCCTTTCCAAAGAGGAGAGAAAGACAGAGGGAGAGTGAGAAGTCACCCCCAGGGGGCTGGCCATGCTGCAACCCTTCTCCATTCTCCTCTTGGGATTTTGGGCACGCACAGCATGATTCACCATATTTTCTTTAAGCTTTTTTTTTTTTTTTTTTCCACAACACAAATCCATTTTTACTCATTTACATTTCATTATTTTAAATCCCTGAGGGGTGCAGCATCACGCGGATTCTGTGTCCAATGGCCTTAGCAGGGAGGTTGCTGCGGAATTTGGCACGAACCATGCCACTGTTTCCACGGGCACGGGTGACCTTTCCCATCACTCTGGTTTTACTTGGTTTGCCACCAGGAGCCACTGTGTTGTGTTTTGCTGTGTTAAGCACACCTTTGTGTTAAGCACACCTCTTGCCTAAACAGAATTCCGTTTCATCTGGTGCATAAACACCTCCCATTTAAGAAGAGCTGTGTGCTCCCTTTGGTCCTGAGACCCTGCTGATAGCCAGCAAGTGGCCGTGGACCACAGCCTTCCAGACTTAGCTGCCGTTTAGAAGTCCTGTTCCCCGCAGGCCCCCACAGGCTCCAAGATGGCCAACTTTTTATTTTTTACACTTGTTTAATCAAGACCAGTAGATGACATAATGACATCGCTGGACTCTCCCACGTACTCAACGGTTCTGGTCCCAGACTTAGAACTTAAAACTCAACACCACACACCTGTGTGTACCTGCTCAGAATCCTGAGAGGAGAACAGAGAAGGGATTGGGACGTGGCCATCCCCCCCGAGGGTGATTTCTTGCTTTTTGTCTTTCTGTCTCTGCCTGTCTCTCCGGCATGTGCATGTGCCCTATAGCAAAAACCTCTCCCAAAAAGTCTTTACTTAATTTTATTATTATTATTTAATTTGACCAGTGAGAGAGAGAGGGAAAGTGAGAAAGCAAGCCACCAGGTCTGGGACTCAAACCATGGTCAGCAACATGGGAGTCCACCATGCTACCTGCCGGCCCCAAGGAACATAGAACTTTTTATTTTTTTAAATAAAAAAAGAATTATTTATTCAGTTTTATTTATTCATTTATTTATTTTAATTTGACTAGAGAGAGACAGAGAGAGAGAGAGAGAACAGAGGGAAGAGGGAAAGCAAGCCACTAGGTCCAGGAACCGCGGTTGGCCCTGTGGAAGTATCCAGTGCCTTAACCACCACGCCACCTGCCAGCCCCAGGGAACACGGATCCTCTTGCTAGTGGTGAAAAGTTAAGTGTTACCTGCTAGACACACGGCAGGCCTTCCGCGCCCACGCTTAGTGCTCCCTGAGCTCCCGCCCTCACTCTGGGCTGACCACTCAGAGTACATCCAGACGTTAGCTGGGGGAGGCGGGGGCAGCGCTGTGTCCCTGAGGACTGTGTTCCCTCCCTAGTGGCTCCTGGCCCTGGAAGGCTGAGCTCGCTGTACATGTGCTGGCTCCGCCATGCTTTGCTACCTCTGCTACCAGGACTCTTACAGGGAGAGCCAAGAGCAGGGCTGCTTGTCTCCCCTTCCCTCCCCGCTAAGGGCTGGCCTCTGACAGGAGGTCCTACTGACGTCCTGGTTCAGGGAGCAGATCGTTGCTGTCGTTAGCCTCTTTAGGCAACCAGGCCTTAAACAGCTAAAAAATGAAGCGCTAGGTGTGGGCATGTCCCTGGCTCAAGTCCCGGTTCTGCCATTGTGCTCCGCTAGAGCAGTAGAATGGGGCACCATAAGATGAAGACTCCTGGGAACCAGCAGTTAGCGTAATGGCTATGTTGCTGGACTCCCACGTAGTCGACCGTGGTTCGTGTCCTGGACCCGGTGGCTTAAAATTCACGCCGGGCGCGTGTGCGTGCGTGCCCAAGATCCTGAGAGGAGAATGGAGGAGAAGGGATTGCGGCGTGACCATCCCCCCTGGGGGGTGATTTCTCGCTTTCTGTCTCTATGTCTCTCTCTGTCTGTCTGGCGAGCGCACGCACACTACAGTGAAAATCTCTCCAAAAAAAAAAAAAAAGTGAAGACTCCTCCTGGCCCAGAGAGCGGCGTGGGCACAGCCTAGTAACAAGGGGGCCGGGTGTGATCACCGACCCTGCCTCCCCCAGCCCACCGCTGGGCAGGCCTCACCTGAGCGGCCCGCGTCCTGCAGCTGGATCTTCAGCATCTCCATCGGGCAGGTGACCACCACCTGGCACATCCCAGCACCACACCCGGCCAGCATCTCCATCTTCAGGTCCCTCTGCCTCCTGTGGGACAGGGGTGGGCTCCTTCAGTCTCAGGCCCCCGACCCTGGGATTGAGCCAGTCCTCGGATGGCAGCTAGCCCCGTCCCCACTGGCTGCGACTCACCCGGCAGATGGCCTCAGCTCCACCTCAGTGAAGACTGAGGTTAGGTCACACAGGTTGCCTGTGCAGACGCGGAACTGGCTGGGAGATTGCTGCAGTGGGACTCGCTCCTCCCAGACCCCCTAAGTTGGCTCACGAGGGCTACTGGGAGCGCCAGGGGCTCGGGGCTCGGTGCCCACCGGTGCTGTGTGATCTCTGCTCCCCAGACCCAGCTGCCAGATCACGCCAGCTGTCTTCGCCCTCACACCCAAGCTGCCAAATACACCGGCCTCAGCGTGTGTGCACACGTGTGCATGAGTGTGCACAGGCAGCGAGGCGCCCTGCACCCTGCCCACAGCGCCTGCGAATGCCCTCACTCCGCCGTACCCGTCCTCCATGAGCAGCTGCCGCAGGAAGTCGTTGGCAGCCAGCTTGATGGCCTTCTCCGGGGTGACCAAGGTCAGGTTCACCGCTGCCCCTGGAAGCCCAGAGCGGGGATGAGTGCGGCCGGTGTGGTCCAGGCCTGTGCTGAGCACGCGCACGCCGTCGCCGCGGAAGCCTCTGCCCGTTATTGCGGCCGTCTTCTTGCCACCCCCACCCCCCCCGCCCGG
>NW_006160094.1:7406126-7407091 GCF_000334495.1 Tupaia belangeri chinensis | reverse complement strand
GCTGAAGCCTCTGCCCGTTATTGCGGCCGTCTTCTTGCCACCCCACCCCCCCCCGCCAGGCGCTTTCCCCTTTGTCACAGGTTTGCTTGCTGGGGGGCCCTCAAGCCATGTCACTTTGGCCCTGGTGGGGCGTCCACCTCGGTAGCAGGTGGTGGTCGGTAATCAGGCCCAGCGGGACTCCACCGCCCTGCACGTGAACCCTGTCCGGGGCAGCCGCGTGGCTCGAGGCCTTTGGTTCATTTCCCAGGGCACGGAGTCAGCCTGGGCGCTTTCCAAGGCTGGGTGTTGGGCCACTGCAGGGGTGCAGGGCGGCCCGAACTCTCAGCTCAGACCCTCAGCCTCTCCTGCCTTTAGCAGCTGGTGTCTGGACAGCTCTGGAGAGACTGAGGGAGATGGGGCAAGCCAGGCTCACATACTTCCAGCACCCTAAAGGCCCAGGTGCTTCCAGAAGCTCGCCAGGGACGTGGCTACCCATCCCCACGCAGGAGGCCAAGGCTGGCACTGCGTCGAGCCTGGGGTCACTGAGGGGCCCAGGTCTCACCCCAGCAGCCCCGCTGGAGGAGTTCCATTTCCTGATGTCCTACAAGCTCGCAGACCCTGGTTCTGCCACCCGCTGTCCTCCTTAGACCCAGCCGGGCCCCTGGGTGCAGAGGAACTCACCTCTGTACATGCCCAGGAAGCCTTCGGCCCGCGCTGTCTTCACCAGGCAGTCGATCCTGGGAGCAGAGGCGGGAGGGGGCGTCGGCAGGAGCGGGAGTCCAGCCATCCCCACCCCCCCCACCTGACTGGCCGGACACCGCCCAGCTGTCCAAGCCAGCACCCCCTATCCTCAGGGAAAGGGAGGCCACCCCCGTCCTGTCCCACCCGCTGCCCTCAGCCCCAACACCTACATGCCCTTGTACATGGCTGTCCCATGCTGGTTCTGCAGCCGCGTCTTGGCCAAGTCGATGGGGAACACACAGGTC
>NW_006160094.1:7398835-7401491 GCF_000334495.1 Tupaia belangeri chinensis | reverse complement strand
GCAGTCGATCCTGGGAGCAGAGGCGGGAGGGGCCGTCGGCAGGAGCGGGAGTCCAGCCATCCCCACCCCCCCCACCTGACTGGCCGGACACCGCCCAGCTGTCCAAGCCAGCACCCCCTATCCTCAGGGAAAGGGAGGCCACCCCCGTCCTGTCCCACCCGCTGCCCTCAGCCCCAACACCTACATGCCCTTGTACATGGCTGTCCCATGCTGGTTCTGCAGCCGCGTCTTGGCCAAGTCGATGGGGAACACACAGGTCACCCCCACGAGTCCTGCCACGCCTCCATTGATGAGTTTCGCGGTGATACTAGGTGGGGAGGAGGGGGGCTGCAGAGCACCCTGGGAGAGCCCAGGAGCAGAGGGGGAGGGCAGCGTCGGGCCTGACCCACGGAGCAGACGCCCCTCAGGGCTCCAGCTGGGCCTCCTTCCCAGGTTCCCGTTTTTTGGGGGTGGGTGCGCAGGCAGGGAGCTGGGGCGCCTGGCCACCGCCTCCAGGAGGGCTGCACTCACAGGCGTACGTCCTGCCCACACTCACTCAGCCTGTCCTCCCGCCCTGGCGTCCCTGCCCTTGGAGCCTCCTGTGAGGGCTTGAACCCGGCTGTGCCGTGGATTCACAGCAGCCTCACTCTGAGCCTGCATTTTCCCGAGTAAAGCTCGCGGCCAGGGTTTGTGTGGGGCTTAAACACCTCCACGTGGGCAGCTGCAGCTCCTGTATCTGCCAGCGAGAGTTCTGTGTGCCAGGTGGCCGGGGCGCAGGTGCTGAGGATGTCCAGCCAGCGGTAAGGAAAAGCCATGGCGGGGCCAGCGGGCGGCATGCTAGTTAAGGGGCTAGAATCTCACAGGGCTGACCATACTTTGAGTCCCGGACCTGGCGGCTTGCTTTTTCACTCCCCCCCCCTCTCTTTCTCTCTGGTGAACAAGTGTGCCCTGTAGCAAGTTAGAAAATAATAACAATTGGGACCAGCAGTTGGCATAATGGCTATGTCGCTGGACTCCCATGTAATTGACCGGACTTCGAGTCCCAGACCCTATGGCTTAAACTCACGCTGGGAGTATGTGCGTGCATGCCCAAGATCCCGAGAGGAGAATGGAGGAGAAGGGATTGTGGCGTGGCCATCCCCCCTGGGGGTTAATTTCTCGCTTTCTGTCTCTCTGTGTCTCTCTGTCTTTCTGGTGAGCACACACGCCCTATAGCAAAACCCTCTCCAAAAAAAAAGAAAAAGAAAAAGAAATAACGATTAATCAAATTAAACAAGTTTTTAAGAGAGACCTTTCTTTCTTTCTTTCTTTCTTTTTTTTTTTTTTTTTTTGCTATAGGGCATGTGCACTCGCCAGAGACAGAGAGACGGGGAGACAGAAAGTGAGAAATCACCACCCAGGGTGATGGCCACACCACCATCCCTTCTCCATTCTATGCTCAGGATTTCGGGCATGCATACATATGCTCCTGGAGTGAGTTTTAAACCACCAGGTCTAGGAATTGAACCACGGTTGACTATGTGGGAGTCCGGCAATGTGCCAATTTTTTTAAAAAAAGAATGACTTATTTAATTTAATTAATTTATTTATTTTTGATTTGAGAGAGAGAGAAAGTGAGAAAGTAAGCCACCAGGTCTGGGACTCAATCCGTGGTCAGCCATGTGGGAGTGTCCATCCAGCGCCTTAACCTACACGCCACCTGCTGATCCCAACCCAAACAATTTAAAAAAAAAAAAAAGTAAAAAACAAAACCATGCTTTAGGGGCCAAGAGGGGGCATGGCGGTTTAGGTGCTGGACTCCTGTGTGGCTGACTGCAGTTGGAGTCTCAGATCTGGCAACTTGAAGATCATGCTGGGTGTGACTGTGTGCGTGCACAAAATCCTGGCAGCACGGCCATTCCCTCCAGGGGTAACTTCTCCCTCTCCCTGTCACTGTCTCTTCTGTCTCTTTCAGGCAAGGACATGTGCACTATGGCAAAAAAAAAAATCAAAAGGAAAAACTCTGCATTAGACACTGGGGCCCCTCCATCTGATTGAGCATAGGACTTTTTCTTTCTTTTCTTTTTTTTTTTTTTTTTGAGAGGTTTTTGCTTTAGGGTGCATGCAGTCGCCAGTAAGACAGAGAGACAGAAAGCGAGAAATCACCCCCCAGGGGGGATGGCCATGCCGCAATCCCTTCTCCTCCATTCTCCTCTCGGGATCTTGGGCACGCACGCACACACACCCAGCGTGACTGGGACTCGAACCGCGGTCGGCTACATGGGAGTCCAGTGACATAGCCATTACACTAACTGCTGGTCCCCAACATAGGACTTTGGGAAGCTAAAAAATAAAGCTTTCTGGGCCAGCAGCTGACATAGTGGTTGGGGTACTGGACTCCCACATGGCTAACCCTGGTTCGGGTCCTGGACCTGGTGGCTGGCTTTCTCACCTTCTCTCTCTTTTACTCTGTCACAATCTGGCCAAATTAAAATAAACAAATAAATAAATAAAGTAAATAAAATAAGTCTTTTAAAAAAAGACATTTAACAAAACAAAAAGAAAGAAAATAAATAAAGCTTTCCCAGACATGGAGCCCGATTCGTTCTGTCTCTGGCCAGAGGCACAGCGAGCACAGCGCGGGCGGGCTGCCTGGGGCGGGGGGCCTGCCCCGGCCAGCTGGGCCAACAGGAAATTT
>NW_006160094.1:7388930-7394178 GCF_000334495.1 Tupaia belangeri chinensis | reverse complement strand
GGAAAGGACTTTTTTTTTTTTTTTTTTTTTTTTTTTTTTTTGAGAGGTTTTTGCTATAGGGTGCATGCAGTCGCCAGTAAGACAGAGAGACAGAAAGCGAGAAATCACCCCCCAGGGGGGATGGCCATGCCGCAATCCCTTCTCCTCCATTCTCCTCTCGGGATCTTGGGCACGCACGCACACACACCCAGCGTGAGTTTAAGCCACCGGGTCTGGGACTCGAACCGCGGTCGGCTACATGGGAGTCCAGTGACATAGCCATTACACTAACTGCTGGTCCCCAACATAGGACTTTGGGAAGCTAAAAAATAAAGCTTTCTGGGCCAGCAGCTGACATAGTGGTTGGGGTACTGGACTCCCACATGGCTAACCCTGGTTCGGGTCCTGGACCTGGTGGCTGGCTTTCTCACCTTCTCTCTCTTTTACTCTGTCACAATCTGGCCAAATTAAAATAAACAAATAAATAAATAAAGTAAATAAAATAAGTCTTTTAAAAAAAGACATTTAACAAAACAAAAAGAAAGAAAATAAATAAAGCTTTCCCAGACATGGAGCCCGATTCGTTCTGTCTCTGGCCAGAGGCACAGCGAGCACAGCGCGGGCGGGCTGCCTGGGGCGGGGGTCCTGCCCAGCCAAGCTGGGCCAGCAGGAACTTTGCCCGAGCGCCGGGACTGTGCAGTCGGAGACCGGCCACAGCCTGGGAGTGGGGCTCCTGGTTCTCTGGCACCACCGGTCCTGCAGGGGTCCCGGGCGAGGCCCAGGGAGATGACCTTACCATGGTGACTCTTCCCATCCACCCATACAGCCCGCCCCGCCTACCTCAGGTCCTGGCTGGACATCCTGTGGGCTGAGGCCTGCGACAGGTCCCGGGGCGCAAGCAGGTCACTCCTTGGGCAGGTGCTGCTGGCCAGCTGAGAGGAGAAGCAGAGAGGGTGGGCTGAGCAGGGCCGCCTGGCCCAACCACCTCCAGGCAGGGCACGATGTCCCCGATGTCCCCGGCTGCCAGGCTTTGTCTCTAAAGCAGCGGGCGGACCCTCCCAGGGTGTGAGAGACCGTGTGGCCCAGGCTGAGTGTGAGCGTACTCTGCTGCCCGCGGCCAGCCTGCGCCCTCCTGGACCCTGTGGACTTGGGGATTCTGATAAGGGTCCTACCTTTGGGACTTCGGGGATCAGACAAGAAACAAAACACTAGAAGGTCCGAGGCCCAAAGCTGGCTCCAGAGAGGGGTCTGGGGACCTTTTGGACAGCACACAGCAGCGGGGGTGAAGGGAATCAACGGAACGTGAAAGAGGGATTTTTAAAAAGAATTATTTTATTTAACTTTATTTATTTTAATTTGACCAGAGAGGGACAGAGTGAGAGAGAGAGGGAAAGTGAGAAAGCAAGCTTCCAGGTCCGGGACTCGAACCACTGTTAGCCATGTGGGAATCCAGCACTCTCAAACACCATGCCACCTGCCAGTCTCAAAAGAAGGGTTATTAGGGGATGCAGCCTAACAGCTGAGTGATTAAGGGAGGAGGATCCCGCATGGCCAATCGCACAGTTTTGTTTTTTTTTTTTTAAGTTTTGTTGCAGGATGCGTGCTCTTGCCAGAGAGACAAAGACAGAGAGAGGGGAAGTGAGAAATCAGCCCTCAGAGGGCATGGCCATGCAGCAATCCCTCCTCCATTCTCCTCTCAGGATTTTGAACACACATGCAAACATGCCCCATGTGACTTTCAAGCCACCAGGTCTGGAACTCGAACTACGTGGGAGTCCGACCTTCAACCGTTATGCCACCTGCTGGCCCCATCACTGCAGTTCTAATCCCACCCCTGGCAGCTTGAAAAACGTGATGCACGTATACTCACACCCTGGTCCCCAGAAGTGAGAGGGCACAGCGTGGCCACGTCCCTGGGAGGCGCTTTCTCCCTCTCTCTCGGTCTGTCTGTCACTGGCAAGTGCACATTCTATTGAAAAAAAAAAGAAAAAGAAAAAGAAAATGGGGGCCAACCTGTGGCCTGGTGGTCAAAGTGGCTGGGTCCCACCCGGCCGACACGGTTCAAGTCCTGAGAAACACAGCGGCCGTGTGCGCACGCGTGCCCAGGTTCCTGGCTGGAAAGACACGGAAAGCGGGCCGCAACGTGACCACCCCCACGGAGATGCTTCTCGCTTCTCTGCCTGTCTCTCTGCTGAATGCTCACACCCTCTGGCCAAAATTAAAAAAAAGAAAAAGAGAAAGAAGGGATTGTTCAGAGAGTTGCTATGGACCAGGAATCCCTTTCATCGTGTCCAAGAAGGAAGAAAACTGGAGCTGCTCTAAAGCTACTTGCTGGCTCATGGCCTGTGCGCTGTCACTTCAGAGACCCTGCTGAGAGACCACGTGGTACCCTGGTCGGTTTGCTTGTGGGGGTCACATGGGAAACCCCAGAGCGGAGCTCAGAGCAGAAGCCACAAGAGTTAGGGCTTGGCTTCCGGCAGCCCCCCAACTCCAGGCCCTGGGAGCTGCTTACCTCGAGGCCCCTCCTACCCTGCGCCCTCGCTGTTCCCTGGGGCTGCCAGCAAGGCTTTGTTGTCATATGTTGTTTTACGGGAAAAAAGAGAGGACAGGAGGGGGACAGAAGGGACAGAGCGAGGCCTAGGCTCTCTCTTGTAGATAAAGGGCTGACTTGGCTGCTGAGTGCTGGCCCTGTGACCTCGTGGTTAGGGAGCCGGAGCCTGTGTGGCCAACTGAGTGGTTAGAATCCCAGCCCTGGTGGTCTGAAAACCACACTGTGGGGGTTGGCAGGTGGTGTAGTTAAAGTTCTAGACTCCCATGTGAACTACTGCGGTTCAGGTTCCCAACCCCGGTGACATCAAACCCACCGGGCGCACATCAATGTGCCCAGAATCCGAGAGAAAAAGGGATTGCAGCATGGCGGTCCCCCTGGGGGTTGATTTCTCTGTTTTGGTCTCTCTGTCTCTCCAGAGAGCACATGTGCCAATTGCAGAAATCTCTCTTTCAAAAAAAAGGAAAAAGAAAATCACCCGCAAGCATGTATCGATCGGATGGAGTGATGGAGGGGACCACACCACGTTGGGGGCGCTTTCTTCCTCTCTCTCCCTGTCTTTCTGGCATGTGCCAAGCTCAGCTGCAGGTCTGGGGATGGAGGGGTGAACAGGACTGGCATTCCAGCTCTCGCCTTCGCTTCTAGAGGAGACATGACAGACGGGGTAAGCCAGAGGGTATCGGAGAGCGGCCAGAGTGGTAAAAGAAAGGGGGTGAGGAAGTGTCAGTGAGGTTTGACCGAGGGAGGTTCACAGACATGGGGGTGGGGAGCAGGTGGCATGTGGTTAAGGTGCTACACTCCCACATGGCTGACTGTGGTTCATATCCCAGACTGACGAGGCTTGCTTTCTCACTCCCCTCTACCGCCCCTTTGGTTAAATTAAAATAATCATAATAAATAAATAAAAATCAAATAATTCTTTTTTTTTTTTTGGAGAGGTATTTGGTATACGGTGTGCACTTGCCAGAAAGACAGAGACATAGAGACAGAAAGTGAGAAATCACCCCCCAGGGGGATGGCCACGCTGCAATCCCTTCTCCTCCATTCTCTTCTCAGGATCTTGGGCACGCACGCACATGCGCCTGGTGTGAGTTTAAGCCACTGGTCTGGGACTTGAACCGTGGTCGACTACGTGGGAGTCCAGTGACATAGCCATTACGCCAACTGTTGGTTCCGAAAAAATTAAATTAAATAATTCTTTAAATAGAAAAAAACTAAACTAAAAGGAAGAGCGAGGAGTGAGCCCTGTGGGCATGGGGAGAACCTGTGCACAGCAGGTGCAAGGCCCTGAGAGGAGCAGGGGCTGCAGAGCTGCAGGCGGCAGGGTGTGAGCGGAGCGGCCACCACTGGCTGGCGGTGGGTGGCGGAGGACAAAGTCAGAGTTACTGGGTGGAGACCTCAGAAGGCCTGTGGCTTTTATCCTGAATAAAAAAGACACAGAACCAGCCTACATGGCCAGCTGCGCAATTCAAGTCCCCGACGCAGTGGCTGGAGAAATGTGCATGTGTGTGCGTGTGTGTGTGAGCGGGTGTGCCCAAATCCCAGGAGGGAGGAAAAGAGAAGGGGCTGCAGCCTGACCTGGGAGTGCTTACTCTCTCCAGTGAGCACTTGCGCCCTCTGTCGAAATTTAAAAAGAGAGAGAAGTGATGGGATGGGCCAGCAGGTAGCGTGATTAGGGCACTGGATCCCATGTGGACAACAGCAGCGTGGTTCAAGTCCTGGACCTGACTCTATGAGAAACACTCTGGGCTCAGGTGCATGCATGCCCAAAATCTGGGGAGAGGGAGATAAAGAAGAGCGTCCTGCGTGGCCATCTCCGCTAGGGGTGACTCCTCTCCCCGTCCGTCTAGTGAGTGCACGCACCCGATAGCAAAACCTTAAACAGCAAAAAGTACCAGCGGTGATTCTGGCTCGAGCAGGGGCACGTGGTCTGGGCGCCTAGTAGACAGCAGGGGGACTGGCATGGAGGAGAGGCCACTTACGGGGCTGCATCATTGAGGCCAGAGGTGAAGGCCGCTCGTCTGGGAGGGTGAGACGGGGTGAGATCACAGGGGGTGGGGAAGGACCACCACTGGGACTGCCCTGAGCCAGGAGCAATCAGGGGACACTGAGGCTCTGGGTCTGAGAAGCGGAAAGGTGGGCATGTGACACGGGGTGACACAGGTGAAACGGGGTGGAGACGCAGGGAGCTGTCCGCACAGGACACAGGGGGAAACACGCAGCCTGGAGCAGAAACAGAGACAGACCCCTTCCTGATGTTCAAATCCTGCTGCAGCATATTCCTGAATGTCAGTTGCATTCCTGGCTTTGCCTTTCCTTTTTTATTTTTTTTAATAATTATTTATTTTATTTTTTCATTTATTTATTTATTTATCTGGAGAGGTTTTCGCTATAGGGTGCGTGCGCTCACCACACAGAGAGAGACAGAAAGACAGAAAGCAAGAAATCACCCCTCAGGGGGGATGGTCACACCGCAATCCCTTCTCCTCCATTCTCCTCTCGGGATCTTGGGCACGCATGCACACGCGCCCAGCGTGAGGTTTCTTTTTTTGGAGAGATTTTGCTATAGGGCGTGTGCGCTCACCAGACAGACAGAGAGACAGAAAGCGAGAAATCATCCCCCCTGGGGATCACGTTGCAATCCCTTCTCCTCCATTCTCCTCTCGGGATCTTGGGCACGCACGCACACGCGCCCGGTGTGAGTTTTAAGCCACCAGGTCC
>NW_006160094.1:7363134-7388730 GCF_000334495.1 Tupaia belangeri chinensis | reverse complement strand
GACCTCTGGTCAGCCATGTGGGAGTGGCCAGTGCCTTAACTGCCACACCACCTGCTGGTCCCCTGCATTTCCTTTTTTTAGAAGTTTTTGTCACTGGGTACATGCACTTGGAGAGAGAGACAGAGAGACACAGTGAGAGGGAGAGTGAGAAATGGGAAGGTAGTAAACGGAGCCCACAAAGGTTCTCAAGGATTCAGGTCTCTACGAAACACCCGAACATGACAATAGGGCCATCACCCCCCAGGGAGGGTGGCCCCGCAGTAATCCCTTCTCCGCCATTCTCCTCCTGGCACACACACGCACACACATGCCTGGCAAGATTTTCAAGCCACTGCGCCCGGGATTCGAAACGTGGTTGGCCAGGAGGGAGTCCAGCAACCTAACCACTATGCCATCTGCTGGTACTTCTTTTTTTAAAATTGCCAGAGGGCAAGCGCGCTACCCCTGGGGAACACTTGCGCCCAGGGTGTTTTTCAAGCCACTGAGGCTGGGACTCAGACAGTTGGCCATGTGGGATCCAGCCCTCCCAGCCACCAGACCATGGAACCAGTTCCTGTCTTGGGATTCTGAGACCCTCAACTGCCCAGTCAGTAAACTGAACTCACTGGTGACCTTTTGTTTTAGAAAGGTTTTTTTTTTTTTTTTTTTTTTTTTTTTTGCTCTAGGGGCTGCGGCGTTTCCCGAAGAGACAGAGAGACAGAAAGCGAGAAATCACCTTGCAGGGGGGATGGCCACGCTGCAATCCCTTCTCTTCCATTCTCCTCTCGGGATCTTAGGCACGCATGCACACGCACCCGGCGTGAGTTTAAGCCACCGGGCCCGGGACGCGAACCGCAATTGACTACATGGGAGTTCAGCGACATAGCCATTACGCCAACTGCTGGTCCCTCTGCTATGTTTTTGCAAAGTCGCTTGGTCCTGTATTCGAATGGCAGAGTCTGCCATGTGGGATCCAGTGCCTTATCCTCTATGCCACCTGCTGGCCCAGACCCATAGAATTTTAATTCGTCTGGTTCCAGCACTGGTAGGAAGACCCCTAAAGAGCTCCAGTCACCACTCCGTGGGGGCTCCTCCTTAATGTCCTCTATTAAAAACCCGGGGACGGGGAAGTCGTCAGCAAACAAGGCCGCGCGGCAGCCGTGTCGCCCGGCCGAGCTCCGCACTGCCTGAGACCTGGGCAACGACAGAGGCGTCGTTAGTTACCTCGCCCTCCTCTTCCGAGTGGCATTTAGGGGAAACGAGATGTGCTGGGAGACGTGGGGTAACAAAGCCAATCACCTCAGCTCGGGATGCGGTTCAGGGCCACAAAACAAACATAACCGGGGTCTAGCCTGGCCTCCGTCCTGTGCAGGGTCCGGTGTCGTTTATGCCGGTAACGAGCGTGTCAGGGAGCCTGCTGTGTGGGAGCGGCGTGTGCTGCGTGTTCTCGGGCACCGAGGCGGGCTGGGGTGGCCCGGCCTGGGGACCTCTTTACCGCCCCGTTTTCCAGGTGCCTGGCTGCAGATCCCCAAACGCTCCCCAGCCCCGGCTGATGCGTGTCCAAGGATGGCAATCCTCTCCGTGGGGTCCCGAGGGCGGTCGAGCCTCTTCCGGAATGCTATCGGGGGGGCATGCGGTTTAGGGCCTCTCAGCACACTCGCCATGTGGTTCGGAGAAGAGACTAGGGCAGCCCCCCCCCATCCCCCACCCCTGGGAAGGAGAGGAGAGCGACGTTTTGGGTGGTGGCCAACCCCGATTCCATAGTGACCCACTTCACCCCGACTTGGAGCCCCAAAGGACTCGCCTTCTACCCTTCTAATGAATTAATTTGTTTGTTAAGCTACAGCTGGTTTTTATGATTGTTTAACCAGTGTTAACCAATTAACCCACTTAAACAAGTTGGCAGAGAGTGCGTGCGCTTGCTGGAGAGACAGAGGCAGGAAGTGAGGAAGTACCTTCTGGGGGCATGACCACACTGCAATCTCTTCTCCCCCACTTCTCCATTCTGTTGGAATTTGGGGCATGCCCACACGCACCTAGCATATTGTTCAAGCCACCAAGGTCAGGACTCAAACCGTACAGTCGGTCACGTGGGGGCAGGCCATGGAGCCGGCCCTAATTGTATGATTGCTATTTTTTAAATTTGCTACAGGGCATCTGTGCTCACTGGAACGAGACAGAGAGAGAGGATAAGTGAGAAATCACCTCCAGAAGGTTGGCCACAATCCCTTCTCCATTGTCCTCTCAGGATTTTTGGCACACATACATGTGCCTGGTATGTTTTTCAAACCGCCAGGTCTGGGGTTTGAATCTCACAGTTGGCCATGTAGGATCCAGTGTCTTAGCTTCCATGCCACCTGCTGGCCTCCCTTAAACACATTTTTCAGGAAAGAATTATTTATTTTTAAATTTATTTATTGAAATTTATTCATTATATTTTTTTTACCTTTTTTTTTTTTTGAGAGGTTTTTGCTATAGGGCATGTGCGCTTACCAGAAAGACAGAGACAGAAACAGAAAGTGAGAAATCACCCCCCAGGGGGGATGGCCACGCCACAATCCCTTCTCCTCTATTCTCCTCTCGGGATCTTGGGCACGCACGCACAGGACCCCAGCGTGAGTTTAAGCCACCAGGTCCGGGACTCAAACTGTGGTCGGCTACATGGGAGTTCAGTGACATAGCCATTACGCCAACTGCTGGTCCCTCATTTTTTAATTTGACCACTGAGAGACAGGGAGACAGCAAGAGACAGTGAGAGAGCAAGCCACCATGAGGCCGGCAGGTGGCGTGGTGGTTAATGGCACTGAACTCCTACATCATGCCAACCATGGTTCTAATCCTGGACCTGCTGGGTTGCTTTCTCTCTTTGTCTCTCATGCTCTCTCTCACTCTATCTCTCTCAGGTCAAATTTAAATTAATTAATTAATTAATTTAATTTAATTAAATAATTTTTTGAAAAAGAAAGCCACTATCTGGAACTCGAACTGCGGTTGGCCAAGTGGGAGTCCAGTACCTTAACCACTATGCTACCTGCCAGCCCCAAATGCATTTCTAAAAAGCCTTTCAATTCCATTTGATAGCAATCAGGTGACTCAGACAGGAAACACTGAAAGGGGTCAAGGGTTTGGACGGTGTGAGGTCACGATGGGGGAGGAACAGGAAGGGCCTCTGAGCTTCAGGTCGCTGTGAATGGAGCCAGGGAGGGCAGCCTGGAGGTGAACGTTGGGCAGAGCGCTCCCGGGCCTCCCCGGTGGCTCAGAACTGTGGGAAAGAGGGCAAAAGAGCTGAGGCCTGATGTGGAGCCTTGACTGCCTGGTACAGCCCGTGGCCCTCAAAGAGCAAAGGGTTGGGCTTCACCCTGCGGTCCGCGGGCAAACACCAGCTGTCAGGGTGTCTCATGCTCCTCATCCTTTCTAGCCCGTTCCTCTGACGTCTGAGCCCTTGGGCGCACAGAATCTCGCCCGAGGTTCTCAATGCCTTGCCCTCCACACATGCACCCGAGGACGCCTTCTCTCCTGCTCCTGGCCCTGCCCACCTGTCATCTGACAGGAGGCCACGGCTTTTCCACCTGGGCTCGCTCACGTCTGCCCCCCAGGCCTGCTCTTCCCCTGGTCCTCTGTCATCACCCTGAGGCTTCCTTCCCTGACACCCCGACTCCGGGCATCAAGTGGACAGTGTTGACAGTGAGCTTGGTGCCACCCACCTTCTAAGCTCAGTGCCTCAGGACGTGTGGTTGGGTCTACCCTGCTTAAGGCAGATACTAGAAGTAACCGTTTAGAGCATGGTTTAAAAGGGGACCAGCAGTTACGTGTAACGGCTATGTCGCTGGACTCCCATGTAGTCGACCATGGTTCGCGTCCTGGACCCGGTGGCTTAAAACTCACGCCGGGCGCGTGTGCGTGTGTGCCCAAGATCCCGAGAGGAGGATGAAAGAGAAGGGATTGTGGCGTGGCCATACCCCCTGGCCACACGCACCCTATAGCAAAAAACAAAAAACACAAAACAAAAAAACCTCTCAAAAAAGAAAAAAAACATGGCATTGCAATCGGACAGTGATTTTGCTTAGGGATCTACTAGTAAGCATATGTGTGTGTGTGTGTGTGTGTGTGTGTGTGTGTGCACAGAGTTTGCTATAGGGCATGTGGGCTCACCAGACACCAGAGAAACAGGCAGTGAGAAATCACCCTCCCGGGGAATGGGCGCGCCGCAATCCTGTCTCGTCTCTTGAGATCTTGCGCACGCACGCACACGCGCCAGGCGTGTTTTGAGCTGCCTGCTGGGAGCCTGAACAAGTCAGCCATGTGGGACTTGGCTGCTACCTCGGTGCCACCTGCTGCCCCAAATGAGCTTATATTTTATCTCTTTATCAAATTCTAGTTTTCTGGTAGCTCGTTTCTCCTGCAGTTTCCAGAGGTGCTGGTCCAGGGCAGACGGGGAGTGCGAGGGTCAGCCTGAGCCCCTGGGCCCTTCTGCAGTCTCTGCGGATCCCCCAGCCCGTCCCCCTGCCGACTCACCACAACTCGCCAAGCAGGCAACAGGACAAGCTGGCCGCCCTGCCCAGGCCCTCCGGCCCGGTGCTCCTCCCCTTCCTGTCAGAGGCCTCTGTCCCTGCTCTCCCTGCCCTGCCCCTTTGAACCTCTGCAGCCTTGGGAGCACAGCCTCTGCAGCACAGCCCCCGCCTGGGACAGCGTCCCCGTCTACACCGACCAATTACCAGGTGTTCTTTTGCCTCCGCTCTGACGTCACCTCCATAACCCTTTGCGAAATCCCTCAGCTCTGGGGAGGCTGCTTCTGGGACCGTGTGACACGCAACACGTGTCCACCCTGCTCCCTGGCCTGTGTCCCCACATGAGCCAGAAGCTGCTGAGAGCTGAGAGGGGCGGGCCGCGGGCCAGGCCTGGAGCAGAGAGGGGCGTTGGCTTTAACTTGCCCTCTTCCCAAGACAGACAGGTCGACTCTTTGTTTGGAAAAAGTTGATAGTATGTGCACTTGCGAGAGAGAGAGAGAGAGAGAGAGCCCCCAGTGAGGTGCGATCGCGTCGCAATCCCTTCCCTCCACTTCTCGTCCCATCAGGATTTTAGGCAAATGCACCTGGTGTGTTTATAAAGCCACTGGGGTGGGAACTGAGCCACGGTCAGCCATGTGGGATCCAGCGCCCTCAACCACCAGGCTGCAGGCCGGCCCATCCTCTAGCTGCCCTCCCTTCCTCGTGAGGCCCAGGCCCTTCCGCCTCTCCAGGGTCGGGCGCTCTAACTGCAGACCAGTTCTTGCTGTGCCAGGGAAAGAACTGCTTCCCTTAGACAGGCTGGGAGGCCCAGAGTGCGGGGCGGCCCTCCCTCCTGCCCACGCCCTGTGAAGTGGGGGCGGTCTCCCCAGTTGCTCTTACTCTCCTGACCTGGAAGAGCCTTCCCCACTGGTTCAGCCCTTCACTCACCTGCTTGCAGTAAGAACCTTCGCCTCTTCTGGATCTCACGCGGCCAGATTACTGCTCAGCTGCAGGGAAGACCCGGCCCTCCACGCTGGCTTCCAGTGCTAGTGTCCCGCCTGCCTCATCCCTCCCACCACACTTTCACCTGGGGACAGGAGCGGGTTTCTATCAAACCCCCAAAGCTAGGGCACAGCCTCGCCGGGTCATACCTTCCCGGGTGGCGGTGCGGTTCACCTGGTTGCTACTGTGACCCTGACAAGAGTCCAGGCCGGGAAAAGATGTGACCAGGCAGCTCGGGGACCGCCCACTCGGCCTGGAGCCAGAGAGGTGGACAGACAACCGGAATCGATGCAGTGCAAACACCAGGCCAGAAGTTCGGCCCTCCTCCCGGTCTCGCCATGCTAAGGTCGTGACCGACGAGCGGGTTCCGGGAGGCCCCACACAGGGACACCTTCCGTGTGCTCGGCCAGTGCTTGGAGTGCTTGCTGGTGCTCCATGCGCGGCTGTGCCTCCGGCTCTGAGAACAAGAGCTGCTGTGTGCTGCTCCCGCATTGTCGGGTGACTGGAAAGGTTTTGGGGACAAAGCACAGTGCTGGGGCTGGGACGAAGGCTAAGTCACACATTGATGGCAGTCTAAGAACAGGGGCAGGGCCAGGGCCAGCAGATGGCACAGCAGTTATGTCGCTGGACTCCCACATGGCCAACTGTGGTTTGAGTCCCAGACCCAGTGGCTTGAAAATCATGTCAGGCACGTGTGCGTGCGTGCCCAAGATCCCGGGAGGAGAATGGAGGAGAAGGGGTTGATTTGTCATTTCCCCTCTCACTGTCTCTATGTCTGTCTGTCTCTCCGACGACATGTGCCCTATGGCAAAAACCTCTAAAAAGAAAAGAAAGAACAGGGGCAAAGTGGCAGACCATAGCGTGGGCCGAGGGGTAAGGCCATGGGCAGGACAGGCAGTAACCGAGCTGGGTCCAGAGGGCAGGACCTGTTGCCAAGCCATGGTCTGGGAGTGGTGAGGAATCGGTTTGGGACAGGCTTTGGGGTCAGAGACCCGGGTTCAAATCCCAACTCCTAAATTATTGAGCGTGTCTCTTCAGGCAAGTCACTTGGCTTTGCTTTTTCTTCAAAAGGTTGTGCGGGCCACTCTGTGTCTGTGAGAGGGCGAGTGGGCTTTGGAGGAAGGCGCCGAGGGACGGGCTCGACTCCTAGCGCACGTCTAGCTGAGTGACCTTAGACCAGATATGTGGCTTTTGTTCCTCACTTATCTGTGAAACAGGACTCAAACTTTATGCCTCATGTGTAAAAGGTGTCATTAAATAACCCTTGTTTTCCTCTCCTTTCTTTTTTCTTTTTATCAGCAACAGAAGGCTGACACAGGACGCTGCGGGTTTATGGTGCTGCCAAGTGGTTTGGGCAGGTCGGGGAGAGTGCAGGAAGCCAGGCGAGAGGTGAAGCCAGCTGCCTTCTGGAGGGAAGAGACGCTAGCAGCCCAGGAAGGACTCGAGGGCTTGGTGGCTGGTGAGATGCGGGGACAGAGGGCAGGGACAGAGGGCAGGTGTGACCGGTGACACCCATTAGCACCTCAAGCAGGAGCACAGGCTGGGGAGGGAAGGAGCGTGGCGGACATGAGTTTGAAGTGGCAGTTGTAAAACACTGCGAGAAAGAGTGGTGGCAGGGGCCAGCAGGTGGCGTGGCAGTTGGGGTGCTGGATCCCACTTGGCCGACCGTGGTTCGAGTCCCAGACACAACAGCTTGGAAATCATGTCAGACATGTGTCTGTGTGTTCCCCAAATCTCCAGAGAAGGGAGAAGGGACAGAAGCTTGGCCATCGCCCCAGGGGAGGGGCATGATTACTCTCTTTCTCTCTCTCTGGCAAGCGCATGTGCTCTATCACAAAAACTTAAAAACAAACAAACAAACAAAAACCACCACCAACAAAAACAACAAAAAAAGAGTAAATAAAGACATAATAAAAAAATTGAAAAAAAGAAAAAGCGGTACCATTCATACTCTCTAGGGTGGCTGCGATGTTGGCGAGGACGTGGAGACTGGAGTCCTGTGTGCTAACCGTGGAAAATGGCGCTGGGAGCCCCTCAGAATAGCGGACAGAGGGAGGCACTGGGTTCCAACAGCAGCCCATGTGGCCCGAGCCCTGCCCCGGCGGCCTGGCGAGCATGCCAGCCCGTGTGCACATGTGCCCAAATCCCGAGCGGGGAGGGGATTGTGGTGTGGCCGTCCCCTGAGGGGTGGCTTCTCATTTTCTCTCTCTCCTTCTCTGGTGAGTGTACATGCCCCAAATCCCAAATCTAGGGATATTCTTTGAAAAAGTCCAAGCAGGGACCCAGGCAGCTGTTGGCGCAGCCAGGTTCACGCACAGCTTTACTCCAGCCGTCCCGGGTAGAAGCACCCCCGCGTCCACTGACCGGTGAGGGTAAACGAGATGTGACTGTGATGGAGTATCGGCACACGCGGCGGCAGGGACGGGCGGTGGCCACGTCATGCAAAGTGCAGCAGTCGGTCACCGGCCACGTGCACGGCTCCACGCCCCCCCGTACCCACGCCAGCCAGGGCTGCGGGTTTATGGTGCTGCCAAGTGGTTTGGGCAGGTCGGGGAGAGTGCAGGAAGCCAGGCGAGAGGTGAAGCCAGCTGCCTTCTGGAGGGAAGAGACGCTAGCAGCCCAGGAAGGACTCGAGGGCTTGGTGGCTGGTGAGATGCGGGGACAGAGGGCAGGGACAGAGGGCAGGTGTGACCGGTGACACCCATTAGCACCTCAAGCAGGAGCACAGGCTGGGGAGGGAAGGAGCGTGGCGGACATGAGTTTGAAGTGGCAGTTGTAAAACACTGCGAGAAAGAGTGGTGGCAGGGGCCAGCAGGTGGCGTGGCAGTTGGGGTGCTGGATCCCACTTGGCCGACCGTGGTTCGAGTCCCAGACACAACAGCTTGGAAATCATGTCAGACATGTGTCTGTGTGTTCCCCAAATCTCCAGAGAAGGGAGAAGGGACAGAAGCTTGGCCATCGCCCCAGGGGAGGGGCATGATTACTCTCTTTCTCTCTCTCTGGCAAGCGCATGTGCTCTATCACAAAAACTTAAAAACAAACAAACAAACAAAAACCACCACCAACAAAAACAACAAAAAAAGAGTAAATAAAGACATAATAAAAAAATTGAAAAAAAGAAAAAGCGGTACCATTCATACTCTCTAGGGTGGCTGCGATGTTGGCGAGGACGTGGAGACTGGAGTCCTGTGTGCTAACCGTGGAAAATGGCGCTGGGAGCCCCTCAGAATAGCGGACAGAGGGAGGCACTGGGTTCCAACAGCAGCCCATGTGGCCCGAGCCCTGCCCCGGCGGCCTGGCGAGCATGCCAGCCCGTGTGCACATGTGCCCAAATCCCGAGCGGGGAGGGGATTGTGGTGTGGCCGTCCCCTGAGGGGTGGCTTCTCATTTTCTCTCTCTCCTTCTCTGGTGAGTGTACATGCCCCAAATCCCAAATCTAGGGATATTCTTTGAAAAAGTCCAAGCAGGGACCCAGGCAGCTGTTGGCGCAGCCAGGTTCACGCACAGCTTTACTCCAGCCGTCCCGGGTAGAAGCACCCCCGCGTCCACTGACCGGTGAGGGTAAACGAGATGTGACTGTGATGGAGTATCGGCACACGCGGCGGCAGGGACGGGCGGTGGCCACGTCATGCAAAGTGCAGCAGTCGGTCACCGGCCACGTGCACGGCTCCACGCCACCCCGTACCCACGCCAGCCAGGTTCAGACAGGAGTCACCGTCCGAGGGACGCAGTCTTGGTGTGACGGAGGAGGCTTTGGGGATGCACAGTGGTGACGGCTGCACGACCCGAATGTGCCCCACGTGCTGGAAGGGCCCTTAGACGACGCCATGGCGGTGTGGTGAGGTGCCTGCCACCATCGAAGGGCAAGAGGACAAGCAAGGGGGGCAAGGCGGCTCGTCAATGATGGCCTTCCGTTTGTTTATACATGAGGGTTTTTTGTTATAGGCCACGTGTGCTCTCTGGAGAGAGACAGAGATAGTGAGAGGTAAAGTGAGAAATCACCCCCCAGGGGGATGGCCATGCCAAAATTCCTTTTCCACTTTTCTCCTCCTGGGATTTTGGGCATGCACACACACATGTGCCTGGTGTGTTTCAAGCTGCCAGGCCCGGAACTCGAACCTCAGTCAGTCACGTGGGAGTCAAGCAATGTAACCAGTATGCCACCTGCTAGTCCCTGCTAGGCAAGCTACAGGAAAAGAAGTCTGGGAATTAGCAATAAACTAAAGAACAGGCAAAAACACCATAGCCAAAACCCAAATCAATGGCAGCAGCACACGGAGGTAGCCTTGTCCAGCGGGACTGAGAGGGCGAGCAGAACGTGGCCAAGGAGTTAGCGTCAAAGACAGAAGTTCGAGTCTCCACGAGGGAGAGGGACAGGTGAGGTTGCCGATGATGATGAGCACCCCAGGCAGGAGCGTGAGAGAAGGCCGAGGGGCAGGAAACACCTTCATCTGGGTAGCAGGTCAGCTGGGGCCAGTGAGCCAGGATGGAGAATGGGAGCCTGGCTTCCTGCACCTGACATCCGGCTGGAGCCTGCCTGGCCTGGAGCTCTGAAACCCACGGAGCCCCCAGTGCCAACATGGCTGAGTGCTGGCATGACGCCAAGGGCAGACCCCGCAGGAGGGGTGCAGTCAATGTGCCCCAGCTCGGAAAGGTCCCTAATATCACCTTTGGGCAGGGCCAGGCTGGCATGCTGGTTAAGGCGGCTGGATCCCACGTGGCCGACGGAGCAGTGCGAGCCCCGAGACTCGTGGCTTACATGACAAGCTGGGCGCGTGTGCGTGCCGTGCCAAAGTCCTGAAAGGGAGGAGGGATGGAGAAGGACTGGCACAGCGGCCTCCCTCCTTAGTGCTCTCTCACTCTCTCTGTGACCATGTAGCCCTTTGGCAAAGAAAGTCACCTCCAGACTACGTGTTTAAGGTGTGTATGAAACGTAAATGAAACGTTAATGAATGTCGCCTTTATCCAAGATACATTCCCAAACCCCAAACAATCCAAAATCCATCCCTTCCGGTCTCAAGCATCCAGGGGACGGGAGGGGTAGCCCAGCCCTGCGGCCACGGAACGCTGGGCCAGGCCACAGGGGACGGGCCTGGGCGGAGGGATACGCACGTGCGGGGCGTGGGCACAGGAGCGGCGACCCAAGGAGAAGGGCAGGTGGGGATGGCGTGAGCCACAAATTCACGGAAGGCAGGAGACGCCGGGATCTCGAGCGTGATGCAGTCAGCTTGGGTGAGAGGGCTGTGGCTGGCAGGAACCATGCAAGGTAACATTCGCAGAAGTGCACGGGATGGGAGCGCGAAGGGCCGGCTTTACAGAGCGCGGGTGCAGGGGGAGGCCGCAGCCTGGCTGCTCTCTGAGCGGGGTCCTGTGGCTAGCAGACTCCGGGACAGGCAGGAAGGCCGAGGTCAGCCCAGCCCGGAGCTGGTGGCAGAGCCTGACCTCCTTTTCTTTCTTTTTTCTTTTTGAAACTTTTGCTGCAGGGCACAAGTGCACCCAGAAAGACAGAGAGGGTGTGAGAGATCACCTCTCGGGGTGAGCACACTGCAAACCCCTTCTCTCCCGTTCCTCTGGGGATTTTGGCATGCATGCACACATGCTGGGTGTGTATTTCAAACCACTGAGCCTGAGACTTGAACAGCGCAGCCACGTGGAACCCAGGTGCCTTAACCACCATGCCACCAGCTGGTCACCAAAAATGTTTTGCACCAAAATAAACTTAAAACAATTTTTTAAAGAGTTATTTAAAGTTTAAAATTTTTTTTTTTAATTTGACCAAAGATAGAGAGAGAGGGGGGAAGTGAGAAAGTAAGCCAGGTCTGGGACTCGAACTGTGGTTAACCATGTGTGAGTCCAGTGCTCTAACGACCATACCACCTACTGGCCCAAACTTTATTATTATTATTATTATTATTTATTTAAGATTTTTGTCATAGGGCATATGTACTCACCAGAGACAGAGAGAGGCAAAGTGAAGCACCTTCCACCTCTCTGGGGGGATGGCCATGCTGTGACCCCCCCTTCCATTTTCTTCTTGGGCTCTTGGGCATGTATGCACATGTGCCTGGCATATTTCTTTTTTTTTTTTTTTTGGAGAGATTTTTTTCGCTATAGGGCGCGTGCGCTCGCCAGACAGACAGAGAGAGACATAGAGACAGAAAGCGAGAAATCACCCCCCAGGGGGGATGGTCACGCCGCAATCCCTTCTCCTCCATTCTCCTCTCGGGATCTTGGGCACGCACGCACACGCGCCCGGCGTGAGTTCTAAGCCACCGGGTCCGGGACACGAACCGCGGTCGACTACGTGGGAGTCCAGCGACATAGCCATTACGCTAACTGCTGGTTCCCCCCTGGCATATTTCTAAAGCCACTGGGTCCAGGACTCAAACTACGGGGTCAACCATGTGGGATCCAGCCCTGTAACCCCCACGCCAACTGCTGGCTCCGGCACCTGACGTTTTGAAGCTGAGTTACCCTGTACGGGTAGCCTAGACTGGCAGCTATTAGCCTAGGGTATCTCAAAGTCAAACACGCTTGCTAAGTTTGAATAAATCGGGCCAGCTCCGCGGCCTGGTGGTCAGGGTGGCTGGATCCCACACGGCCATGGCGCAGTTCCAGTCCCTCACCCAACAGCCTGAGAAACACATTGGGCACGTTTGTGTGTGGGCTCAAAATCCCTAAAGGGAGAGAAGGGACTGTGGCGTGACCTGCCCCACTGGTCACGTGCTCCCTCCCCCCTCCCTCAGGTGAGCACGGGTGCTACCACCACCACCAGCAGGTACACAAAGCCGGAGCGCGTCCCAGCCAGCAGCTGCGGACAGATCGCCAGGGAGTGAACAGGAGGTTGCCAAGCAGTGGTGGGTGTGTGGCGTGTGACGCTGGGACAGGGCTGGTCCCAAGAAACACCCAGAGTCCAGATGCGGGACAGAGCAAGCAGGAACCAGGAGTGAGATTCGGAGGCTGCAGGACGACAGGACAGGGTGTCATGGAGGGCATGCAGTGGGGGATGGTGGGCCAGGGTGGGCAGCGGGGGGGCAAGCAGCATGGGGGCGGTTAAGCACGCAGCGTGGGGGCGGCGGGGCAGGGTGGGCAGTGGGGGCATGTCTCGGTGTTGCAGCCCCTCCCCCAGTCTTGGAGCAGAGGGTCACCTGTGCCCCTTACCCCAGGTCAACCAGCAACGTGGGCTGAATTGCCTGTAGTTTGGAAGGACGTTCAGCTCAGAGCGTGATGGCCATGCGATAGCTACTCCTATAGGTCTGTGTTCTCGAGCTTTAGTTTCTTTTTTTAAAAAAAGAATTATTTAACTTTTAAATATTTTAATTTGACCAGAGAGGGACAGAGTGAGAGAGAGAGAGAGTGAGAAAGCAAGCACCAGGTTTAGGGCTCGAACCGCAGTTGGCCATGTGGGAGTCTAGTGCCCTTAATTCCCATGCCACCTGCCGGCCCCTCAGGCTGAACCAGGAGGGCCGGTTACAGCAGATGGCCGGGGCCCTTCCTGTTTGTCTGGGGTAGACAGACTTGCAGTGCCGTTTGCTTCTGTTTGCTGTGGGGCATTTGCTGGAGAATCAGACAGGGAGTGAGAGACCACGCCGGGACCCCGAGGAACTGCCAAGTCCTCTGCGAGCCTCAGGACTTGGGGCACGCATGTACCCGCGCCCAGCGTTTCTTGAGCTCCTGGGACGGGACTTGAACTGTCTGGTCAGCCATGTGGGATCCAGCCGCCTTCACTGCTGGCCCAGGAGCTCGCCTTTCAACACATTTCCGGGCAGTGTCACCACGACGTGTCAGGGACAGCAGGTCACGAGAAGGCGGAGGGGCACGCGCACCCCCGTGTCCTGGTGCAGCTTGCACTGCCCGCTTACTCCCTTCTGGGCCATCAGCTCAGGTGTGCCCAGGCAGAGCAGCTGGGCTGAGGACTCCCCCTGGGAGGAGTCAGAGACCAGGGGAGACCGACAGACCACCCACAGAACCTGATGCCGCAGCCCTGAGCGGACCAGGCCGGGCAGTGGCTGGCGGCTGGCCTGCGCTCGGCCGCCCCACTCTCCTCCCGCTTAAGTTACAGGCAGGGAACACGGCCCCCACCCTGCTTCAGCGAACACAGCGGTGGCGCTTTACCGCGGCCCAGCCTCCTGTACTTCCTCCCCGTCGGTGTAAGAGCTGCGCGATCTCGCCCCTCTGCGCGGCGCTGTTAGTACTGCGCCTGACGGCGCAGCCTTCACCCACCGGGCTTCTGGCGCCTCTCCCTCTCCCTCTCCACAACCGGCCGTTTCTGCCCGAAGAGGCCGGGGTACCACCCCAGGGACGGCTCCCGGCTTTGAAAACCCGGCCCAGCTCTCCTGGGCAGGATGAGGCTGGGCTGCCCAGAGCAGTAGATGCAGGGCTCGGCCCAGGCTGTGCTTCTCCGGCCACCCTGGGGACGACTGCTCCAGGGCCCTGAATTGATATGCGAGGCAGGGCTTTCAGCACAATAGCCAGCCCTGGGGTTTTCAGCGGCCCTGGTGGCTGCACTGCTGGGCCCGGCCAGGCCGGGCGGGGCAGTTTGCTCAGATCGCCTGCAGAAATGGAGGGTGAGCCTGGTGGGCAGAAAGGGGACTAAAGCCGCAAGGACGCTGGCCTTTCAGGAAACACCAGGAGACCCCGAGGCCAGGGGAGCAGATCTACCGGGCTGCTCCATGGAGGCCCGGGGCGGGGGTGCTGTGCCCACCCAGGCGCCCCAGCCTGGCTGGGCTGCCTGTCTCTGCAGCCAAGCCAGCAGGCCCTGGTGCCAGCTGTCGGCGGCATTCACTCCAAAGGCACCTCTTGCGTAAGGACTTCCCAATCCAGGCCTCAGCCCTGCGGAGGTGCCAGGGAGAGTCGGCCTCGCAGAACCACTCGGGGCGCCCTCTGTGTTAACAGTGCTCAGACCTGGGCTGGGTGCTAAGATGAAGACACGGTTCCTCCCTGCACGGGCCTCGTCAGACACAGACGTCACTAACGAAAGGAGCCTTTGGAGGTGCCCTAGTGTGGGAATGGATCATGAGCTAGCGGCAGGCGTAGTGGTTAAGGCGCTGGATGCCCACCGCGGTTCCAGTCTGGACCTGAGGGCTTGAAACTCATGCTGGGCTGTGTGCACGTGTGTGTGCGCACCCAAGATCCCAGGAGAACGGAGGAAAAGCATATGCAGTATGGTCCTCCCCTGGAGGGAGAGTCCTCACTTTCCTTCCCTCTGTCTCTCTGGTGAGCAAATGTGCCCCATGGCAAAAAAAAACCCAAAAACCGAAACAGCAACGGCTCCTTTCTCCTCAATCTTACTCTCCTTCGTATGCCCTCATTTTAAGGAAGCGCACTGGGTCAGACTGCGTGTGTGAGATGTTACCCGTGGTGCCCAGCGTGTGCTCAGGTTGAGGTCTCACAGAACGAGGTCACGGGGCCCAGGGCAGCACTGCCTTTGCTCCTTCATTGCTGTTTGGGGTCTGGGAACACTCTAAAGGCACTTGGCTTGGCTTTTCTTTTTGGAGAGGTTTTTGCTATAGGGTGTGTGTGCTGCCAGAAAGAGAGAGATGGAGACAGAAAGCGAGAAATCACCCCCCAGGGGGGATGGCCACGCAGCAATCCCTTCTCCTCCATTCTCCTCTCGGGAACTTGGGCACGCACGCACATGCGCCAGTATGAGTTTAAGACACTGGGTCCGGGACTCGAACTGTGGCCCACTACCTGGCAGTCCAGCGACATAGCCATTACAACTGCTGGTCCCAAATTGGCTAAGTGGGACATACAGTGTTTGTCTTTCACAACCTGGCTTATTTCATTTAGCATTGTATCTTTGAAGTTTGTCCATTCAGTGTCATGTGACAGGATCTCATTGTCCCTCATGGCTGTGCAGTAGTCCATTGTGTGTATGTGCCACACATTCTTTTCTTTTTTTTTTTTAAGAGGTTTTTGCTATAAGGTGTGTGCGCTCGCCAGAAAGAGAAAGCAAGAATCACCCCCTGGGAGGATGGTCACGCCGCAATCCCTTCTCCTCCATTCTCCTCTCGGGATCTTGGGCACGCACACATACCCGGCCTGAGTTCAAGCCACTGGGTCCGGGATTTGAACTGTGGGCTACTAACATGGGAGTCTAGCGACATAGTCATTACGCTAACTGCTGGTCCCAGGCACTCAGCTGTTAAAAACAGAAAACTAAGCTTATCGTGAGATGAAGTGCTCAGTGGTCCGTGCTGGCTGGTGAGGGATTGGTGCCAGTTGGGAATCCCAGTTACAACCGGCGTCCATGTGGCTCTCGGGTTGTGGCAGGTGTACGCATGCATGGGTGGTGCTGTGTGTCCTCGAGCTGCGTGTGCTGCAGCTGGACAGGTTTGGTAAGCTGGCGCAGTGAAGGAGTACAGGACATGGCGGTGCCACCCACCCACCAGGGCAGAAGGGAACACGAGCCAGTCATGCCGCGGCCCAGCAGATGTCGGATGCAGGGCTCACGAACGCTTTTCACTTTAAAGTCGATTTTGTTTCAGAAAGCGTATTAAATTGCAACTACCAAAGTAGAAAATGTGGCCAGTGTGAAATGTGTTATAGGAAAGAACCTTTATTTATTTATTATTTTTTGCAACTAGAGGGCTTGAGAGGGAGGAATTCTGGACGGGCTTGTCACAACTCACCCTCCAGCCCCAGCCACCCAGACAGCTGGGACCAGAGTGCAAGCCTGGCGTGCTCAGATCGGGCGGAACCAAACCAGGCCTGCCCCACAGCCCGGCTGCCGCACAGCAGCTCCGGCTACCTGTTTGTTCCCTGTGGCGGAGCAGGAGAGATGCTTTTCATGGGAAAATGACTTGAACTGTAAACAGTTTAAAACAGCAACAGGACACATGTGGACCACGTGGACACCAAGCCCCTGGAGACCAAGCGGGAGGGCACAGTCCATGCCCAGGTCTGGTGTCCTGCTCAGTGAGAACGTGGCTTCCCAGGATCCGGCAATGACAAACCTGGGCAGGTGGAAAAGCACTGCTTGCCCAGGCGAGAGGTTCCCACTTGTGGCTGGCTGTGGCGCCGATGGCTCCAGGCTCCAGCGGCCCCGTGCTGCCATGGCTTGTCCTCGCCCTCATCCACACAGCGCCCCAGGTGGACCACACTGGAAGAGCAGGTCCCTCTGCCAGTGATGGTGCAGGTGGGCGTGTGGGGGTGCTGGGGTGGGCGTGCAAGCGGTGTGAGGCAGAGTAGCTAGGAGCGGTGTTCATTCTGACTCCAGGAGTGTTTTGTGGCCCGCTCCAGCCCGTCCTGGTGAGAGCCCCAAGTCTGCCTTGACAGAACAGACACACAGACACACACACCAGAGCCTTACTATTTTAAGAATGTACTTTATACAAAATAACCAGTTCATATGGAAATAAATCTACAGACCTCCAAGGATCAAAAGCTTTTTAAAAAGTTCTTTTAAAAAATCATCCAACACACAATATCGACTAACTATTGAGGTAAGTGTCGCTCTCAGTGGGACAGGAAATCAGCAGACCACGACAAAATACACACAATACAAAAATAAATAGCATCCCTTTCCAGCCCTGGCTAGGGAAGTGCGCACAGCTCTGCTTCTGCGGCAGGGCCTGACACCGGGCTTGGGCCGGAGGGCACGCCCCGCTCCCAGGTGCTGTGAACAAGGCAGGAGAACCCCAGCTGGGCACAGGCCATGACGGGCCAGCACCTTAGAACTTAGCCATACCCTGTTCCCACACACCTGCCCCCGTGTGACACGGAGGACCTGGCTGGTGAGCAGGCCCTCGAGCAGAGTGCCCAGGTACCAAGCTCAGCTCGAGCTGGAGACGGCCCCTGACGTCTGGGACATGCATGCGGCCATGGTCATCCCAACTTGCTTTCCCAAAGGGAGGCACAGGGCCCAGTGTCCTCGGCCTGTGGGGAGCCCACCGTGGTTCCCAAACAGGGAGGAGAGCCTGGGTGCTCCACGTGCCCTAGAGTGCCCACTGCAGCTGCTGCCCAGGGCCTGAGGACCCCCCGGACACGGGCACAGCTTCTGCAGGGGGCGTGCAGGGTCTGACAGACGTGAAGGGCAGTCAGGTGAGAACGGCACTGCCATCCATTTCTCTGGGGAAGCATGGCATATCCCGATGGTATGGAGCCTGGGGCTGCCTGGCCTTGAGATTGCTGCTGCGCCTTCCTGTGACATTTAAAACTCAGGCTTTAAGAATAGTGTACTAGGAGAGAGAGTCTAACGGCATGGTCTGGATGCAAAGCTCACTTCTGACTGGTGGCGCCCCGGCACAGGTGTGGGCACCTGGGGCAGTTCAGCTGCCCTCGGCCCCCAGCAGGGACCCACGTAAGGAACAGCGGCATCCACACGGGCTTCATAGCAGGGGAAGACACCACACTCGGGCAGAGACGCTTCCCAGCGCCAGGCCGGGGTGGACTGACCTTTACAGCGGAGGGCTTGCTTGACCCCAAGGGCACAAACCAGAGATCTTAAGGTTTTCAACAACAGAAAATAAAGTGAGCACAAGAGTTTGCTTTTCAGAGCAGGCTGGCTTAGGCTCGGTGAGAAGGGCAACTGCGGGAGGGCTGCACTGGCCTGGCTGAGGGGCCAGGTGTCTCTGAGTGACCGTTAGAGTGGGACGGAGGGACCAGCAGGTGGCACAGTGGGTAAGGTGCTGGCTCCCACATGGCTGACTGGTTTGAGTCCCAGATCCGGTGGGTAGAAACTCCTGGGCATGTGTGCATGCACGCACAAGATCCCGAGAATGGAGAGACAGGGATTGAGGCGTGGCCATCTCCTCTTGGTGATTTTTCATTTTCTCTCTCTGGTGAGTGCAGGCACCTTATAGCAAAAACCTCTCTAAAAAGAGAGTGGGATGGAAAACTCCATGAACAAGAACCCTGCACGTTTCGTTCACGTTTATTCTCCACGTTCTGCCACCAGAGTATTTTTAGCCAACAGCTCCTGCGACTTTTTAAACAGACTCTGAGAAAAGCCCAAAAAACCCAGAAACCTTTGAAAAGGCTGTTTTTTCCTGGGTCTTCTGCTTCTCTTGGGCCGTGGGGAAACAGCTGCTAACCACTACCACCACAAATGAAGGTCGCTCGTGAGTGTGTGACATCAGATGGGCTCTGAGAGTGACTCCGATGATCCGTGGACCTCAGCCACCCCCTTCCGGGGCCCTGAGAACTGGCACATGGATACGGTGACGCTGACTTTCAGGGTAAGCATCCTTGTAGCACGAGAGCACACTTCCGGGGGATGCCCTTCCCGAGTGCTAATTACAGTGACCACGTGACCTTTGCGTCCCTAACGGCGACTGCACTCCCACCTGCTTAAGACACTTGGGAAGAAGTGCTGGGGGTGAGGGACAGGGCAGAAGGGAGGACCCTGCTCGGGGACAAGAGGCCCTGGTACAGCAGCCCCTGGTCTGCCCTGTTCCTGCAACCTCGCAGCTCCTGACCGCTTTTAGCAGGGACAGGGACTTGGCGGGTAGGCGGAGCAGCTGTGGCCATGCTGGCTCCTGCTGGGGTGCAGCGGGCCAGGGGCCAGTGGGCCCATGGGCCTGCCCTCAGGCTGCCCTTTGCTCAGTGTTGGGACTGAATACAGTAGCTGGATTTCCTGCTGCTCTCCGTAGTTTCTCGTCCGTCTAGGAACCTGGGAGGGGTGGAGGGGAGGCTCACCTGCCTGCTTCCTGTACTGCTCACAGCCTCTGTCCGGCAATGAGAGGATGGGAGACAGATTACCTGCAGCAGGGAGGCCAGCTGTCAACCCCACAGGGCAGGAGGAGAGGGTGTGGCTGGCCGGCTGCTGGCTCAGAGCAAGCCCTACGGCTGGAGCACCTTGGAAGAGGCCTGCGGCCGCTGGGCTGCTCAGCTAGGTTAGTGCATTCCCAGCCGGGTTATGCTGGGCACAGTCTTCTCCTAAGACTAAGGATGACGAGAGAATATGACCTCAAAACCCAGCTCCTCTCTCTAGATGGCATATTTAAAATTAAAGTCTGTTAGCGAGAAGTCTTTCTGTGCATTCTGCCTCAGAACCACCTGGGTTCTCAACCTGCTTGGAACTGTGCCTGAGCCTCGGCACTGCACCAGGCTAGTGCCCGCGGTGGCCCTGCGTTCTGCCACTCTGGAGCTGGAGTCCTGGGCTCTGTCTCTGGAACGCGGGAGGTTCTGATCTGTCCCTGTCCCCAGTGACAGCACGTCCTCAGCAAACTACAAGTGACAGCTCCACGTCCCGTGGACGGTGCTGGAACCGGAGGGGAGAGTCAACTCGCTCCTCCATAGCTGAATGTAAGAGAAATTAGGGCAGATTAACGTTTTATGGAGGCTTTTCTACTAACCCAAAGGCATGCTTCGAAATACGCTATCCTCTGTGAGACCTGTAATTTCAGGACATTCTCCTTAATTCTCCTCTCCCTCTTTATGAGATGTTTGAAAGTTTAAATCTCGACTCCTAACTTTGGTGACATCTCAGCTAAAAGCAGATACAGAATGCTAAGCAGGGAGAATCCAGTGTAACTCGCTCCTAAAACTGTAATTAAGTAATTTAATACTGTAAAATTGCTTCCTAGTATAGATACGACAATCACTTCCAAGAACGTGTCCTTGATAGCTATTTCAATCATGACTGGTTTTACTATGATTCACTTAAAATGAACAAAAACTATATATACTGAGATATTCCTAAATTCAAACTGTCAATCGTCTATGGAACTTACTCTTCCTATTCAAACCTGTGCAATTTCTTTATTGATACTAACATACGAACCTGAGTAGTCATTTCCACAAAACGCGATTTGTGCTAGAAGGCCGTGCTGCCTTCCAGGTCACAGTCGGACAGGCCTGTGAGGAGGACCTTGACCTTACCTTCTACCAAGTGAAACGCCCCAGTGCCCCTAATCCCTGGTGCTGGGTTTACAGCGTTCTGGACTGCATGGCGGCACTCCCAGCAAGGGACCACCTTCCGGAGCCCAGGACTCAGGCCCCCAGGGTGCCTGCAGCCCGCCTCTGGGCTGGAGCTTCTGGGAGGGCGTGTGCGAGCATGTGCTCTCAGGACTGAGCCCCTGCCGGCTGGGGCAGACAGGACCACGACCGCGCCCTCGTAGGCTGGCTGCAGGGAGGCCTGGTGCTGCTGCCGGCCAGTGGGCCACCAAGGAGGCAGTCGGTGACGGCTCACAGCCCGAGCCTCAGTCCCCAGTATTCAGTGTGACATGATTGTAAACAGAGAAGACCCTCCAGTGCTGCAAGCCCACCAGCGAGGCCTCCCACCCCACATCACATACATACATTCACCACCAACCAAAGTATTTTAAAAGGCAACATGAAAATTCTGTAAACTGGACCCAGCTCCAAAACATCAATACTACGCGTAGTCCTTCCCCGAACAGGTACCTGAGTTTAGCTGCTCGTGCGAGTTAGAGCACCACTCCATCCTTAGCGCACCCTCCCCAAGTTCAATGTGGCTGTCCCTGAACAGGAGTCTTGAGATGGGAACAACCGCCCAGGTCCCCGGGCTCGCGTATCCATCCTGCTGGCTCTGTGAGAGGCCCCTCCCCGGGACTCTGCCAGCTGCGTGTCCGTCATCTGTGGGGGTGCTTCGGGCTCGTGGCGGCTCCTGTGCTGGCCATGTGGTGGGGGCGGAGCGGGGTGAAGGGAGTGGAGACGGGCAGGAGTGCCCCCAGGCTCCCCGCGATCCATTCTCCACGTGCAGCTTTCCACTTCTGTGGGGATTCTCCCCTCCTCGGACTAGCTCTGAGACAGACAAGAATACAGACGTTTAAGCAAGGGTATAAATTATGCTAAATGTTAAAAATTTACAAACGCCAAAGAGCTGTGTCCGCTTCTCCGCGAGGGGACATGTGACCTGGTGCTATCAGCCGGAGCAGACTCCCGGGGGAGGTTCTCGGTCCGACTCTAGCCTGGGGCTTGGTGGCTTGCAGGACTTGGCACACGCTGGGCCATGAGGACAGCTATGCCTTGGGGGAAGGAGAGGCTGGGTGCGACTGTGCACAGGGCAGCTCCCAGAGGTGGCCAGGCCACTTCTGCTCTGGACCTCACTGGTCCCTCCCAGTGCAGCAGGCAGGAGGTCAGATGAGGAGTCACAGCCCAAACCCATGGGTGGCCTGCCTGGAAATGATGAGGCAAACATACTCTCCAGACGGCTGGTGACCACACAGGAACAGGACAGGGAACACGCGAGCAGAGACACGCCTCCCGTGGCCTCCGCTCCCGGTCGCCGGCAAGGTAGTGGGCGGCACAGGGCCTTGGTGACCCTCTACCCGGTGGCCCACAGTACGCAAAGCACTGTCAGGAAAAGTTCCTCTATCAACAGGTAACCTTGACATATTTTTCAGAGCCAACCTGTGCGGTTTGAACCCCAGCCCCGCTCCTTCACAAGTGTACCAGGCAGGCACGCGCGTGCATGACACCTGACTGGAGCTGCTTTCTCTCTCTGGCAAGCACAACACCTTCTAGAAACTACAAAGTATTTTTTTCAGAACAGCACTCTGCTTATTTTCCATCACCTCGAGGGATGAGAAAAAAACTAATTCTGGTCATTCTCACCTGGTCTAGAGGAAGTGTTGGGGGCTTAGGTGGCGGCAGCTCTTCCTGTGCCGTTGTTGGTGCCGGGGTCTTTGGGAAGGACGGTACTGGATGGATCTGCACTCTATACCGAAACAGAAGGACGGTCAAAAATTCGCAGGACACACAGCAACGGGGACAGAAGATACTTATGAAAACACACCCTGATCACCCAGGCATTAAACCTGGTCTTCAAGACTGGCACACAGTGACAGCACGTGCCCTGCGTGACTCAGTAAGAAACGTGTGAGGGTGGGGCCGGCAGGTGGTGTGGTGGAGGGTGCTGGACGCCCACGTGGCTGACTGTGGTTCGAGTCCTGGACTTGGCGGCTGGCTTTCTCATTAACCCTTGCCCCCCTGTCTCTCTCTGGTCAAGCTAAAATAAATAAGTAAATAAATAAAGTTAGTTAAATAAAATAATTAGTTTTATTTATTCATTTATTTTAATTTGATCAAAGAGAGACAGAGAGAGAGAAAGTGAGAAAGCAAGCCACCAAGTCTGAGATTTGAACCATGGTGGGCCATGTGTGAGTGTCCAGTGCCTTAACCACCATGCCACCTGCTGGTCCCCAATAAAATAATTCTTAAGAAAGAAAGAAACACACGAGAACACCTACGTATGTAACCAACAAAGTGTCTTATCTAGCCACAAGGGAAAATGAGGCAAACCCAGAAACAGAGACACTGTACGAGAATTCCCCCAGCTCTGAAAAGCCAAACTAAACCAAGAAGTGATGTTATTTCTAAGAGTAAACCAACATAGCAACCAGACACAAATACTTGAGCCTTGATTGAATCCCAGACCAGAAACACTCAAAATAAAACCAAACATAGCTAGGCCAGCAGGATGCAGGACTCCCACATAGCAGACCACAGTTCAAGTCCCGGACTTGGCAGCTTGCTTTCTCTCTTCCTCTGTCTCTCTCTGGTGAACATTATGTGCCCTACAGCAAAGTAAGCAATAATAATTTTAAAACCCTCACACACACAGCTCTCTGAAAGACATTTTGAGGATGACATTTACTAAGGATTAGATATTGGTCACGTATTTTCCTTGAGAGTGGTGTAGTTTTGAATGCAGTAAGAGGTCTTTATTCTGAAGGTGTTGGGATATTTAGTCATTAAGGATCTCAAAGTCTGCAACTTACTTTCTGATGGTTTATGAAGAGAAATGCAATAAAATATAAACAATATCTACAGATAGATGAGGCAAACATGGTGGAGCCAGCAAGTGGCATGGTGGTTAAGACATTGGATTCCCATATGATCGGCCTTGGTTTGAGTCCTGGACCTGGTGGCTCGAAAATCACAACAGATATAGAGATAAACTGGAGGAGTCCGACCCAGTAGGGCCCCAGGATCTGTGTTGAGCTTTTGACTTCTACCTCTCAGGTCAGTATAGCACCTTGGCAAGGCCGCTGCTGTGTACACCCCCCCGCCCCCCGACCTAGGAATAAAAATTAGCATGTCAGCAAGGCTGCTTGCTATTTGGTCCAGAAAACGGTGGTAGCCTTGCTGGGAAGCGACCCCCCTCTGACTCCCTGATATATTATAAAAAAATTATTTAGTACTCTTGAGTATGTAATAAGATTTTCCCAAAAGTCCTCCGACCACTCCCCTCTGCCCTGATCACCTACTGTTCATTACAATGCTTTATCTCCGTGGTCACAATAGAGGGTGGGCTGAAGTTCTATCTAGGCAGAAATGATCAACCTTTGGAAGGCCCTTCACGATACACTTAACATAAACTTAAAGATAATCTTTTCTTCTTTTTTTAAAAAAAGATAAAATTAAGTTTTAGATCCCTATAAAACTATGTAAGTTCCATTGTTTATTAAGATCCATAAGAACTAATGTCTATACTTGAGATTTTCTTTTCTCAGCACCATTCCCGGTAATCACAAGATGGCTGCTGCACTGCATCAGCTGATAATCACCTCTGCTTGCTGGAGCCACTTTCCCGAAACTGCATTCCATGGAGACCCACTTACATCAAACGGAACAATTGCGGAACTGCCCTAGACCCACCCTTAATCCAACCCTAAATAGAATCTATGTTCTCTATTGTTAAAAACTTTATGAGCTAATAATTGAAACACGTAGCCCCTCTCCTGTTTACTTGCATGTATCACATTTTCAATAAAAACGCACGATGATTTCTAGCAGTTGTCACTCTTCAGAGAGCGATCTCTGGGGGGGTGTCCGGCTAAGGACGTGCATGAAAAAGGCACCGAGGACTTTGTCTTCTGTTCACCTGCGCCGCCTCCGACGAGTCAACCCACCCCCCGCTGAAGCTGGACCCCGGCAATAAACAGATAAATAATGTTTTTAAAAAAACAGTAAGGTGGGACCAGCAGATGGTTACGTCACTGAACCCCCACATGGTTGACTGTGGTTTGCATCCCAGACCTAGTGGCTTAAGACTCACACCGGGTGTGTGTGTGTGTGCACGTGCCCAAAATCCCAAGAGAATGGAGAAGGGGCTGTGGTGGCCATTTCCCCAAAGGGTGATTTCTTTCTTCCCGTCTCTCTAGCGATCGCATGCACTCTATAGCACATGTGGTAAAATGCTAAAGGAGCAGACTGAGTGGTAAGACAGGATGGCACTGGTGCCTAAGGGTTAGGGAGCCAAATTCCACATGGCCGACTGTGGTTTGAACCCCGGCGGCTGGTTTTTAAGCTGACAGCACCAGTGTTACGATGAGACTTCACGGCTCTCTTATAAGGAAGCTCATCTAACCGCTTTCTCATCTTGTTAATGTAAAGTCTCCCTGGATGGGAGGCCCTCACTGGGCCTAACTAACACAGATCACTCCACAACTAGTCAGGAGGAGGTCTCCCAGGGATGGTGCATGACTCGTGCAGTTCTGGGAAAGCTTAAATTCAGTGATAGGGAAAAGAGCGCCGTGGAGTAAAACCAGAATACACGCACTCTGCTCCAGCCCGGGGCAGTCATTCTGCTTTGGTTAGTGTTTGAACGATAGCAAAGTGACAGCCTCTGCCTCCGGCCTCAGGCTGGGGTCACTGAGCTTATAATATCAAAATCCAATCAAACATCTAAATGTCAGTTTGCCTTTTGTTTTAACAGTTTTTGCCACAGAGTGCGTACACTTGCTAGAAACAGAAACAGGGAGAGAAAGTGGGAAACCATCCCCTGGGGGCATGGCCGCGCAGTCCCTTGTCCTGATTCCCTCAGGGTTTTGGGCACACACACGCTCTGGCCCCATTCTGAAGCTGCCAGGTCTGGGACTTGAATCATGGTTGGCCATGTGAGAGTCCAGCGCCTCAACCACCAGGCCACCTGCTGGCCCTGACTTGCTCTTTAATTAAGGGAAAAAAAAAAAGATACAACGCAAAAGGCAGGAGCTGCAGTCTTACCCGGCTGGTCTGTAGGCGTCCTGGAAAGGACCTCTCACGGCGCCGCCCGGGCCCATCTGCCCCATCATCACGGCCTGAAAGTGCCCCAGGCCCTCCTCCTGGCAGCGGTAGACAGGCCCCTCCGGGGAGAGGCCGTTGGGCTGCGCTGCGGGGTGGTGGGGAGCGGCCACCGGGGGGGAGGAAGCCCTGGGCGGGCAGGGGCGGGGCG
>NW_006160094.1:7360785-7362774 GCF_000334495.1 Tupaia belangeri chinensis | reverse complement strand
ATTTTCTTTTCTCAGCACCATTCCCGGTAATCACAAGATGGCTGCTGCACTGCATCAGCTGATAATCACCTCTGCTTGCTGGAGCCACTTTCCCGAAACTGCATTCCATGGAGACCCACTTACATCAAACGGAACAATTGCGGAACTGCCCTAGACCCACCCTTAATCCAACCCTAAATAGAATCTATGTTCTCTATTGTTAAAAACTTTATGAGCTAATAATTGAAACACGTAGCCCCTCTCCTGTTTACTTGCATGTATCACATTTTCAATAAAAACGCACGATGATTTCTAGCAGTTGTCACTCTTCAGAGAGCGATCTCTGGGGGGGTGTCCGGCTAAGGACGTGCATGAAAAAGGCACCGAGGACTTTGTCTTCTGTTCACCTGCGCCGCCTCCGACGAGTCAACCCACCCCCCGCTGAAGCTGGACCCCGGCAATAAACAGATAAATAATGTTTTTAAAAAAACAGTAAGGTGGGACCAGCAGATGGTTACGTCACTGAACCCCCACATGGTTGACTGTGGTTTGCATCCCAGACCTAGTGGCTTAAGACTCACACCGGGTGTGTGTGTGTGTGCACGTGCCCAAAATCCCAAGAGAATGGAGAAGGGGCTGTGGTGGCCATTTCCCCAAAGGGTGATTTCTTTCTTCCCGTCTCTCTAGCGATCGCATGCACTCTATAGCACATGTGGTAAAATGCTAAAGGAGCAGACTGAGTGGTAAGACAGGATGGCACTGGTGCCTAAGGGTTAGGGAGCCAAATTCCACATGGCCGACTGTGGTTTGAACCCCGGCGGCTGGTTTTTAAGCTGACAGCACCAGTGTTACGATGAGACTTCACGGCTCTCTTATAAGGAAGCTCATCTAACCGCTTTCTCATCTTGTTAATGTAAAGTCTCCCTGGATGGGAGGCCCTCACTGGGCCTAACTAACACAGATCACTCCACAACTAGTCAGGAGGAGGTCTCCCAGGGATGGTGCATGACTCGTGCAGTTCTGGGAAAGCTTAAATTCAGTGATAGGGAAAAGAGCGCCGTGGAGTAAAACCAGAATACACGCACTCTGCTCCAGCCCGGGGCAGTCATTCTGCTTTGGTTAGTGTTTGAACGATAGCAAAGTGACAGCCTCTGCCTCCGGCCTCAGGCTGGGGTCACTGAGCTTATAATATCAAAATCCAATCAAACATCTAAATGTCAGTTTGCCTTTTGTTTTAACAGTTTTTGCCACAGAGTGCGTACACTTGCTAGAAACAGAAACAGGGAGAGAAAGTGGGAAACCATCCCCTGGGGGCATGGCCGCGCAGTCCCTTGTCCTGATTCCCTCAGGGTTTTGGGCACACACACGCTCTGGCCCCATTCTGAAGCTGCCAGGTCTGGGACTTGAATCATGGTTGGCCATGTGAGAGTCCAGCGCCTCAACCACCAGGCCACCTGCTGGCCCTGACTTGCTCTTTAATTAAGGGAAAAAAAAAAAGATACAACGCAAAAGGCAGGAGCTGCAGTCTTACCCGGCTGGTCTGTAGGCGTCCTGGAAAGGACCTCTCACGGCGCCGCCCGGGCCCATCTGCCCCATCATCACGGCCTGAAAGTGCCCCAGGCCCTCCTCCTGGCAGCGGTAGACAGGCCCCTCCGGGGAGAGGCCGTTGGGCTGCGCTGCGGGGTGGTGGGGAGCGGCCACCGGGGAGGAGTAAGCCCTGGGCGGGAAGTGGCCGGCCGGCCGCGGCGTGTAGGGGGGCCCGGTCTGCAGCATGACCCCGTGGGGCGGGAAGGCGGAGGGCCCGAAGGCCAGGCCTGCACCCAAGGCGGGCGCGCCGTACAGGTACTCGTCGGCCGGCAGCGCGCCCTCCCGCCGCGTCGCCGCCTTGCGGGTCGGGCCGCTCCAGGGAGTCATCCAGCTTCCCTTCCTCGGGGACCGCGTCCTGCCGGTCGGGGACGCCCTGCGCGGCGGCGTCCATGCGGGCGGGGGAGGTTAAGGCAGCAGTCAGGG
>NW_006160094.1:7330333-7360663 GCF_000334495.1 Tupaia belangeri chinensis | reverse complement strand
CCGAGAAGCACTGCGGGCAGGAGTAGTAGGGAGTCCGCGGGTAGGGCTGGTAGGAGGCCGGCTGGTAGGAGTAGCGCACGCCCTGGTGCGCGCGGTAGCGGGGGAAGACCCCGGCGTGCGGGTGCGCATGCGTGTGGGCGTGCGGGCTACGGGGCTGCAAACCCCTGGGGGCAAAATGCTGCGGAGGCGCCGCAGGGGTTTTCCGGCTGCTCATGGGGCCCAGGCCCTGCAGGCCGGGGCCGAGGAGGTAGTGCGGGGCGCTCGGGTACTCCAGGCCGGGCACGAACACGGGGAGCTGGCCCACGGCCCCCGCAGGCGTGGCTGAGCTCTGGCCCGCGCACGGGTCGGGCGGCACTTTGGCCCGGGGACAGAGCGGCGTCTCAGTGCCCCCACTTCCCAGGCTCTTGGTCTCGGTGCAGGGGGAGGCCCGGCCCAGGGCTCCGTTCTCGGGGTGGGCGGCAGGGCCGTAGCCGGGGTCCGGGGCCCAGGCGCCCTGGCCCTTGGGCGCATTACAGCCGTCAGCGCACTCGCCCGCGGGCTCTGGGCCCTCCGCATCCTGCACCTGCGGGGAGCTCTGCCTGGGCCGGTCAGGCAGAGGCGGGGCGGGGTGAGGTAGTTGCTTGAGGTACAGCCCTTCCGACGCCCCGGCGCTCGTCGGCTTCTCTTCGAGCCCAGACAAGGGCTCTGCTGCGAAAACAGAGTGAAACCACAGTCCGGCAGCTGAACCACCTAGCGGAGCTGGCGGTGCAAACAACCCGCTGCACAGTTGGGCGGGAGACCCGGGCCAGAGCACAGGTGGGGCAGTGCAGCGGTTGAAGCTACCGCTGGTCCCGATGGGCCGCGGTGTGGACCCTAGTACTCCCCTCCCCCACCCGGAGCCCTTCAGTGCACTGCCACAGAATGACGTGAACTCGTGTCCTCGCCTGTGCTGTCCCGGGTGAGCACCCGACCACTGGCCGCCCGGAGCCCAGGCGGGGCGTGTGCAATAGCAAGGCGGACCGGGCTGTCCGGGGGTTGCTGGCCACGGGGCTCCGTCCCACAGCACACTTGGCCCTGAAGTCGCTGTTGTCAACGTGCACTCCTAGGCTTGGAGTCTCAGACACAGGGAGGTTGAGGCAGTCTCTTCCCTGCCTCGCTCCAGGTTTTAGTGGAGTAAATAATATTTGGAAAGTTAAAATAAATGCTGGGGGAGGTGTTGGGGCTGGCAGGTGGCGTGGTGTTTAAGGTGCCAGACTCCCACATGGCCAACCACGGACCTGGCGGCTTGCTTTCTCACTTCCCTTTCTCTCACCGTCTCTTTGGTCAAATTAAGAAATATATATAACAACAAATAAAATTTAAAAAATAACTAAAAAACCCCCAAAACCATGCTGGGTACGTACGCATGTATGCCCAAAAATCTTAAGAGAATGGAGGAGACCGGACGGAGGCAGGCCATCCCGAGGGTGCGCTCATGCTCGCTCTCGCTTGCTTTCTGGCAAATGCGCACATCCCACAGGAAAAAAATTTTGACCAGTGCCTGATGTGATCACTGGCCCATGCCACAGCCGTCATCGTCACAGTCACTAGAAATTGCTTGCATTCTGAGGCCTGGGAAACGGGCTGGCCCAGACCCGAGATTTCAGGGCAGCAGCTGGAAGGGCTAGCAGATGGCACAGAGGTCACGTTGTTGGACTCCCACACGGCCAGCTACAGTTTGAGTCCCAGACCCAGAGGCTTGAACTCACGCTGGGTGCGTGTGCATGTGTGCCCAAGATCCTGAGAGGGATGGAGGAGAAGGGACTGTGGCATGGCCATCCCGTTGGCGGCTAAGTCTCAATTTCCTTCTCTCTGGCAAATGCATGCACCCAATGGTGGGAAAAAAAAAAGGGGGGGGGGGCTGGAAACCAGTAAACATTCACTTTACTCTTCTGTGTGAAAAGGTTACTCATGAATTAACAGCTTCAAAAGCCAAAGTGAGATCTAGTGAGAAGGGATTACCTCGGTCACTCGCAGGGTCCTGTGTTTCGCTGTTCTCCTGTGGCTGGACAGCAGTGCCCAAGGCAGACCTGGGGGCCGACATGCTTCCTGACGTGGAAGGGGTGGCCTGGGAGAAGGGGCCGGGTGCGTGGTGGGGTGCGGGCTGGCGGGGGTGGTAAGGCACACCGGGTGTGCAGACCCGGGAGGACAGCTGCTGCATGGCGATCATTTCAGGGCTGTCCATCATGGAGTCCCCTCCGGGCACCCCACGCAGAGCCTGGGCAGGAACACCAAACAGGGAACTCGGGGCCGGAGCCAGCGGCGGCTGCACCCGATGCCCGGCAGGCTTACAGGGTGGCCGCATGTACCCTGAGGAAGGAACGCCATGAGGTAGAAAGCTTGATTGTTCAGTCCACTGGTTTGGGGGGATGGGTGGTCTAATCACACGTGGGTCCATCACGTGACCCAGAGTATGAGGCTGGTGTGAGGGTCCTGGCCCCAGGGGGGGCTTCTCCTCCGGCCCCAAGGGCCTTGGGCTTGCAGCACCGTGGCTGCCATTCCAGATGGCAGAGTGTACCCGGTTCAGGTACTTGTAGGAGCGGTACATGTGGCTGGGGGGGACTTCGGAGCTTTCAGAAAAGTCTGGGGGCCGGGCTGGGGTCCCGCTGTGCCTGGTAGGAATGAATCCTGGCTGGAACTGGGTGGGGGTGTACATGCTCCTCTCCTGACTGGGACTGCTGGTCTGCCCAAGCTGCAAGGACCCAGGGTGCGAGCCCGCGTTGGGGAGGTGCGTCCAGCCCCCACACAGCGGCTTCTCCTCGGGGGTGCCCAGCCTGGGTCCGCGGTTGCTATTCGTTCCCACTGGAGGCTGGTGAGAGACAGGGACAGCGGAGTCGGCAGATGCCAGCATCAGCGGGCCTCGTGTGCATTTAATCTGCAGCCGCAGACCTCCGGGATGCGCCTGGCCCGAGGAGACGGCACTCTGGGGTGACCGTGGTCCCCGCACCCACACCACTGCGCAGAGGCTGCTTACCTGCATGGCAAAAGGCGGAGGCGGCGGCGGCCCGGGCTCTCCTGGGTGCGGCTCTGGCACTCTGGAGGAGCCACAGAGACTGGCAGGGTATGATCACCGCACAGCACTCTGGAGGAGCCACAGAGACTGGCAGGATCTGATCCTCGCAGAGCGCCAAAGGGCCCTGGCACTGCTGGCCGCTGGAAGCCATTCAAAGGAGCAGGAAAGGAGAAGGCAAGGGCGTTAGCAGAGCACGGGCCCTCCCGAGGAGGGCAGGCCGCGAGGTCAGGTGCACGATGCCCCACAGTCCGAGACTTGGAGGGGTCCCAGTGGGGCTCCCCTGGCTCAGGACGGGCCTGCGCGGGAGGGTGCGTCCCCCCACCCCAAGATTCTACCCGGGTTCTCAGTGTCCGAGTAATCCCGAGACACACATGCACGCAGACGCATGGCTCCCTAGCCCTCCGCCCAGTAGCGCCGCCATGGAACCAGGATCCCGCACACCAACCACACACCATCCCTCCCAACGCGCTTGACGCACAGGAGCCCTGCTTAGTCCCCATCTCCCACCTCCCCGAAAACGCATGATTCGAGTAAGACAAAGGAGGGCTTGAAACTGGGGCAGGCCATGGGTTGTAGCATCTTTGTCCCCAGAAAGCACTTCTTTCTCTAAGAACAGCTCTTGCTGCTCCTTACCATTGGGTTCAGAAGGGGGGCCTGGCCAGGCATCCCGCCGCAGTGCAGGGGCCGGGGAAAGCCTCGGCCGTTGGCGGTGCCCACCTCGCGGAGGGGCTGTGCGGGGCCGGTGCTGGGACCTCTGGAGGAGGGTGCACGGCGGGTGGGAGGCAAGGCCTTTCCCCCGTTCTCCACAGGTTGTTTCCTGCTGGGTCCATCAGAGTCCCTGGAGCGGGTCCACACATGGCCTCCGCCACTTCGCCCGGCCCGACTGCGTCTTTTCTCCCGCCTGTCATCTTCTCTGATCCAGAACTCCTCATCCGTGTCGCCGTCCTCCCCAGGGAAATGTTTCCTCATCGCCCGGTGGAAACACCTCTCTAAATTATCAGACATCTTGGTATATTCTATAGGAAGACATAAGGATTGACCTTTAGAAATAGTTTCCACAGGATACAGTAGGTAATTTTCCCACTGATTAACAACGGAAGATGCACAGGGCGAACTGAGTTTAATCACACCTCACGGACGACGTTGCTGGCGAGCTAAGGACACATGCCGGAGAAAACGTGGCCCAGTCCACAGAGTGCCAGGTACACAGGTGGGACGCTGGTGTGAGCACTGCTCTCTCAAGTCAGTGAGCGTTTAATCATTATTTTTAAGGTTTTGGCCATAGGGCGCATGCATTTGCCAGACACAAAAAGACGGAAAGTGAGAAATCACCCTCCAGGGCAGATGGCCACGCCACAATCCCTTTTCCCCCATTCACACACCTGGCGTGATTTTCAAGCCACCTGGTCTGAGAGTTAAACTGTGCTCGGCCATGTGGGAGTCCAGCGCCTTAACCACTATGCAACCTGTTGGCCCAGGGTGTCTAATTCTTCTAAGGCTAAATTGCAGAACTATTAAATACAACTGCTGAATCTGCTTAGTGTGTTTTTTTATTTTTTTGCTACAGGGTGTGTGCCCTCACCAGAAAAACAGAGAGAGAGACAGAAAGTGATAAAACACCCCCCTTGGGGGTGGCCACGCCACAATCCCTTCTCCTCCATTCTCCTCTCGGGATCTTGGGCACGCACACACACACACCTGGCATGAACCATGGCTAACTACATGGGAATTCAACGACATAGCCATTACGCCAACTGCTGGTCCCGATCTGCTTGCTTTTTAAACTACGGCATTCTGAGTTCCTGTATAAATGACCCACGTTTCAGGACCGGCAGCCATTTATTCTCTGATATTTGAAATCCTCTCTGCTGACTTCTCAAAATGATTTAAGAATCAGGTCTACCAGGATCAGCAGTTAGCATAATGGCTGTCGCTGGACTCCCATATAGCTGACCGCGGTTCGAGTCCTGGACCTGGTGGCTTAAACTCATGCCGGCCGCAGGTGGTGCGTGCCCAAGATCCTGAGAGGAGAATGGAGGAGAAGGGATTGCGGCATGGCCATTCCCCTAGGGGGTGACTTCTTGCTTTCTGTCTTTCTGGCGAGTGCACGCGCCCTATAGCAAAAACCTCTCCAAACAAAAAAAGAATCAGGTCTACCTAGGGCCAGCCGGTGGCACAGTAATTAAGGCAGCTGAATGCCAGATGAGTGACTGTGAGGTTCAAGTTTTGGACCCCGTAATTTGAGAAACACACTGGGTGTGCATGTTATGTGTGCATGTGTGTGCGCGTGCATACGTGCCCAAAACCCAGAGAAAATGAACAGAAGAGAAAGGCATGTAGAGTGAGCGGCCTCCGGGGGACTGCTGTCTCACTGTCCCTCTCTCTTTGCAAGAGCATGTGCCCTCGGATGAATTTTTTAAAAAAACAAATAACAAAACGCATCACTTCTGCCCAGGTTCGGTCCGGTGAGGGATTACCAGTGCACAGTGGAGACAGGGACAGGTCTCTAGGACCAGAAATGACCTGCACCCACCCAGTCGCTAGCATAGGGAAGAGGACACATACCATCCGAGGGCAGGAGGGCCAAACCCATGGCTTCTAATAATACCCTGTTTAAAGTCCTGGGAAAGGCTGGATCGCTCGGATGCCATTTCTAAAGGAGAAAGCATTCCATTCTCGATTCGAATGGAGCGGTAGGTAGGTATGTAGCATGAACCCCGCCCTCACTTACCGCTATTGTCCCCGTTGTATTTCCGACAGTTCCTGAACATAGTCTTCATGTCACTTACAAATTCCTCCTTGGTACAATATAAGCCTCCGTTGAGTTTCTTCTCCATGCTTGAAATATCCATGGGGACCTCAAACAGGACACACACCTCTCTAAGTAAAACATGCTGGGGGAAACCATCTGCCCATCCCTCCGAGGCAGAGGACCCAGGGTGCCCCTTGCTTGCGCGACACTCAGCCATAAGCACCACAGCCTCTGTTCCCAGGGGCAGCAGCGAGGCGGAGCAGAGACCAACAAAAGCCCGGGGGCGGGCAACAGAGCCCGAGGGTCGCCTCTACCTTAATAATCTGGTAATAGTTGGGGGCGTAGGATTCATCCACAGGTTCCAAAAAGGGCCAGGAATCCTTGTGAGCCTTCACGACGTCGAGAACTGAGAGCCAAGGGGAGAAGGTAACCAACGCGTGCGAAGGAAACTTCCCGCGGAAACGCAGCGACAGGCCCGCGACCCACCTTTGTACATGGCGGTGAACTCGTCATCCAGCTCGAAGCTGTGAACCACAGAACCAGAGATGAGCAGCACTCCGACCACCTTCCCGGCCAGCTCCCCGAGCACCACGCCAGACACAGCCGGCGGCACCAAGGGATCCAGCCAGACAAGCCGGCGACGCTGAACACGTGCCCTGGATTCCCGATGAGGCCTGCACCCCTCGGCTCGACAGGAACCTCCCCCCCTCGTCGGGAAACGACGGGGTGTCCTGGCCGATCCAGAACTTCCCGAGGCCAGTGCTACCTATTTAACAGCACGTTCTTGACCGGCTGTGGTTTCACGCCAGTGGAATCAGGAGAGATAATCTAACCAAGCACCCGACAGGCATGTGTGAAGACATGTGCACGCATCTCGAGTTTGCAGGGAGGAGCGAGGACACATAGGGCCCACTACTGTCACGGGGCGCTAACGGTGCGTTGTCGGGAAATTGCGACGCATTTTTCCATGCAAAAATGTGTCATGACTTTTCTGGCCCAGTATTTTTAAAAGAATAAGCCGTTTTTCAAACGTCTAAGAAAACACTTTCCATCACCACCCCCAATTCTGAGTCCAGTAAATTACACGGTGGGGAGAACTCTATGTAAAATGCCCTTGTGCTTTCGCGTGAGCAGCAGGAGGTCACAGGGCAGGGTGGAGGGAGGGGGCTCCAGGCGGAGACCGCTGGAGCCAGCTGTGAGCCCAAGGCCTGCCGTGGGCACTGGGCGACCTAAGAATTAACAGGGAAGGGCTGACGCAGCACCCGGTGCTCAATAAACGTGCCCGGCTACTGCGGCCACCACGATCATTCAGTACTCACAGGTCCTTGGGCTTCTTCTCGTCCCTCATGGGGGAGGTGGGCTCAAGGTGGGAAAGTTCCGGGGGGAGCTCCTTCCCTTGGGCCAGCAGCCACGCCCTCTCTTCCCTGAGCTTCCTCCTCTTGGCACGATCTGCAGGGGGCACGAGGTGAACACACTGTGAGTCGGCATGCGGCACCCATGCCCAGGTGCCAGGGTGGGAAAGCCAGCACGGGCCCCAGGGCAGGGCCGCAGAACGGTCTTAGCTTCTTTTTGGTAATTAGGACGACTCTAGGTAGAAGTCTTCAGGAAGGACGGAAGGCTGTGGGCCCTGTTCCCTCCCTTGTGCTGAGCTCATGCCTGCCAGGGCCTGAAGCGGGGAGGGTGGGCAGGGGGAGCAGGGGCGGGAGCATGGTGGAGGAACACGGTTCTGAAGGAGAACGGCCGGGGGAAGGCGAATGAGGACTGTCCTCTGAGGCCCGTCCTTTCTCTCAAAATGGCAGCCCCGCCCTGCAGGCTCAAACTCGGGACACATCCGGGGATGGAGCGTGCCCCGAGCTCCTGCACTGTGGCCTAGTAAGGCATGAGAAGGTGCACGCTGACCCTCTGCTCGCCACCCATGCCCTGCACAGACCCCGCTGCCAGGCTGCAGAGAAGTCCAACTGGGAGAGGGGCGGGATGCCTGCTGAAAGGCAGGGGCGGCTCGCGGCCGAGGCACATGCGGCGTTCTGCTCCAAGACGAGCAGAGACCAGGACACGGCGACATGGAGGGAGAGAGGCCAAGCCTGAGCTGTGTGTCTGCTTCTCAATCTGACCTGTCCTCAGCACAGAGGGTCCAGGCCAGACAGCTGTAGAAAACAAGGGCCCCACCCCCATCAAGTGCCGTCGGACATGTTTCTGTTCAGTTAATCAAAGGTACTTTGTTAGTTCTGCGTTTTTGTCTTGAGAGCAGGATCTCCTGATTTTGCAATTTGTCCTGACTCAAATGGTCCGATCTTGACATTCTGCCTTATCAATATTAACACAGTATTTTGCTGTTTGACTGATTACACTGGAGCCTAATAATCCTTTATCTAGTTCCAATTTTAAAATTTTGTAGGCAGCACTGTGATGACCGCTTTGAAACAGGTCTTCAGTGCACGTGTGAGGACCCTGTGTGCGAACCCAGCAGTGGAATGAACGGCTGGAGGGGCAGGGCTCTCATTAGTTGGCTATAGGGCACGTACGCTCTCCCGAGGCAGAGAGAGGGCAGCTGAGAGGTCACCCCCCCACCCCAGGGAGAACAGCCACACCACAGTCCCTTCTCCTTCATTCTCCTCTCGGATGTGGGGGCATGCATACACACATGCCGAGTCTGGAACTTGAACTGTGCAACTGGTAAAGTGGGATCCAGTGGCTTTAACCACCAGGCCACCTGATGGCCCGAGAGATGCCTCTTTCTCAGGCATGGACAAAATGGTGTCCATGGAGTTCCCTCTACTTTCTCTTTTCTTTTTACTGCAGTTTGAAAACAGCCACTCTGCTAATTTACTGACCAGATTACAAAACTCATCATGGTGGATACCTTAGTTCATCCTAATAAGTGTGTCGATCTGGTCTTTCCCACTGCCAGCATCTCCACCTCCTACACAGTGGCTGGTCTTCATCCCACCTCGTGGAGAAGATCATTTGAAGGGCCACAGGAAGTTATTTGCTTCTTTGAAGTGTTTATCAACAGTACAGATTTCATCAATCTGATCCTCCATGCAGATGATGCCAATTTACCAAGAGATGAAGTAATCAGAGAGTCATCTGTCAAAGCAATTCGCCTTTTTAAAAAAATAATGATCTCACTTAACTTTATTCAATTATTTATTTTAATTTGACCAGAGAGGGACAGAGAGAGAGAGAGAGAGAGAGAGAGAGAGTGAGAGGGAAAGTTAGAAAGCAGGCTGCCAGGTCCAGGACTCAAACCACAGTTGGCCATGTGGGAGTCCAGCATCCCTAACCACCACACCACCTGCTGGCCCCCAGCAATTCACTTCTTTTGATTTTGCCACACCATGCCTGTTGATCAGTTCATTTACTGCCTTCAGATTCAGGTACCCCATGCAATATATGGTCCCACAATTCTCAGCATGCTAATTGAGGCCTTGTTGAGTTTAATAAAGGTGCCATTGAAGATACTTGGCTCAAAGACGAAGAAGCTGCAACACCTTTCGAACCTTTGGGCTCACTCCATTGATACCACTGATCCTGATGACAAATGCCAATTTGGGCTCTGCAGGTATGTAGAAGTGCCAGCTTTCTTGCCATCCTGGCCGTGTGGATCTCAGTTCTGTATATCTGCCTGTATTCTTACGACAGTGCTTAGCTTTTTTATAGATAAGCTTCCTCCTGGCCTTCAGAAGCATCTTTTGAGCAAACTTCTCTCTTGGGCACTTGATCTTCAGCTCTGCAAAATTCTTTAGCTTTTTCTTAAGGGTTTCCGGCACGGCGGGAGCCTTTTCTCGGTTTTGGCCACAGCAGGAACCTTCTTTTTCTTCTCTTGAACGCCCTCCATGGTTGCAGCTGGAAAAGAGCTCCTCTACTCTTCCATAGCAATTTCTTGCCTCACGCTCAGTACGAGAAAGTGTGTAATGTTTGCAAAGTACAGTATGACAAGCTATTCTGGATGTTTAGTTTGCATTTTCTGGACTACCGTGGCACCAAACACATTTTCGTGGCCTGCCGTCTGGTGCTCTCTTCTGTGAAGCCCTCCGTACACACAGTGCCTCTTCACTGTCAGTCCTGTTCCTGTCTTGAAAGAGTGCTTGTGGAAATCTGGACACGTCCTTGCTGATGATGTGCGAAAAGGACCTTCTTCCCGTGTGGTTTGTCTTCTCACATCGTTTGTGGTATTTTTGTCATACCTAAGTTTTAAACATTTAATGGCTCTCCTCTTATGGTTTCTATTTTTTTGTACAAAAAATTCTTTCTTATTCCAACATTTTGAAGATAGTCACCTGTTTCCTTCAATAAGAATTTGGCTTTTAATGTATCTGGACTCACTCTCGGGTAGGAAGCAGGGATGTAAATTTTCCACTCTCAGCAAACAAGCATGCTGGAGTGCTTTCTGAAGAACCCTCCCCTCTCCCAAGGTCTGCCCTGGTCTCGTTGTGGCCGTCTATGCCAGTCTCATTCTCTATCAGCACTGAGATCTCATCTCGGTCGTAACTGCCAGACGGTGTGTGGACTCTGCAGAGGCAGAGTGAAAGTGAGCGAGGGAGAAAGCATCCCCAATGGGCTGTGGTCAAACCACCATCCCCTCTTCATTTCTCCATCCCACTGGGATTCGGCATATGCACGCACATGTGCCCAGGGTGTTTTCCAAGCCTCCAGGGCTGGGCCTTGAACCCCAGTCAGCAATATGGGCTCTGGCTCCCCAAATGTCTAGGCAACAGGCCAGCTCTGATCTTCTTATTTTGTAGAATGAGTATCCTTAATAGAGGGATACTTGCGCTATATATATATATATATAATGAAGTGTTCTATTTTATCCCATAGCCTAAAACTTACTTCTCTCACAAGAAAACAGACTTCACTTCTCAACATTTATCTTCTTTGTCAGGAACATAAGAAACAGCTTTTTCTCTGACAACAACTGTCCCAGCAGAATAAAACCATTTCTCCAAACAGGAGCACAAATTTTCCTTCAGTGTCAGTTTGTGATAATTAGGATATAGCAGAAGTCTTTTAAATGTCATCAACGCTATCGTTAAGATGGTGGTTTGGGCTGTTTTGCAGATGGTCCATCTGAGTTAGGTGTGTTATCAATGTATTTTTCATCTTCAGTGTCGCCGTCCAGGGCCTTGTCTGTACTCTCCCAGAAGCTCCATGGCGACCGCTTGGCTTTAAGAGCACGCCACAAGGAGATGCTTGGCCCTTTTATAGGAATTTTAGAAGCAGATCAAGTTCTACAGAATAATTTGTTTCTTTTGAACTTTGCCAGAGAGCTCATGAGCTTATTGGAGAGAGGGAGGAGAGAAAGCAGCCCCCATAGGGGACAGTCACACCATAATCCCTTCTCCTCCACTTCACCTGCCTTTAAGGACTTTGGGCACACACGTCACGTGCCTCTCAAACCACCAGGTCCAAGACTTGAACTGCACAATCAGTCGCATGGGATCCAGCCACCTCAACCACCGCACTGTAGGCTGGCCCTGAGTTTGTCTGTTTATTTATAGTTTAGTTTTTTTATATAGGGTGCATGTATTCACGAGAGACAAAGAGAGTGAAAGAGAGAAAGAGACGTGAGAAATCACCCCCTCGGGGGGTGGCCCCAGCACTGTCCCTTTTCCTCCGTTCTCCTCCAGGCATTTTGGGCATGCACACACACACATGCCCAGCATGATTTTAAAGCCACTGAGTCCAGGACTCAAACCGCTCTGTCAGCCTTGTGGGTTCTAGCCTCCTTAATGTCTGTACCACCTGCTGGTCTAGCCGCGAGCATTTTTTAAAAATTATTTATTTATTTATTATTTTAAAATTTCATATAGAACATGTATGCTCACCAGAGATGGGAAAGAGAAAGTGAGAAAGTCAGCAACTAGGTCCAGGACTTGAACCGTGGTCAGCCATATGAGAGTCCAGTGCCTCAGCTACCATGCCACCTGCTGGCCCCCATTAAGTATTTTTAAATGACAGAGTGTGCGTGACAAGCCCTGATCCCCTTACCCAGCCCTCCCTCTCCCTCAGATCTTGACATGGGCACGTGTGTAGTATCTCCAGGCTGACTTGGATAATCGAACTGGTGGGCAGCCAGGGAGCTGCCAGCACTGACAGCGAGGGAGCTGTGGGCTGTACCACCTGCCGGGGCCTCAAGTGATTCTTAATAGCACACGGTTCTTAATACTGAAGAGGGGCTGAGTGTTTTCTCACTTGTCTTACAATGTGTAGGAAAAGACTGATCTGGTCAACCAAATTCATAAGGGTCTATACACTGTTCTTGGTTGCTATGTCTCTTAAACCTTGAATTATTCTTTTTTTTTTTCCTTTCTTTTTTTTGAGAGGTTTTCGCTATAGGACGTGTGCGCTTGCCAGACAGAAAGAGAGAGACATAGAAAGCGAGAAATCACCCCCCAGAGGGGATGGCCATGCTGCAATCCATTCTCCTCCATTCTCCTCTCGGGATCATGGGCACACACGCACACGCGCCCAGCGTGAGTTTTAAGCCACCGGGTCCGGGACTCGAACCGTGGTTGACTACATGGGAGTCCAGCGACATAGCCATTACGCTAACTGCTGGTCCCAACCTTGAATTATTCTTTAACTTGCCAGAGAGCACATACTCTTTTTTTTTTTCCCCAAGAATTATTTATTTCTTACAATTATTTTAAAAATGAGCTATAGGGAATGTGTGCTTACTAGAGGAAGAGAGAAAGAGAGAGAGAAAAAGCAAACTGCCCAGGTCTGGGACTTGAATTGCAGGTGGCCAAGTGGAAGTCTAGTGCCTTAACCACCATACCACCTGCTGGTCTGAGAGAGTATGCTATTGTTGGAGGCAGAAAATATGAAAACAAAACAAAACAAAACAGAAACCTCCCACAAGGCATGGTCAAGCCACAATCTTTTATTTTCCACTTCTCTTTCCTTTTGGGATTCTGGCACATGTGTGTCTAGTGTGTTTCTCAAGCTGCCATGCCTAGGACTTGAACCACATGGTAAGTCATGTAATATCCAGCTACTTTAAGCCCCACACCATGGGCTGGCCCTGAACTCTCAACTCTCTAACAAGTAGTCTTTCAGTTTACTCGTCTGAACAGCCAGGTCATTTGTCCTTGTAGAATTTCCCATCCTCTGGATACAGCTGATGGGAGTCCTCACTGTAGAGGTCCATACTCTTACCACTTGAATTTAATGTAAACTGACAGTTTCACCTGGAGGCTTTGATCAAATTAGATTTTTGGCCAAGATATTTCATGCATGATGTTGTATACCTACTTTCCATCACATCAGGAGACATAATATCTAGTTATTCCTATTTATAACGTTAAAGACATTTTTAAAAATTCTCTCCAGAGGGTCCACATATTGCAAATGGTATCAGGATGGTTTTGTCCGGCTCCCGCCACTCCTATCTTATCATGTTTCAAGCCATAGGGCAAATGACTTAGGTTATTAGTTGTATGGCACCTGCACACTTTTAATTATGACTTTGCTGTTTTATGCCACTGCATGTAACGTACATGTGCATGTGTGACACTTTGGCTTTGGCAATGAGCCACTGCTGTCTGCAGCCCGTTTAAGAGAAAGAGAACACCTGCTCAGCTAGTGCAGTGGGGCCCGCTAGCTAGCCCTGCTCTGCTTGGCCTTGGCTCCATGCAGCTCAGCTTCATGCTGTAACTCTGAGATGGAGGAAATACTTACGAGTGCCGCTATGGGCTTTGCAAGCCAACTAAGACCTTTGCGAGTTTTCCTGAAACTCAACAATAAACATGATACCAGTGCTTTTCGTGTTTTTCCAACTCTCTGCATCTCTGTATGACCCAGCTGGAGGAGGAAAGAACCTTGTAAAACAACGAGTGTGCTCAGCAGAGACAGAGAGGAAGGAAGAAAGCACCCTGCGATGGTGTGTGGCCACACTGTAAATCCCTCTCTTCCACTTCTCCACTCTGCTGGGATCTTAGGCACACATGCCTGGCATGTTTCAAGCTGCAAGGTCGGCCACGTGGGATCTGGCTCCCCTAACCACTGGACACCAAGCAGCCCTATGGTGTTAACATTTATCACTGTGTTCAGGAGCTGTAGCCTCATCCTTGCATCATAAAGTATCTCATTAATCTCGTACTCAGTGTCCCCCACACTCATTACTGATTAATAGACCAAGACAGAATTAAGCTGTGGAGGATTATCTGTGGGACTGTTTCCTTAGTACTTCAGAGCATGGTATATAACCAACAGGCCCTAAGGATGCAGAGGAGAAAACTTAACTCATTACAGACATGGCTGTTTAAGGGCAGGGCTGTGCATGCAGTAAACTAGTGCATGTAGGACAGCCACCTACTTTTGTCAGTGAAGTTTTACTGGGATCTGGCTTCACTAATCTAGGCCATGGCACGAAACTTCCTGTTGCAAGTATTATTTTTTTATTTTGAGAGGCTTTTTCCTTAGGGTGCATGCACTTGCCAGAGAGAGAGAGAGACGGACAGACAGACAGTGAGACAGAAAGTGAGAAATCACTCCCTGGGGGGATGGCCATTTCAGAATCTCTTCTCCTCCATCCTCCAGGATTTTGGGCATGTGCCCGGCATGAGTTTCAAGCCACTAGGTATAGGACTTGAATCATAGTTGGCCAAGTGGAAGTCCAGCAATGTAACTGCTATGCCAACTGCTGGCCCCTGTTGTAATTATTGATGGTATTCACCCCTCACCAATTATTTTGATATTCTGAAGTACATCCTGTAAAAATGTGGAAACAAAATTGCTTTGTTGCCCCTGTATTATTTCATAATCAGCTATCACCCAAAGGTGATTAATGATGTTAAATATCGGGACCAGCAGATGGCGTAATGGCTATGTTGCTGGACTCCCATGTAGTCGAATGTGGTTTGAGTCCCAGACCCAGTGGCTTAAACTCACGTTGGGCACGTGTGCATGCATGCCCAAGATTCCATGAGGAGAATGGAGGAGAAGGGATTGCAGTGTGGCCATCCCCCCTGGGGGGGTGATTTCTCACTTTCTGTTTCTCGGTCTCTCTCTGTCTTTTGGGCAAATGAAGGCACCCTATAGCAAAAACCTCTCTAAAAAAAGAAAAAAGAAAAAAAAAAGTTAAATGTCATTATGGTGCCAGGTGGTGGTGTGGTGGTTCAAGTTTTCAACCCAGTGGCTTGAAAAATATGCTAAGTACATGTGTGTGCAAGCCCAAAATCCTGAAAGGAGGGAAAAATGGAGGAGAAAAGACTGAAATGTGTCTATGTCAGATTTTTTTGTTTGTTTTTGGTGCAAAACTTTAAAAAATTCATGCAAGGTTTTCTCATTAACACAAATACCCATAAACTTCTCAACTCCCTACACAAAAAAAGGATACATAAAAAGGTATTAGAAACAATTTAACTTTACCTTTGAAGCAAAGATTAAAAAAAACAACAAAGAAGACAAAAACACTAATGCTCTTATTATAATTGTTTTTAAGAAAATCTATATTTAGGGAACCAGCAGTTAGCGTAATGGCTATGTCGCTGGACTCCCACATAGTCGACCACGGTTCGCGTCCCGGACCCGGTGGCTTAGAACTCATGCCAGGCGCATGTGCGTATGTGCCCAAGATCCAGAGAGGAGAATGGAGGAGAAGGGATTGCGGCGTGACCATCCCCCCTGGGGGGTGATTTCTCGCTTTCTGTCTCTAATGCCTCTCTGTCTGTCTGGCGAGCACATGCGCCCTATAGCAAAAATCCCTCAAAAAATTTTAAAAAATTAAAAAGAAAATCTATTTTTAAAAATAACTTATTTATTATTTTTTATATTCAATCACTATGTATCATTATAGCATACCAAATGAATTTTCCCATCTTACTACACTGTACATTGGTTCAATCAAAGATATTACCATATATATTATCAACAGTTTTCTCTTTATGTCCCTTAAATGTTTTGCTACTTTCTCTTTCCCCTGGATTCCCTCCCTCTCACCCCTATTTCCCACCCTCCTCCCACACTGTCTCTGGTACCTATGCTGTCCATGCCTTTATACTATATAATCTTTCAGTTTCTGCCACAGAGCACAGACATTCGGTATATACTGAGTGGGGACATACAGTGCCTCTCCTTCATAGTCTAGCTTGCTTCACTTAATAGTAAATCTTCCATATTCATCCACTTTCTATCAAATGCTAGGGTCTCATTGTTTTTTTATGGCTGAGTAGTATTCGGTAGTGGATATGTACCACACCTTTTTTTTTCTCCCCTAGAGATTTTTGCTACAGGGTGTGTGCATTCACCAGAGAGACAGAAAGTGAGAGACCACCCCCCAAGGGGGATGGTCACGCTGCAATGCCTTCTCTTCCATTCACCTCTTGGGATTTGGGGTACACACACCCAGTGTGAGGTTTTTTGTTGTTGTTGTTGCTTTGTTGTAATTTATTATCTTTTATCTTGAATAAAGTCATAGAAAATTGTTTGGTTTAGCTCTCAGCAGCCTGCTCCTGAGCTCTGAGGAAGCTTGCCTTCTGGGCTACCCGATCTTCCTTCTGGGCAAGGGACATCTTGGGACGATTCCGCCTCTTCTTTTTAACTTCTTTCTTGGGTTTCTTTTCATAGATTGGGTTCTCTCGTATAGCGGTGTGAGCTTTCTTATCCATCTCCTCCATGTCTGGAGTTACATTGTCCTTTATGTACTGAGAGAACGGTTTCTTGTAAGCGTCTTCATCTTCTTCCATCAGGTAACGCATGTAGTCTGCAACATCCTGGCCCATGATGTGCTCCGATGGGCTTCTGCATTAAATTCCTTGCTTTCAGAGTCATAACCAGGGAATCGTTTGGCACGTGAGGGATAGATAAGCCTCCATCCACCGCTCCCTTCAGGGCCCCCAAACACTTTATTGCCAGTGGTGGTTCTGGGAAGGCCTGCATCCAAAGAGCAGGTGAAGGCACCAGGTTGACCATCGATGCTTTCTACACTGTACTCATCTCCGGTCACTTCCACTTGACCTTCCTAGATCTTGTCCATGCCAAAGCTATTGAGAAGCCTGCGGGCCAGCAGCAGGCCAGTACGATATGTTGTAGCATAATTTGTCAGGCCAGCCTTCACACTGTGTTTTGGTAGTTCATGTGCATTAGCTGCACAGACTATCATATCCCCTTCTATACAGGCATGAGCAATCTGACAAATGATATCTGTTAGTTACACGAACTATCATCCTGCATTTGGGTGTGTTGTACTTATTTTTATCCTGGATCACCATGCGTTTCCAAGCATAATAATCAGTTTTACCTTCTCATCGTCTTCTAAATTTCACTTGGTATCTCTTAAAGTAGGCCTGATTCTTTTTTTTTTTTTTTTTTTGAGAGGTTTTTCGCTATAGGGCGCGTGCGCTCGCCAGATAGACAGAGAGAGACATAGAGATAGAAAGTGAGAAATCACCCCTCAGGGGGGATGGTCAGGCCGCAATCCCTTCTCCATTCTCCTCTCGGGATCTTGGGCACGCACGCACACGCGCCCGGCATGAGTTTTAAGCCACCGGGTCCGGGACGCGAACCGCGGTTGACTACGTGGGAGTCCAGCGACATAGCCATTACACTAACTGCTGGTTCCCAGTAGGCCTTATTCTTGACAACAAATCTCATCCTGCAGAACAGTGATCAGCAACCACAGCCGACCTGCAGGCCCACAAGTACTACAGGGGGAAAAAAGCTCCAGTGTGAGTTTTAAGCCACTGGGTCCGAGACTTGAACTGCGTCGACTACAGGGGAGTCCAGTGACGTAACTATCATGACACCTGCCGGTCCCCTGCCACACCTTTTCAAACTATTCATCTGTTTGTTGACATCGGGTTGGACCCATGTCTTAGCAGTTGTGAATCATGCTGCAATAAACATGGATGTGCAAACTTGCTCTTTCTGGCAAGTGCATGCATCTCTGGCAAAATTTTAAAATATTGATCATTATGAATACTATATATGATGTTATTTATCTAGGTTTTTTTTTCCCCCCAACACTCAGAATGGCTTATATTTGGTGAACGAGAGCACCCCTGGGCTGGCTCTGTGGTGTGTACTCACGAGAAGGGCATGGGGCTGCCTTTGACAGGGTCTTAGCACACTCCTACCCCTTCCTCCTGTCCCCTGGCTTCCGGGGTCCCAGGGACCTGTGGGTACCACATCTGGTGAGTTTTCAGGCCATCCTAGGGATCTGAGCATGCCACCAGCCGAAGGGCTCCTGCGTTGCTGTTCTGCCCACAGCAGAGCCTCCACTTTGTAACAGGACATCAGGCCTGCAATAGTTCTGACCGCCAGGTTCTGAAAGTCTCAGGACTGGGCTCACCGGCAGCCTTCAGCGGCATTAGCAGGCCAGCAGCCCCTGGCTTCTGAGGTCTGTGACCGACTCTCCCGAGCGCGTCCCAAACTGCCAGAGTTTCATATTCCCGATTTTCCCTTGGGTCTCCTGCGGCCTCAGAGTTCTGTCCCACCACGTGTCCTGTGTCCTTCAACCTCCCTTTCACCAATTCCAGGTGAAGCGGCTCGTGTGGCCTGGCTTCCATGAGCGACGTCTTCCATCACATCTGTCTTTATCCCAGTTCCACAGCTCCCAGCAGCCCCAACCTTCCCAGCACCAGGACCAGCCTCATGGAAGACAATCTCTCCACATCGCATCCACTGTGCACCCCATTCCACCACTACCACCCCGCAATACACACTGAAGCAATCACAGAACAAGGGGCTTCTGAGTTTCTGTGAGACTCCACCCCGGCTGATCCGACAGGAGGCGGAGCGCAGACCCCGCTGCGCGGCCCAGGGTGATGGCTGTGGTCTGCAGCCCGGGGGTGGAGGCTACCTGCTCTGGCTGACAGACACTCTTCCCATCAGCACCTGAGCCTTCCTGTCAACCCAGCTATTATCAAACAACCCCGTCCATTTCCAGGGGTCGCTGTCCTGTTGTCGAGTCCTTTCACACCAACGTGGACACACCCCGTGCCTGCTGCACCGCCCCCTGCGCACAGGCTCTCTTCCCTGCCTTTCTGGACAGGGACCGACCTCTGCTCGTGCCTCCTGGGTAAGGGCGGAGCCCAGAGGTGGGCCACTCTGCACCCACCATCCGAGTCGCCTGCTCGCTAAGCCACAGCTGCTCTCTGACCCGCACCCTTACTTCCGGGCTCCCGGCGGCTCCCCTTACTTGGTCCCGAGGTCTGCTAAGCTCTTAGAGTGGACACGGATACAGGATTAGACGGAGCTGTCCTGGCCCCACAGTCACAGAGGGCCGAGAGGTACGGATGCGTACTCAGAGCTGGGACGTCGGGGCTGACCGACCTCACCCGTCTGGGGCAGCCTGCACCTGCCTGGCACAGTCCGTCCTGCAGCAGCTGCCGGCACACAGATGGCACTCGTGAGCGGCACGGGGTCGGTCCTGCCCGTTCCCACGCGGACCTGTGTCTTAGTGGGGCTTTTTTATGGGTGGGGGAGTGCTGGTAAAAACACAAAATGCACAAGCTTAACCCTTCCACGCACACCATCCGCCGGCTCCGAGGAAAGTCACCATCCACTTTCAGGGCCTTTTCCGTAGCCCACACAGGGACGGGGCATGCACTACGCTGTTCCCGCATCCCTCTCCCTTCGGCCTCCATGCCATGCCTTACGTGTCACTCAGCGTGGCAAGGCTCACTGATGCCGCCCCGTGTTCTGGAATTCCATGGAAGGCTGAACAACGCCCCACTGTAAGCACATGCCACGTTTTTCCTACCCATTCCAACCACAGTGAGCGCTGCGATTGTTCCTGCCCTTTGCTCTCTGCCTTTAAAAAAATTATTTGTGGGGACCAGCAGTTAGCACAGTGGCTATGTCGCTGGACTCCCATATACTCGACTGAGGTTCGAGTCCCGGACCCAGTGGTTTAAACTCATGCCGGGCGAGGGGGCACGTGTGCCCAAGATCCTGAGAGGAGAATGGAGGAGAAGGGATTGTGGCGTGGCCATCCCCCTGGGGGGTGATTTCTCGCTTTCTCTCTCTTTCTTTCTGGCAAGCACACGCACCCTATAGCAAAAACCTCTCCAAAAAAAACCCTGTCATTATTACTATTATTTAAAAAATATCTGGTACAGGACACACACACTCACGAGAGAGAGAGAGAGAGAGAGAGGGAAAAAAAGTGAAAAAGGAAGGCGCCAGGTCCAGGACTTGAACTGTGGTCAGCCATGTGGGAATCCGGCACCCCATCCACCATGCCACCTGCTGGCCCAGCTTCTGCCTTTCCTGAATCCACTTCCCTGCTCTCGAATCTCTTTAAATATATATAAAACAAATGCTGAAACTCTGCCTTAGAATTACTTGCTTGGGTAAGCTCTGTGGCCTGGTGGTTGAGGTGGCTTGATCCCGCACGTCTGAGCGTGTGGTTCAAGTCCCGGATCTGGTGATCTGGTGGTTTGACAAACACTGGGTGCGTGTGCACGTGCTCTAGTCCTGACAGGAAGGAGAAAGGGAGGAGGGAACGCAGTGAGGCCGTGCCCCAGGGGAGTGCTGTCTCGTCGTCCCCGTTCTCTCTCTGGCAAGTGCACATGCCCTCTGGCCAATTAAAAACAAAGTAAGGATAAAATAAGAATAAGTGCTCACATCACAATAGCAAATAAACTCTGGGGCCTCCCAGGTTTAACTATAGCCAGCCCTATGGACAGGGGAGAGGGTATGCACGCCGGCCCCACAGGAGGGAGTACGCACGCCGGCCCCACGGGAGGGGGAGAGCACAGTATGGCCAGCCCCGCGGGAGGGGGTGGTGGGGGGAGAGCACAGCATGGCCAGGCCCCATGGGAGGGGGAGGTGGGGGGAGAGCATAGCATGGCCAGGCCCGTGGGAGGGGGAGGCGGGGAGAGCACAGCTTGGTCGGCCCTGTGGGATGGGCAGGGGGCGCACACGCACGCGGTGAGTGCAGCGGGCTCCGTGTGCCGCGCAGCATCTGCAGGTAGGCCTTCAACACAGGCATGAAAACCCTGGCTCACCCTCCACACAGGACGACACTATCACTCTGTTACAAGTGGCTGGCGCCACGGTTGAGTGATGGGCACTTGTACCCGGATCCACGTGGCCCACTGCAGTTCAAATCCTGGCCCCAGTGACTCAGAACATGCTAGTGTGTGTGCACGCTCCAAGTCCCGACGGCAGGGTGGAACAGAGGTTGGGGGCCGGCGGCATGCTCTCTCTCCCTCTCTCTGATGAGGGTAAGGAGGGTGAGTGCCCTCTGGCAATATACACAAAACGACTATGCGGGGGTCAGAGGGTGGTGTGGTGGCAAAGGTGCTGGACTCCCACATGGCTGACCATGGTTTGAGTCCTGGACCTGGCTGCTTAAAAATCATGCCAGGTGCATGCACATGCATGCCCCAAATCTCAAGAATGGAGTTGGGGGACTGTGGCATGACCTTCCGCCTTGACGGGGTGGATTTCTCATTTTCCCCATCTTTCTCTGGTGAGTGCACATAACCTATGGCAAAAACCTTAAAAAAGGCAGTGCGGAATAAAACCCTTGGAATTGAATGTCAGAAAAAGTTTGTTTCTCTGAATAAACTTAGTTTTATTTCATTTTTAAAAAATAATTATTTTATTTAACCATTCATTTATTTTAATTTGACCAGAGTGAGACAAAGAGAGAAAGAAGGAAAAGTGAGAAAGCAAGCCACCAGGTCTGGGACTTGAACTGTGGTTGGCCATGTTGGAGTGTCCAGTGCCTTAACCACCTGCTGGCCCCTATTTTGTTTTTAAGAGAGATTTTTGCTACAGGGAATGGCATTCACCAACAAGGGAAAGACGAGACAGAAAGTGAGAAATCATGCCCTGGGACATGGCCACACCACAGTCCCTTCTCCACTCTTCTCTAGGGGTTTTGGGCAGGCACACACAAGCACCCAGCTTGAGTTTTAAGCTGCCGGGTCTGCAACTTGAACTGTAGTCAACCATGTTGTGGGTCCAGTGATGTAACCGTTATGCCATCTGCTGGTCCCTAAACTTACAGTTTTAAAGATTCTCCTGTTTGTGCATAATCTATTATTCCTTTTTTTTTTTTAAACTTAGGAACTACTAAAAAGTTTGGACATTTTGTATCACATGGGCCATTAAAGCCCCCACCATATTTGCCCAATTTGCCACCCTTCAGGCTCTGCTGTTTGACAGGACTGTCCTCTCTTAGCCACCCTAAGTGCAGGGCCCAGGCGCCTGGACCCCAGGTGCCTGCCATGTCCAGCCTCACGGGCCTTGCTGCGCAGTCCCACCCCTGTCCTGCCAGCCACGACGTCCCTCTCTTGGGGTCGGGTGGCAGCCTCACTCGTTCATTTAACACCCACCTCCAGAGGACTCCACAGTCCCACACAGACATCACTGTGATGAGGTCGCAGCGTACCGCGCCTGCTCTGCTTCCGTCACCTCTCACCACTACCTGATCCCCTGGCTATTCGCCCTCCGCTCCTCCCCGCTGGAATGTAAGCGCCACAAAGGGAACTCGTCTCGTGCACTGCCGTGTTCCTGGAACTAAGCCTGACACAGAATGGATGCTCAGGAGCACCTGCCGGCTTCCGAACCATCTACCACGTAGACACGGTTAACCTACAGGGCAGAGACGAAGCCATGCGCGAGATTTGGGCCTCATGCTTTCAATGAAATGACTCAGTGTACACAAAACCCTATTGGAAGAGTACAGAATCTCTCTGAAAAACATAAAGAAAAGTTGTATCTGCTATCTTGAGGGAATTTAAATTTAACACTCTAAATAGAACCCATACAAATTCTCTTTTCTTTTTGTCAGAGAATGTGTGTGTTAGCCAGAGACAGAAAAGGAGAGGGAGGAAGAAAGCACCCTGCGATGGCGCATGGTCCCCCACAACCCCTTCTTCCTTTTCCCCGATGGCCAGGATCTGGGGCACACACACACCATGCACGGTGTATTTCTTACGTTGCGGGGCCAGGATTCGAACCACGGTTGGCCATGTGGGAGCTGGCTCACGTAACAGGGCTAACGTGCTGGTTACGTGCACTTAGAATAAAGGAAGTGGGGAAGCCCAGGAGGCCAGAACTGTGATGTCTGCATAGCCTAAATGCACTTACTTTTTCATGGAAACAGTATTAAAAGTCAAGTGCAGGGACCAGCAGGTGGCATGGTGGTTAAGGCGCTGGACACTCCCACATGGCCGACCATGGTTCGAGTCCTGGACCTGGTGGCTTGCTTTCTCACTTTCTCTCCCTCTGTGTCTCTCTGGTCAAATTAAAATAAAAGAATGAATAAATAAATTTAAATAAATATATATTAAAAAAAAAGTCAAGTGCACATGTGGTACTGTTTCATTCAAAAGTTAAGATAGTGGCCAGCCGCAGTGGCCAGTGGCAACTCCATGCTCGATGCCACTGGAGCCACCAGGAGGGCCGAGGGGTCACTTCCGAGGTGTCGCATGCTGGGCGAGCGTGTGTGCCCGTGGCCCTGCGAGGCTAGGCCGGTGCTGGGACCACTCCGCTCAGGTGCCATCTCCCTCTCATGGAAGAAATAAATACTTACAAAAGAAACAACAAACCTGGTCCACACTCACTCATGCAGAAAGATTGTTACTACACGATCTATCAGGTTCAGCCTAGAAATACAACTGTGGTCTGAGGAAACTGCTAGAGACGGGGGCTGCCCTCTGCTTTCCAGAGCTAGAAACAAAATTCGACCTCGTTACCACAGGCCTTGGCCTGGCCTGGGAAAACCACTTTGAGATACTGGTAAGATGCCAGACTCGAACAGTGCCAGACCTAAAAGTCTGACAGTAACACCTCTCCTTTTGTCTTACATAGACAGATTATTTTTGCTAGAGGTGCATACACTTGCCAGGGGGACAGGGAGGAAGGGAGAGAGAAAGCACCCCTGGGGGAGAAGGCCATACCGAATCCTTCTCCAGGACTTTGGGTATGCACATACGTGTGCCCAGTGTGATTTTCAAGCAGCCAGGTCTGGGACTTGAACCACTCATCTAGCCACGTGGGATCCACTGCCTTAACCTCCACACAACTTGCTCGCCTTGTACTCAAATTTTATCAGTTAAATCAACTGTCACCCACATCTCAGTGCCATGTTCCCGTGTGACATCTGGGACACAGCAGAAGCGAGGACACTGAGCAGGTACTGAAGGCACACCAAGAACAAGTACACGGGGCCAGCGGGTGGCTTAGTGGTTAAGGTGCTGGACTCCCACACAGCCAAACGCAGTTTGAGTCCTGGACCCGTTAGCCTGAAAGTCACGCTGGGTGCAGGTGCGTGCCCACAATCCTGATAGGAGAAGGGACTGTGGCGTGGCCATCCTCTGGGGCGGGGAGTGATTTCTCAGCGTCTGTCTATCCAGTGAGCACACGCCCTAGAACACAAATCTCTTTGCGTGTGAGCGGGAGTGGGGAGGCCATGACTGGACACGCAGATGGATACAACAGAGCACCAGCCAGAAGACACAGACGGCCAGCAACGGCCTCGGTGCACAACGGCCAGCAGCCGAGCCGTGCCCGCAGCACGGGGGCCCTCCGGCTGTGTGGGTCGCCCACGTACCTTCCACGGCCTTGACCTTCTCCTCCAGCTCCCGCTTCCGCTCTTCTCTGAGCATCTGCTCCTGCTCCTTCTTCTGCACGGCCAGCAGGATCTGCCGTTCCTCCTCCTCCTCCTTGCGCTTCTGCTTTTCGATTCTGGTAAGCACGGGGGTCTCCTGGGAGAGGCCAAAGAGCGGTCAGGTCAGTGTACGGTAACGCGGCCTGGCCTGCACACACCTGGTGACAGCACACGGCTGGGCCGACCGACTCCTGTGGGATGCGGGTGCAAGCAGATGAGCATGCTAATGCCACGGCACAGTGTGGACCCGACACGGAGATGTCCTGGCTTAGTGGGCACAGGCTTCGTGATACTTAGATCTTACGGGTAACATGCTGGACGGAAGAGCAGAGCGGGCAATTCAGACGCCATTGCTTTGGAGTCAGCACCTGCTCGACATACATTTTAAAAAGTATCTTCGCCTAAATACACTAAGGATGACATAATTTAACGTGCATGATTACGAAATCCTTAACATTTAAAGAATCATTTTAAATTTATTTATTTAATTATTTAATTTGAGGGGGAGTGGGGAGGGAGGGGAAAGGTGGAGGGGGGCAGAGAGAGAGAGAGAGGACGCGCGAGAGAGAAAGAAAGCCACCAGGTCGGGGACTCAAGCTGTGGTCAGCCATGTGGGAGTCCAGTGCCTTAACTACCACGCCACCTGCCGGTCCTAAATTTTATTCTTTACTGATAAAGCAAATGCACAGAACTGGGATGTGAGTTTGATGAGAAGAGCCTGTCTGTGGTGAGGTGCAGCGGACACCACACGGAGATGACTGCAACCACTGGAAGCCTGGCCAGCGCCTTGCCTTGACCTGCGCCCAGACTCGGCGCTCGTGCTGGGCTGAGGCCGGAGGCCCGGGTTGGGTCTCGGGCCCACCTGAGAGCCGAGTGCCCGAGCTTTTGCTGAGGCAGGAGGGTAATGTACATAACGATGTACATTAAACAAACCAAAACCCTCTTACATTTAATTGTTCTATAGGTATGCGCATGTGCGCACACACATGCACACACAACCCTTCTCTTCCCTGTGTTGTGGTGCACCAGTCCACGCCCCACAGGCCACGTCGGTGGGTCTTCTTGTGTTTGTTAAATGCTTTTTTCTGAGCCCCACTCCCACCCCATAATGTACTATCTTAGAAAACAAAAACGTTTAAGAAAGATTTCAGAGGGTCATTGGGAATGTGATTTCCACAGGAAATCTAATCAAAGAAAAGAAAAACAAAGCAGGGCCATTAATTAGGAAAATAGGCCCATTTTCCGTGAGTTTTTAATGAGCATCTTCCAGGACAGCTAGCTCCAAGCTGTGCTGCGGTCCAGAGCACGGCGCCCTATTTTTCATTTCTGCACTCAACTTCCGTGCCGACATAAAATCCAGAACTTTTCCTTTTTAAACATGGTATGAAACTGTTGCCTGCATGAGAGAATATTTAAAAATCACACAGACGCAGAGAAACCCAGGTGTCAAATACGAATAACCCCACCCTAGGTGAAGCCTAAACCCTGAATGCTGAGATCTCTGTGACACCGTTTTGCAAGGGAGAAGTCCTAGGACCCTCCTATGCCGATTTCAGACTGTGAGGTTGACAAGTGGTCTGGACGACGGCAGGAAAGAAGAACGCAGACCGCTGTTCTTCAGATCAAAATGTTGTATTATTCTTTATTTAATTTCATATATTATTATTTTTTTAAAATTTGACCAGAGAGAGACAGAGAGAAAGGGAAAGTGAGAACACAAACCTCCAGATCTGGGACTTGAACCCTGGTTGACCATGTGGGTGTCCAGCACCTTAACCACTATGCCACCTGTTGGCCTTATTTTTTTTCTTTATGGTTCTAAAAGCCACTTTAGATTGTCATTTGACCCACATTTGGAAATGGACCTGCCTAGATGGTAGCCTTTGAAGTCATTTTTACCGTTCAATTCTAGGAGCCTGACTTGGGGAAGAGTTTACAGAAATCCGAGAGGAGCAGGAGTGAAAATAAGAAATAAAAACGAATCATTCTTAGCTGCACACACTAACATACTCCTGAGGAGCCTGACTTAGCAGAGCAAATGGAATTAAATGCCATTCTTTAAAATCTTTGTTCTACAGGGCCAGCAGCAGGTGTGCCCGGTGAGGTGCTGGATCCACACGGCTGACTCCAGTCTGAATCTCAGACCCGGTGGTGAGAAAAATCAGAACTGGCAGCTGTGTGTGTGTACCCACAGCCCAGGGGAGACAGGGAGAGGGACTGCGGCACGGCCGATCTGCCTTGGGGGTGACTTCTCATTTTCCCTCTCTTTCTCTCTCCGGCAAGCTCACATGCCTCATAGCAAAACAAAACAACGCAAGACAAGACAACTTTGTTCTGTAAGTGGAACAGGCAGGTTCTGAAATGGGGAGGGCGTGGACACGTGGTCAGCGCGGCCTTCCCTGCATTCCCTGTGGCCCCCTCCTGCCCACTTCCGGGTCCCTCTTATTCCAGCTCTCTGGGATGCCCTCGCTGAGGACACAAGGGAGCAGTGAAGCTAAGCTGAAGCACACCGTGTGTTTGCCCCTTTCAGTTGGGAAGGGGTTTTCAAAAATGTCAGCCAGTACGTGCTGTGAGGGAGCTGTGCGTGGATTTCAGTACTCTTATTTTGCAGCAACATAAACTCGTAGTTTGCTTCCCAGGGACTTTCTGAAGTCCCCATGTGCAAGACTTCAAAAGAATCCCACGGGATACGAGCTGCGTAAAGGCAGGAGAGGGACCCCGCGCCTTCTCAAAGGAATTAATTCATGGGAAGAAGCTAGTGTGTCCCGTGTCACACAGAGTGAGGGCCAACGGAGCGTGCAGCATGACTGCACAGCTGCTCCTTAGGTACCTGCCACAGGGCGCGTGTGCTGGCCAGAGTTTGAGAGAGAGGGGGACAGAAGCACCCCCAAACGGGCCACGGTCACATCACATTCCTTTCTCTCATTTCTCCATCCTGCCAGGAGTTTGTGCACCCACACACGTATGCCCAGCGTGTTTTTCAAGCCACCAGAAATGGGAGTCAAATTGTGGTCAGTCACAAGGGTCCCAGCCCCAGGTGCACTGCACTATGAATTCTTCACATGTGGGCCAGTGGGTGGTATGGTGGTTAAGGCGCTGGACTCCTGCATGGCCGACAGTGGTTCGAGTCCCAGACCTGGTGGCTTGTGTTCTCACTCTCTCTGGTGAGTGCATGTGCCCTGTAGCAAACTTTAAAAAAAGAAAAAAAGTGATTAAACACAAACATTTCACATGTAAAGACACCTTATGAATCAACTAACAGTGTGGCTCACAAAGGAGGCATGGTAAGTCACAGAAGGCAGGTAAGTCACAAAACACGCTCGCCTCGATCCTCGTTCTGTAAGAGGCACACGAAGACAGGGTGGGCAGCAGGTACGGCTCCTGCTGTCTACCTGCAGCCTCCGAGTTCCCATGAGAACATGTACAATGGGGAGATGGACTAGTACGACACGTTCAAAAGTACCTTCACTTTTTACTGTTATGTGATCCCACTGGTGTTGGAGAGTGGCCCCACATCCCACAGAGCTGACTGAGTTTGGGACCTGGACCTGGCAGCTTGAAAATGAGGCTGGCCATGTGTACACGGGTGCCCCAAATTCTGAGAGAATGGAGAAGGGACAGCAGCACGGTCACCCCGGGGTGTGACCTCTCGCCTTCCCACTCACCGTCTCGCTCTTGCTCACTCTGCTGAGGGTGTGGGTCCTATGGCAGAAACCTTTAAAAACAAAATTTGCTAGAGGGTGTGTGTACTCACCACAGAGGATGAGGGAGAGTGAGAGATGACCCGCAGGGGATGGCTACACCATAGGCTATCCCTTCTCCTCCACCCTTGAGATTCTGGGCACAGATGCACACATGCCCTGGCGTGTTTCTCAAGCCCCAATGTCTGGAACTCAACACCACAGTCGGCCATGCGAGGTCCAGCACCTTAACCACCATGCCACTTAGTGGCTCAAAGACTTACTCTAGATAGTTCATATAAATAAAATAAAAAAATATGTAACTAGTTATTCTACATCAATATTTGTGCTAAGCATAAGATATACTTGAAGAACCTGAATTTATAGCACCTTTGAAAAACAAACCTGGGGACAGCAGGTGGAGTGATGGTTATTGGACTCTGACATAGCCAACTATGGTTCGAGTCCTGGACCTGATGGCTTGCTTTCTCACTTGCTTTCTGGTGAGCACATATGCCCTTTAGCAAAACTGAAAATAATAACAATAAATAGAATTAAATAAAGAATTCTTTTTTAAAAGAGGATTACTTTATTTAACTTTTTTTGGGGGAGAGATTTTTGCTATAGGGCAAGTGCACTTGCCAGAGAGAGAGACAGATAGAAAGTGAGAAATCACCCCCCAGGAGGGATCGCCATGCCATAGTCCCTTCTCCATTCTTCCCTTGGGATCCTAGGCACACACGCACACATGCCCAGCATGAGTTTAAGCCACTGGGTCTGGGACTTGAACCACGGTCGGCTACATGCGAGTCCAGAGACATAGCCATTATACCAACCTGCTGGTCCCACTTCACTTAACTTCTATTTATTTTATTTTTAATTTGACCTGGGGGTGGGGGAGAGGAAGAGAGAGAATACAGAAAGTGAGAAAGCAAACTGCCAGGTCCAGGACTCGAACTGAGTATTCCGCGGTCGGGAGTCCAACACCTTCTTAACCACCAAACCACCTGCTGGCCCCATATAAATAATTCTTTAAAAAAAAAAAAAAAGAAAAAGAAAAGAAAGGAAAACCTAAGACCTCCTAGAATGTCATGGAGGAGTGAGAAAGGCTGACTGCTCCCCTGCTTGGGAAATGGCTGCCTACGCCCAGGTGTACCCAGCTGTACCCTGCTCCTCTTGCTCGGTCCTTAGCGTGGTCCTCGCCCTGTAAGTACCACCTGTCCTCACTGCTCCCCCACTACCCCCTCAGCACCCTAAGCTATAAAACTTTCTGTCCCACATAATTTCTCAGCAATTACCAAAATACCAGGCCGAGCAGGTGGCGTGGTGGTTAAGGGCGCTGGACTCCCACATGGCTGACTGTGGTTCAAGTCTCGGACCTGGCGGCTTTCTCTCTTTCTCTCTGGTGAAATTAAAGACAGACAGACAGACAGAAAGAAAGTTAAATGAGATAATTCTTAAAAAAAAAAAAAAAAAAAGCAAAACAAAACAAAACATATATACCTGAAATAATTCACTGCCCCAGAATCTGTGGTTAAATTCTGTGCTCATTTTCAGCACGCAGCCACCCGAGGCAAGCCAGCTGAGAGTGAGGACACTGAAGGCCTCAACTGCGGAGCCACAGTTTGTGGGGCTTTAACATTAAAGTCCCAGTAAGCAACCAGCAGGTGACATGGCAGTTATATGGTGGCACTCCCACAGGGACCCCCGTGGTTTGAGTCCTGATCCTGGTGGCTTGAAACTCACACCAGGCATGTGTATACGCCCCAGATCTCAGGAGAGTGGAGGCGTGGCCGTCCGGCTGGGAGGTGACTTCTCACCTTCCCTCTCACCGTCTGTATCTTTTTGTCTCTCCGGTGAGCGCATGCACCTTAAGGCAAAAACCTCTTAAAACAAAACAAAACATGAAACACCCAGCACAACCAAATGAGCAAAGGCAGACGAGAGGCCGCAGTTTACAGTCTGACGTTGTTCTAGTTGCCACCTGTTGACGGAACGAGTCGCCGCAGACGGGGCGGAGGTGGGTGTTTGAATGCTCCGTGGACGAGAAGCTGCCGGCCTGGGTCATCTCCAGGAGGAGCGAATGAGAAGCACCACGTGGGCCTCTGAGGGGCGATTAAACAGCGCTGCCAGCTCAGGCGTGCCCAGGACTCCTGCGCTATGGCGACCTTGCCCCGAGGGCAGCTGTCAGGCGCGGACACCTCCCAGCCCGAGCAGTCCCCTGAGACCTACCGCCGCAGCGGGCACCTGGCAGTGGGGGTGCCCGAGCCTCCCGACGCGAACGCCCACGGGC
>NW_006160094.1:7320184-7330178 GCF_000334495.1 Tupaia belangeri chinensis | reverse complement strand
ACCCCGCCCCCCGCCGCTAGGGCTTCCTCTGGGCGCCTCGGAACCACAGCAGGGACCGAAGTTTCCATAAGGGCGGTGTCCTCATCTCAGCTGAGGACAGTCCACGCCCCACTGCCAGGAACGGGGAGACTTTACCGCGATGCGGAACACTCGCCTGCAGCAGCCACCCTGCCAGTCTAATCCGCTTGCTGCAGGTCTGCAGGTAGGGGGCGCCCCGGAGCACAGACCTGACAGTAGGAGGTGCCCCAGACTGCAGACCTGAAGGTAGGGGGCGCCCCGGAGCGCGGACCTGACGGCAGAGGGAGCCCTAGCCTGCCCGGGGCAGCTGGGAGGCTGGGAAGGGTGCTGGTTGGGAGGCAGTAGCAGCGAGTGAATGGGACCACCAGGACGGCGGCCGGTGTGGATCAAGGGCCATCCAAACCGAACACAGACCTGGAGAGGGCGCCAGGGTGGACAGGCAGTCATCAACTGCCACCCGGAGGTGAGCTACAGGATGGGCGACTGACCTCCTGAAGAGCCGAAATCCAGCACGGAACGAGCATCTGCCAGAGGGCCTTCCCTCTCAGGGCTCAGGCAGAACCGCGCTCCCTGACTGCCCTGGGGGCCACTCCAGGCCACTGAGTGCCACTGCGTGGCAGGGAGGAGGCTCCAATGCACAACTGGCCCTCTGAAGGCCGGCTAGAGCAAAGCTACCATCTCTCTCTGAAAAAAACGACGACTTATTTATTATCATTGTTGCTTACCAGAGACAGAGAACGAGAGACAGGGGCCATGGGAAAGCTAGCCCCCAGGTCTGGGATAAGAGCCAAGGGCGACCATGTGGGAGGCCAGCGCCCCAAAGCTACCATCTTTAAGGGAAAATCTCCCAGGTCACTGAGCCGTTTCCACGGTCCACACGGGGCCTGGGGGCCTGGGAGACAAGCAGCCTTGATGGTGGTGAGTGTGGGACCCGCCAGTGCTGCCGGCAGGGCAGAGGGAAGGCCTCTGTCACCCCACAGAATGGAAGGGGGTCCATGCCGACAGGGTGCAGGCCGAGGCTGCAGCTGCCCTGAGTACGCCAGGCATGCCCGCACCCACGACAGGTTGGCCCAGGCTTGTGGGTCACCTCTCTGTCTCCCTCACCGAGGAAAGAGAGGACAGCCGGGGCCGGGAGAAGCTGTTCTCTGAGCATCTCCCATCGCCTTCCCTCCGGCCCCCATTTCATCTGACCCCACGACTAATGTCAGGTTTTGGGAGCCTCAATTCACCCCACCAGGCCAGGTCCTAATCTTGGCAATTCCAAACACCAGCTTTGTTGCTGGCTGCAGCGCGATGCGTGTCACTCTACATGCCCGAACCTGGCCGCTCCTGACCAAGCTCCTCACTGGGCCCCGTGAGCCACCACGCTGTGGTCGGCCTGTGGGCAGGTGCCCAAGACCCCAGGAGCTGCAGGCTGGGGAGACGCCCATCCACCCGTCTCTCTCGTGCCCAGGTTTTCCCAGTAGTGACCACAGACTGCAGGCTTGCTCTGCTGTCCTCCTGCACCTCACTGTGAATCAAACATGCCCGCCCCGTCAGGCATCAAAGTATCAACTCCTCAACCTCAATCCTACCTCTCCGAGGATCTGTGTCTGGGCCAGCCAGGCGGCGTGGTGGGGAAGGCTACTGGATCCCACACGGCCGACTGTGCAGGTCAGTCCCAGACCTGGTGACCTGGAAAACACACCGGACATAGGTCCATGCCCAAAATTCCACGAGGAGAATGGAGGAGAAGGGATTGCAGCATGGCCGGCCCCCAGGGGACGGTGGTTCTCACGTTCCTTCTCTTTCTCTCTCTCCAACAAGCGCATGTACCTTATGGGGAGAAAAACTTTGAGGAAAAAAGAGAGCTGCATCTTTCTGACCTTTCCCTTTCCCTGTAGCAGAATTTTTAAAAAAATTTTTTTTGTGAGAGGTTTTCACTATAGGGCACATGCGCTCGTCAGACAGACAGAGAGATACAGAGAGACAGAAAGCAAGAAATCACCCCCTGGGGGATGGCCACGCCGCAATCCCTTCTCCTCCATCATCCTCTCGGGATCTTGGGCACGCACACACATGTGCCCGGCGTGAGTGTAAACCACTGTGTCTGGGGGACTAGCAGTTAGCGTAATGGCTATGTCGCTGGACTCCCACGTAGTTGACTGCGGTTGGGGTACCGGACCCGGTGGCTTAAAACTCACGCCAGGTGCGTGTACGTGCGTGCCCAAGATCCTGAGAGGAGAATGGAGGAGAAGGGATTGTGGTGTGGCCAGCCCCCCTGGGGGGTGATTTCTTGCTTTCTGTCTCTGTCTGTCTGGCGAGCGCACGCGCCCTATAGCGAAAACCTCTCCAAAAAAAAAAAAAAAACAAACAACACTGGGTCTGGGACTTGAACTGTGGTTGGTATATGGGAGTCCAGCGACATAGCCATTACACCGACTGCTGGTCCCCTGTAGCAGAACTGAGGGAATGATCAGACCCCAGGAGGCCTTGGCTCTGAGGACCCACATCGTCTCAGAGTGTGTTACACACATCCGGCTTCTCATTACACACTCTTTTTTTCTTTTTTTGAGAGAGGTTTTTGCTATAGAGCGTGTACGCTCGCCAGACAGAGAGAGACAGAGAGACAGAAAGTGAGAAATCACCCCCCGGGGGGATGGTCACGCTGTAATCCCTTCTCCTCTTGGGATCTTGGGTATGCATGCACATGTGCCCGGTGTGAGTTTAAGCCACTGGGTCCGGGACTCGAACCGCGGTCGACTGCGTGGGAGTCCAGTGACATAGCCATTACGCTAACTACTGGTCCCTCATTACACATTCTTCACACCCACACTTTAGCGTCAGTCACGCATGGCACAGGGGCCAGCAGCAGGGTGGGGGAAGCCCCCGACCCAGGCCGGGCACATGTGTGTGCTGTTATCTGGGCCTCTGTGACGGAGGTGGACCACAGCCAGAGGGCCCGGGTGGTGCCTGTCCTGTGCGCTCGCTTGCTCAAGGCGAAAACGAACTTTAGACAAGGCTCCCACGCCCGGCCTGCTGGAGCCAGGCCCGCGTCTCACCCACAGGCAGCTGTGGCGGGGTGCTGGGCTGCCCACTTACGAGCACGCCTGTCCTCACTGAGGCGTGTCCCCACTTTCCATTCTCCCGGCTGACGCAGCTGAGAAGGGGAGTGGCGGGCTCACTTCCAATTTACGGAAGGAACTGCAAAAAGGCATGTACTTCAAGCACTTACTCCCTTCAGCATGTGCGAGTGCTGTGGCTCACACGTCCCACAGGGAAGGGCCTCCACCAGTGGCTTCCCTTACCCCGTCACGTGGCCACCCTCTGAGGCCTCACCTGGGCTTCCAGTTTTGGATCCTTTTTTTTTTATTGGGGAGAGGTTTTTGCTATAGGGCGCGTGCGCTCGCCAGACAGAGAGACAGAGGGACAGAAAGCGAGAAATCACCCCCCTAGGGGGGATGGTCATGCCACAATCCCTTCTTCTCCATTCTCCTCTTGGGATCTTGGGCACGCACGCACACACGCCTGGCGTGAGTTTAAGCCACCGGGTCCGGGACTTAAACCGCGGTCGACTACGTGGGAGTCCAGCGACATAGCCATTACACTAACTGCTGGTCCCCCAGTTTTGGATCTTTAAGGGAAAGGAATGCCTCGAAGACAAGTGAATAACAAAATCAGAATCTTTAGGGTTTTAGTGATTTCCCCCCAATCTTCCACTGTTTTATCCTAATTTGACATTCAACTTTTTAGAAGGCAACTTAACCTTAAGTGCACTTTTTTTTAAAGATTTTTTTTTTCCAGAGGGCATGTGTGCTTGCGGGAGAGACAGAGACAGAGACAGACAGGGAAAAGTGAGAAATCACCCTGGGAGGTTGGTCACATCGCAAGTCCTGCTCTTCCACGCTCCTCTCAGGATTCTGGGCATGAACACACACATGCCCAGTGTGATTTTCAAGCTGCTGGGTCTGGGATTCGAACCATAGTTCGCTGTGTGGAGTCCAGTGCCTTAACTACCACACCACCTGATGGCCCCAGTAATACTTTAGTAAAAGCATTTCTATCACCATATCTGATTGGTTTTGTAACATCTAAATAAGCAGCCACGGTAACAAGTAGGATGAGCACTGACAGGTTGGTGACAACCACGGCTGACCGCTAGGGCCGAGAACTCAGCTGCCGACGGTCAAGGGCAGCAGAGACTGCGAAGAGCTGATGAGTCCCCCACAGCTCAGAGCCAGCACAAGGCCAAGGCTGGTCTCTGACATGCAGGTCCCTTCCAAAGGCTTCGAATTTGTTACTGACGTGAGATGGTGGCAGGACTGTTGTCCCACCCTGCCTCTCTACCCTGCAGACACTCACCCGGAGGTGAGCTGTCTGTTCCGGGATCCCCGCCCGGAGGTGAGCTGTCTGTCCCGGGATACCAGCCCGGAGGTGAGCTGTCCATCCAGGGACCCTCGCCCGGAGGTGAGCTGTCTGTCCCGGGACACCAGCCTGGAGGTGAGCTGTCCATCCAGGGACCCCTCCCTGGAGGTGAGCTGTCTGTCCCGGAGGTGAGCTGTCTGTTCCGGGATCCCCACCTGGAGGTGAGCTGTCTGGGGGTGCGGGGAATTTTATTATGCTGGGGTTTGGCTCAGGGTACAATAAGTCTCTATTCATTCTGGTGATTATTAGGAGCTATAACTGCTCTTTCCTTACAGGAACACCTAGGCCTTAACAAGTTTATATACAACTTTCTTTGGAGAGGTTTTTGCTATAGGGCGTGTGCACTCGTCAGAGAGACAAAAAGTGAGAAATCACCCCCCCGGGGGGGAAGGCCATGCTGCAATCCCTCCATTCTCCTCTCTGGATATTGGGCATGCACACACGCCCGGCATGAGTTTAAGCCACCGGGTCTGGGACTTGAACTGTGGTCAACTACATGGGAGTCCAGTGACATAACCACTACACCATGTGTTGATCCCAGTATTTATCTATTAATAGATACGCAAGTTTTTTTCTTGCAGACTATGCTCAACGCCATGTAGAACCACTGTAAAATGTTTTATTGCTACCAGAATTGTGTTTATCTTCTGGACTTTTAAACTGTATCGTGCCTAAGAAACACCCTGAAGAGTTACTGCAGGATCCCAGCTATCTCCTCTTCAATTGTAAGGGGGTCGTGAATGGCACAGAGGTAAGAGTTTGAGTATGTATGTACAATGTGTCAGAGGCCTGTGTGTTCACCAGGGACAGAGGAGAAAGACCCCTTATGAGGCATGGCAACACTGCAATCCCTTCTCCCCTATTTCTTCATCCTGTTGGGATTTGGGGTGTGTGTGCACACACAGACACACTCACACACATTCATGTGCCCCGTGTTTTTCAAGGTACTGGGGCTAGGACTCGAACCACAATTGCCCATGTGATTCAGCTTCCCTAAACCACAAGGCATAACAAGACAGCCTAGAATCTGAGTGTTTTTTAAAAAATTACTTATTGATTTAATTTTACTTATTATTATTATTTGAAAATTTGCTATAGGGCATGTGTGCTCACCTGAATGACATAAGAGAGAAAGAGAATGAGAAAGCAAGCTGCCAGGTCTGGGACTTGAACTGTGGTCAGCCATGTGGGAGTCCAGCGCTTAACTACTATGTCACCTGCTGCCCCTTCAATCTGAGTTTTAAATGAGCATGCGATGTGACCCTGATGCAGACTGTTTAGTTACACAGTACCATTACTAAGTTCTAATGAGTAGACTTTTAAATACAATTTACACTCCTCCAGGCAAACATGCTATGCTCTGCATCTTACGGTTCTTTCCTGTTTTATTACATTAGCCACGATTCCCAGAACAGTATGATTGGTATTGTATTCTCGGGTTTAACCCTGCTGGGTTGTGAAGGACTCTTTAGGTAAAGAGATAGATTTAATTTTTTAATATTAAGAACTTCATATATATACTGCTGAATAAAGAGAATGTTTAATTCTAAGAGGAACAGGGATCACAGGTAACTGTCTGAATAAAGAGAGTATGTTAAATTCTATGAGGAACAGGGATCACAGGTTAACTGAATGAATGAAGGGGCTGGCTCCCCATTTTTCCTTCCATTTCTGAAACGTCTGGGTGTTATCTCTTCTTTGAAGGTTTAGAAAAGTTGAGTAAATTATAATAATTCTGGATCTTTTGATGGGATCCCTTACGTGACAACAACTCTTCCCTAATTACTGGTTTGCTAAGATTTTCTTTCTTGGGGCTGGCAGGTGGCATGCTGGTTAAGGTGCTGGACTCCCACAAAGCTGATGGCGGTTCGAGTCCCAGATCTGGTGGTTTGCTTTCTCACGTTCCCTCTCTTTGGTCAAGTTAAAAATAATAATAAGTAAAATTTCTATTTCTCAAGTTAGATTTTCTTGTATTTCTTTTTTTTTAAGAATTATTTATTTTAACTTTGCCTATTATTATTATTTTAATATTTCCAGAGAGACACAAGAGACAGAGAGAGAATGAGAAAGCAAGCCTCCAGGTCTGGGACTTGAACCACGGTCAGTCATGTGGGAGTCCAGCATCCCTAACCACCACACTATGTACTGGCCCCAGATTTTCTTAGATTTCTAGTTACTGTCCTATTTCACTGTGACTTTCAAATTTAGAGAACTGTATATCTTTCAAAATAAAAAATTTAGCCTTCTACATGGTTGCTAATTTCATGACTCTTTAATGTTGTATTTATGGTTTATCTTATTTTAGTTTTTCATCTCTTAAAAAGAGTCAACATTTAAAAATCAAATTCAATAGTTTCATAAGAATTTTTCCCCTTTTTTTCTGCTAGCGCCATAAAAATCTTAGGTTGAACATTACAGTAAAAAGCAGAAATCAGAAAGAAGATGTAGGATAACTAGGATGATTTATAGATACTTTAACAAACCACCACTGGTCCTATCGAGAAAGTCATACACAAAGTCAAACGGATGCACAAAACTCTCTATCAATGTTGCTTTAAGAATGTGACAGCAGGGACCAGCAGTTGGCATAATGGCTATATCACTGGACTCCCATGTAGTCGACTGCGGTTCGAGACTCAGAGCCGGTGGCTTAAACTCATGCAGGGCACGTGTGTGTGTATGCCCAAGATCCCGGAAGGAGAAGAGACTGCCGCGTGGCCATCCCCCCTGAGGGGTGAGTTCTCGCTTTCTGTTTCTCTCTGTCTCTCTCTGTCTTTCTGGCAAGCACATGCGTCCTATAGCAAAAACCTCTCAAAAAAAGAAAACAGAATGTGACATGATATACTTTAATTCCTGGGAAAACGGTCACAGTGGGTTGCAGATCCTCAAAATGAAACATAATGATCTTACACAAAATTAAGTATGTTGATGGAAAATGCAGATTTTCTCAATCATCTGTGACTACAGAAGTCTTGAAGGACTGTTGGCAAGTTCTCACTGTTATGTAAATTTCTAGAATTTTCTCTAAAGCATCTATCTGCGTAAGGGTTAGGAACATCCTTGGCTCCATCACAAATTAAGGAATACACCTGCTACTTGGGACTTCCCTGTGAAGACTGAAGTGTCTGGAAATACTTTTTTTGATTTCATTAGCAGGTGAACAAATATTCCTGATCTTCCACAAACATAAATTAATAGCCAGAAAGAGTAACATTACTAAAATAAAACATGCAAACATAGAAAAGGAATTCTGTCAGGAGCTGTGGGGTTCAAGAGATGAGTAAGATGTGCTCCCGGATCTGGAGAATCTTAGAGCCACGATAAAGTGAATTAAGGCATAAGGAAACACACTCGGGAAGAAAATCCTCATGCTTGGAGAGCTGGGACGACTCACATGGAGGGCTTTATAGACAGCAGCAACCGAACCACGGTAAGGAAACGGGGGCAACGGGTATGTGAAAATGTCATGAATTAAGGTACAGGAGGGGACGCTAACAAGCTCTTAGAAAAAATAAAGTACCAAAAAGTGCTGAAACCAAAGCACAGTTTTTTGGTAATATGTATTTCCTGTAAACTGTTGGAAGAGCCCATACACGTATGAAAATGCAGGGCACAGGGTGTGTAAGCTCTGGCCTGCCCGAGGTCAGTGGGGACGGCACGACAGCTGTGGCCAGCAGAGCTAGTCCAGGAGTCACACAAACGCTCTCCCAGGTCTGTGGCCGAGAACATGCCGTCTCTGAGGAGAGCACACAACACGCAGAGTGCACATGACACACAGAGTACAGACGAACAGAGTGCACACGACATGCAGAGCGCAGACGACACACAGAGTGCACACGACATGCAGAGTGCACACAACGCACAGAGTACAGACGACACGCAGAGTACACACGACGCGCAGAGTGCAGATGACACACAGAGTGCACACGACGTGCAGAGTACAGACGACACGCAGAGTGCACACGACATGCAGAGCGCAGGCGACACACAGAGTGCACACGACACGCAGAGTGCAAATGACGCGCAGAGTACAGACGACACACAGAGTGCACACGACATGCAGCGTGCAGACGACACACAGAGTGCTCTTAGAAAAAATAAAGTACCAAAAAGTGCTGAAACCAAAGCACAGTTTTTTGGTAATATGTATTTCCTGTAAACTGTTGGAAGAGCCCATACACGTATGAAAATGCAGGGCACAGGGTGTGTAAGCTCTGGCCTGCCCGAGGTCAGTGGGGACGGCACGACAGCTGTGGCCAGCAGAGCTAGTCCAGGAGGCACACAAACGCTCTCCCAGGTCTGTGGCCGAGAACATGCCGTCTCTGAGGAGAGCACACAACACGCAGAGTGCACATGACACACAGAGTACAGACGAACAGAGTGCACACGACATGCAGAGCGCAGACGACACACAGAGTGCACACGACATGCAGAGTGCACACAACGCACAGAGTACAGACGACACGCAGAGTACACACGACGCGCAGAGTGCAGATGACACACAGAGTGCACACGACGTGCAGAGTACAGACGACACGCAGAGTGCACACGACATGCAGAGCGCAGGCGACACACAGAGTGCACACGACACGCAGAGTGCAAATGACGCGCAGAGTACAGACGACACACAGAGTGCACACGACATGCAGCGTGCAGACGACACACAGAGTGCACATGACATGCAGAGTGCACACGACGCGCAGAGTACAGACGACACGGAGTGCACACGACGTGCAGAGTGCAGATGATACGTAGAGTGCACATGACACAGAGTGTACACGACATGCAGACGACACGGAGTGCACACGATGCACAGAGTACAGACGACACGCAGAGTGCACATGATGCGCGGAGTATAGACGACACGCAGAGTGCACACGACACACGCAGTACAAACGACGCGCAGAGTACAGATGACACAGGGTGCAGACGATGCGCAGAGTGCACACAACACGCAGAATGCACACGGCACACGGAGAAGTCCCCAGAGTCTGGACGCACCCAGCTGCTTGGGGGAGGCTTCCTGAGGGGTGTTATGGGAGAAGGAAAGCTGGTCCAGACCCTGAGAGCCACTGAAGGCCTCGGCGGGTGAGGCAGACACGGCAGGACACGGAGGGGCGGGCCCTCAGGCTCAGGGCTCAGCTGCGTCCTACCTTCTGGGCGATCATGTTGCAGATCTCGGGCAGGAAGTCCTCGCTGAGCAGCTTGTACAGCTGCCGCTCCCGAAGGGAGGTCCTCTCTCGGAAGCTCTCGGTGACCTGTCTCCACTCCTCTTCCGTCTGGCACAGGAGCCACCAAGTGCCTTGGCCCGGGCCCTGGGAACCTGCAGAACGAGCACTCGCTGTGAGGGACCCACAGGCTGTCTCTGCCCTGGCTCCCGACGAAAGCAAGGAACCAGGGACAAGGGGCTGCGTGTGTCTAATAAACGGCGGCTGTGTGAGCACGTGTCTGTTTTTGGTTTTGCCGCAGGCCACGTGTGTTTTGGGGGAAAGAGGGGAAGTGTTAAGAAATCACCCCAAGAGGACGGCCATGCATGCACAGGCCAGCGGCTGGCCGTGGGGGGTCCAGCTGC
>NW_006160094.1:7298172-7319979 GCF_000334495.1 Tupaia belangeri chinensis | reverse complement strand
CTCACCCTGCGGCTAGCCCACTGCCAGCGTGCCGACAGGCAACACGAATACATAGTGAGCTTTTGTTTTTTTGTTTTCAGGCTTTGCCTGCAGAGAGAGGAGGAATGAGGAACCCCGGGGGGATGGCCACCACAGTCCCTCCTTATGCCTCCCCTCAGGGTATTTAGTATGCAACATATGCGCCTGGCATGATTGTCAAGCCACGGATCTGGGACTGGAACCATGGCTGACCAGGTGGGACTCCTGCGCCTTAACCACCAGGCCCACCAGCTGGCCTTGCGAGTGTGATTTTAATAAGCTACTGGGTCGTTGGGACAGTGATGACACACACAGAAAGGTACGTCAAGCCTTCCCCGATGACCTAACAGAACGGAACATTTGGGAAACTCAGGGATTTATGTTTTACTAAATGATGCTGAGCTGGGCCTCTGTGTACCTTGTCTCATTTCCACTGTGAGGGTGGAGCTTGCCCCGAGGTGGATGCTCCCTGGAGTACAGAATTACTCCGGGTAGGGAACCCGCGTGCAGTGTGGCCTGCAAGGGAAGCACCATGCCCCCGGTGCTGACAACAAAGTCCAGCTCTCGGGGCAGCTGCTCAGCCACTGCAAGGCTCTTTAACCACACCTGGTGGGGCCCTGGGGAAGGACAGAGTCCCCACCACATAAACAACCACGGGTACCGAATCGCTTCTTTGCGACATTACCATTTCTTGCCTGTGGCTCAGATGCCAATGAGTTTTCTTCTTGCTTTTCACTGAAACACAGGAAAAACAGATGGCAATTAAAACAAACCCAAAATGGCCAGTGCTTCCCATAGAAGGGCATGGGAAATGTGTGTGTCTCCGGGGAGCTGGCGTTAGGAGGAACGGGTCCGTGAGTGGCAGCGAGCGCATGGGTGCAGGCGTGGCAGCTGAGGGGACGCGCTGACCCCAACGTCACAACGACGTCCATGTGCACAAAGTCCCAGCTGCTGAAACGCCCTCTGGGAATCAGACGGGGGAATCGCGCTCACAGTTAAATGCCCACACAACAGGAGCCCTGAGGACCGCAACGTCTCCCTCCCTGATGCAGAGCTGCGCTACGGAAGGGCATCCCGAACCAGGCTTGGGCCTCCACGCCCTGCTGCTCACCTCGTGGGCCCCAGGAAAGGAGCCCAACTCAGAGCACCGCTGTTAAGTCACGCGGTTTAACGAACTACGGCGCTGTCATGTGCATTTCTGGAACAAAAGGATCCTCAATGGATGCTCTTTCTCTTTTCAAACCTCTAAGGCAGCCCCGGGCTGTGGGCTGTCCCGTGAGAATGAGGACACCCTGCACTGGTACTGTGCCGCAGGAGCCACAACCATGGGTCCCCGCAGAGCACTAAGATGGGACTTTAGGAACCAAACTTTCACTTAACTTTAAAATACTCTGCTAGTGTCTCAGACTCACAGTGCCGAAGCAATCGTGTGACCGTGTATGTGGGCGGCGGTGGCTCCGTCCCCGGGGAAGGTACCCTAACTGCTGGCACTGACGGGGAGGTGGAGGGAGGTCCGTAATGGCGTCCTGAACCCTGGACGAGCGGATGCCAGGGCAAGCCGGCCACAGGCACCATGCACGCGGGACACGTGTGCCACAGGACGTTTCCCACAAGCACCGCCCAGAGACAGACAGGCCCAGTGCAGTCGAGCTCCCGGAAAGCGGAGTTTTAAACCACTCAAACCCGACTGATCTAGCTAGTATCTTCCAGAAACAGTTCTTAGTGGTTAGAAAGTAACACAGCGACGTGTGACCTGAATCCCGTATTCACATTAAGTACCAGTAGTTCTAAAACTTTGAGAGAACAAGCTGTTCTATGTTATTACATTTTTAAAGAATATGGCCACATTTCTCACATCTCTCTTTATAATGAGATCGGGTCCTTAAGTAAAAAGTGTATTTATACAGTATAGGACAGATTCCGAAAATGCATATAAAGATATGGACAAATTTCCTAAAACATGATATATAAAAGAAAATCTCCTGGGAGCCAACAGTTAGCGTAATGGCTATGTCGCTGGACTCCCACATAGTCGACCATGGTTCGCATACCAGACCCAGTGGCTTAAAACTCATGCCGGGTGCGTGTGAGTGCGTGCCCAAGATCCCGAGAGGAGAATGGAGGAGAAGGGATTGCGGTGTGACCATCCCCCCTGGGGGGTGATTTCTCGCTTTCTGTCTCTGTCTCTGTCTGTCTGGCGAGCGCACGTGCCCTATAGTGAAAAAACCTCTCCAAAAAAAAGAAAAGAAAATCTCCCAAATGCAACCAAATCTCTCTGCTACAATTAAGCATAAAATTAAAAAAAAAAAATAAAGTTTAAAATCTTACTTTAAAAAAACAAAACAAAACAAAACAGATTTCTGTCATAGGACAAATGTGCATGCTGGAGAGAGAGGGAAAGTGAGAAAGCAGCCTGGGGGAGTGGCCACGCTGTAGTCCTCCTCCAGTCTCCTCTCGGGGCTGGGCCATATATGCACATGCGCCCAGTATTTTGTTAAAACCTCTGAACCACGGAGTTGGCCACGTGGGATTCAGCACCTTAGCCAATCCACCACCTGCTGGCCCGAGACCCTAGTTCTGCTAAATCATAGGAAACAGCATGCTACGGGAAATAAAGCGCGTCTGGGCACAGTCAGTGTTCACCGTCCTTAGTGCAGACAGCCGGGTGTGAAGTCTGCCTGTCCTGCGATGCTGACTAGCTCACCTCACCCAGCGTCTGTGCGCTCTTCCTGTGCACCACGGGTGGCAGAGCCCGTTCCCAGTGGACGCGTGCTGGACGCCCTGTGCTTCTCGGCTCCTACTCTGCCACGTCTTGTTCAGATGAAGCCTCAGCACGTGGAAACCCAGCCCATCACCGAACACGCAGGCACAGACCGCGGAGAGCGTGTGCAGCTCTGTGTCCGCGCCCCGCGTCCGCCCCAGGATGTGGAAAGGGCACCTCCCAGCGCACGTTGCGTCCTAACCTCGGGCCGGCAACCCGCTTTACCTTGCAGCAATCTCCTCCTGTATCCGCTTCCGCTTCGGGGGCCTCCCTCTTCTTTTCCCTGTTTTCCCAGGAACGCCGGAGACATGTCTCTGGCCTTCGCTTTCCCTAGTGGACAGAGCATATGTAACGGGCATGTTCTGGGCCAGGGACAGGTGTCACATAGGACTTCTCAGAAAGCGTCCCTTCACTCATTCGTTCACTCACTCGTTCATTCATTCCGTATGTGAGTGAGAAAGCCAGAGGAAGGGAGAGACAGGAGGAGATGGCGCCCGAGGACCCCCGCGCTGAGGCCCAGCCCCAGAACCCAGCTGGTACCTTCCTGGGGGTCAGCCCACAAAGAGCACGTGCTTTAGCTGAACACCCATACCCGGCCCCAAGGTGGTTTATAAAGTAGCGAGTACAGCGTCCTGCCCTGAGCGGGAGAGAGGGAATCTAATGGGGACAGCGGGTGAGGTCCAGTCCTCGTCGGCAGGAGGGGGCCAAGGAAAACTGCTGTCCGGCAATATTCAAATACGGCACCACCGAATGGGAGCATGGCACCCGGCAGTAAGGGGAACGGGCAGAGGTGATTCGTCTCAGGGTGCTATGAATGCAGACCTCTCCCTCACGAGAAAGGACTCAATAAGGCTTGCGTTATCCTTTTTATTTTTAAGGTTTCTGCCACAGGGTGCATGTGCTCACCAGGGAGAGACAGGAAGAAACAGAGAGAGAGAGAGAAATCATCTCCCAGGGAGGGTGGTCGCACCTCCACTCTCCTGGGATTTTGGCCGGGCACCCGTGCATACATGCCTGGTATGATTTTCAAGCTACAGGGTCTGAGACTCGAACCTCGGCAGTTAGGCCAGGTGGGAGTCTAGCACCTTAGCCAATGTGCCACCTGCTGGCCCCTTAAGGAATCACTTAAGGTCCCTCTGGTCTCATACCGATGGTTCAGAAAGTTAATCATCAATTCTAGGGAACCAGCAGTTAGCGTAATGGCTATGTTGCTGGACTCCCACGTAGTCGACGGCGGTTCGTGTCCCGGACCTGGTGGCTTAAAACTCACGCCAGGCGCGTGTGCGTGCGTGCCCAAGATCCCGAGAGGAGAATGGAGGAGAAGGGATTGCGGCGTGACCATCCCCCCTGGGGGGTGATTTCTCGCTTTCTGTCTCTCTGTCTCTGTCTGTCTGTCTGGCGAGCGCACGCGCCCTACAGTGAAAAATCTCTCCAAAAAAAAAAAAAAAAGAAAGTTAATTTAAACAATTAAAAAAAAAGTTTACTTTTATTTTTATGTTTATTCTCAGAGGATGCAGAGTTTGTTAGAGAGAGAGAAAGCAGCCCTCCACAGGGCGTGAGTGTGCACACACACAGCTCTGCACATGTTCCCAGCTGCCAGCTGATTCGGAGTTGCGGTCAGCCGTGTGGGGTGCAGCTCCCGGCACACGGCACTTAACCGCTTTGCTGCGAGGCCTGGGATTTCCCGACATCCCAGGGTACCTGCTTGTGGACAGCTCCCCGCTGGACTTCCCTTGCACAGGGTCCTCTTTGTACATCCGCGTCCCGTAGAAATACCAGTAGAGCGCCCCGGAGTTGTCCTCGCCCAGAGGCTCCACGCGGAGGCTGTCTGCATCCAGGCCCTGGGGAGACAGGAAACGGACTTGGGGAGACAGGAACAGGGACTTGGGGAGACAGAGTGAAGACTTGGGGGAATGCACAAGAAAAAATGAAAATGAGAAGTTGAACATCCTTCATTTTTACAAAGTCCAATGAGCCTTGTCATTTTCAGTCAGGGCTATGAGAGGCGGGATGGGAGGTGGCACCTTCCTGAAGGACATATGGGAGTACTTCAGAGGCGTCCCACCCCACCGCTCCCATTTCTGCAAAAAGAGCCTACAAGGAGCGCTGGTGAGCACTTCCCAGGTCTGCTCGGGACTGTGTGCGCCCGGAAGGAGCTGGTGTCAGGCGGGCAGCTGTGTACACGCGGGCGAGGGCTCTGTCCCTGGGTCCCCACGGCAGAGTGGTCAGAACCTACAGCCACGTCTCATGCCAGCTGAGGTCCGGCGAGGCAGCGCTCGGTTTACCGCAGGGCTGGACCTGCACTGACCCTCCCGCTGCTGTGGACAACCTGGCCCACGGCAGCTGGGGCTCAGCTACACAGCCATTTCTATAGCGTGTGTGTGAGCAAAGCGGAACCCGAGACGTCACCCACACATGTCACCACTCACGACCGAAGGGGATTAGACCGACCTCTCGGGCCGGTAGCTGGCATAGTGGTTACAGACGCTGGACCTGGCGGCTGGCTTTCTCACTCTGACCCTCTCTGGTCAAATCAAAACAAGTGAGTAAATAAAGTTAAATAAAAAATAATTCTTTAAGAAAAAGAAACTGACCTCTCGACAAGAGGAGGCAGTAAGGTGTGCTCCCCCCACCCCCACCCCAGGAGCACTTCTAGAGCAGACCGAGGGCAGACGGAGAGGGCGGGAGAGCCCCGCGCCTTCGCCATCAACACGCATGTGAGCAGAGGACGGACCTCACCAGCACATCCGGTTCCAGCCCCCGGAGTCCTCCACAGAGACCTCAGTTATGCACAAACGTGGCCCTGCAAGTCTGGCCCAGGGAGTGACGCGGCCTGTAAACAGCTCCGAGACCAGATGCAGGCCGAGCCTGGGCTTGGTGTTGCTCCTGTCTGCGTCCCCCTCCACTGTAGCCGGCGGCATCCCACTGCTCGGGGAGGGCTGGCCGCACGCACCTTGAGGAGGTCGAAGACGTCGTCGGCGTCCAGCCGGTAGTCGCAGAGCCGGTGCAGGATCTCCACGCGCGTGCGGAGCGGCAGCTCCTGGAAACTGGCCTCCCTCAGGGGGTTGGGCTTCCCCTCCTCCAGCTCCCAGCGGTAGTTGATGATGTCTTCTAGGTAGCTGTGGAACGTCTGAGGCCTGACCAGCGGCCCAGACACAAGCACACGTGAGTACAAGTGAGGACGGGTGGGGGAGCCGGGGCGGACAGCTGGCACGCATGAATAGACAGCAGAAAGGACAGGCAGCCGCGGGAGGTCAGAAAGCCCCTGTCTGAAGCTGCGTGTACGGGGTGATCTACTTGGTGGCTGTAGTCTGACAAGTCCCCAAAGCTTCCACACATCCTTTAAACCACAACCGGCACGCTCAGGTGAGATCAGTAATGGTAAACTGGCCACAACCTCGCCCTGCCTTCGTGCAATGAGCGTCGCTCAGTTCAGACAGACGTCCAGTTCAGACGGGTCTACCCCGCAGGACGGCAGGGCAAACCAACTACACACTCTCGGCCTTGCCAGCTAAATTCAACTATGCTTCAAGGTTCCAAAGAGGAGGGCTGGCTACGTGGTGCAGGGCTGAAGTCAGCTCAAAAGCGGATCGCCTGTGGCTGATCGGGGTTCAGACCATGCACGCAGCCCCAAGGCCCAACGGGGTGGAGGTGGAGAGAAAAGGACTGAGGCTTAACCATGCTCCAGGGAGGCGCCTGCTCTGCACCGTTCCCAGGCTGCCCTCCGGTGATTTAAAAACAAAGAGGTAGAGCAGACAGCCTCTCCAGGATACCAGCAGCTACAGTTTGTCCTGTATGAACTCCTGACTCCATACTGTATTAGAAACAGTGAGGGACCAGCAGTTAGCGTAACTGGGTATGTCGCTGAACTCCCATGTAGTCAACCACGGTTCGCATCCCGGACCTGGTGGCTTAACACTCACGCCAGGCATGTGTGCGTGCGTGCCCAAGATCCGGAGAGGAGAATGGAGGAGAAGGGATTGTGGTGTGGTCATTTTTAAAAAAAAAAAAAAAAAAAAAAAAAAAAAACTCTCCAAAAAACAAACAAATGCCCACAAAAAAAAAAAAATCAAAAAAAAAAAAAAAAAAAGGAAACGGTGAAGATAAGGTTTTTACAGAACTCCCTTAAGAAAGCTTGATGGTAAGTTAAGTTTTTCTTGGCTGCAGTCAGACTGGGAATTCTATAACTGCATTTTAATTAAAACCTAAATGTGCCTTGCATGTAACAATGTGCTACTTGTCAGGTTGTTACTCTGTATCTCAACTATTAAAGAATTCAAGTATAACTCACTTCACCTTTCTGTGGACATTCTTCCTTACTCATAAGCAAAGAGCTATCTAAGGGAGTTGTCACTATCGTGTGTGTTCTTTGTTTTTAAGAGAGAGATTTGTTTGTTATAGGGCACGTGTGCTCGCCAGAGAGACAAAGAGACAGAAAGTGAGAAATAACCCCGGGGGGGGGGGGGGGGGATGTGGGCCGCCGGGGGGTGGAGGAGATGGCCACGCCGCAACCCCTTCTCCTCCAGTCTCACATGAGTTTTAAGCCACCGGGTCTGGGGCTCAAACAGCGGGCAGCTATGTGAGAGTCCAGCAATGTAACCATTACGCCACCTGCTGGTCCCATCACTATCATTTTTTTAAAAAGGCGTGAACCATGCTAATTTATAATGTACGGTAGTTAAAAGTGTAGAAAAAGTCAAAGGATACATTTATGGCAAAGAGCAGGAGCCTTAGGAAATAAGAAAATTACACAGATTTCTTTTTCAAAGAGAAGAAAATTCCCTCCCCTATTAGCATCACCTCACCGGGGACAACATGGGTTTGTTAGCTACTCAGGACAGAGTACTGTCAGGACCAGCAGAGCAGGGGCCATGGTGGCTAAGGTGCTGGACCCGCATGGCTGACTGCACAGTCCAAGGCCTGGACCTGGAGGCTTGAAAAACATACCAGGTGTGTGCGTGTGTGCCCGAAATCCCGGTGGGAGAAGAGCCCGCGGCATGGCCATCCCCCAGCCAGGAGAGGGGATGTGCTCTTTCACCCCCACTCCAGCGCACGCAGATGTCATATGGCAAAATTTTAAAGATAGAGAGAGAAGACGGAGCCCAGCTGTTCCAACACCCAAGCTCTCGCAAACTCGACAGGATAGATGCAGGTCCCTCCCCCCCCCCGCCCCGCACAGTGCAGGGCACGCTGGTCGTGCTCGGATCTCACAAGACCGGCCAGCCTCCTGCCCCATGGCCTGGGAAGCTGGTGCTGCCCGTCAGGGGGGAAGGGCTGGGAAGAGGCAGGAGGAAGCAGACAGTGTGGCTAGGGTGAATGTAAAAATAAAAAGGACGTTTTGTTTTGATTTAAATCTTATTGTTTATTATTACTAGCTTTTAATTTGCTATAGGGCACGTGTGCTCACCAGAGAGAGGGAGACAGCACGTGCACGCAGGTCTGAGATGGAACTGCAGTTGGCCATCTGGGAGTCCAGCATTCTGACCACTGTGCCACCTGCTGGCCCCCAAAACAGGGCGTTCTTAAAAAGTAGCTTTTTAGAAGGCAGAGTGTAGACGACCTTCTCCCTGTGGTCAACAATCCTTTATCTGCCATGTGCGTCCCAGAATGTCTAATGCTCCCTGAGGCCTGAGACAGCACAGCCAGCTCTGCCTGCAGTAAGACACAGCCCCGGCTGCAGCACCAAGACACCCTGGCAGGGTGAGAGCGGGTGGGGCAGTGCTGAGGGCTGAGGTGGGGCTGGGTCGGGCTGGGCAGGGAGGCCTCTGGCGTTCTAGCACGAGGACCAGGACGCGCACACACCAGCCCCACACGAGAGAGGCCTGTCTTTCAGCGATGCGCTTCGGTCTCCCTTGGGTGTGGGAGTCCCTATTCGTCTCAAAGGACTTCATCTGAGGTTCCTTTCTGACAGCCATAGCACCCTGCTCAGTTTCAGGTTTTTTTTTTTTTGAGAGGTTTTTCGCTATAGGGCGCGTGCGCTCGCCAGACAGACAGAGACAGAGAGACAGAAAGCGAGAAATCACCCCCCGGGGGGATGGTCACACCGCAATCCCTTCTCCTCCATTCTCCTCTCGGGATCTTGGGCACGTGCACACACACACGCCCGGCATGAGTTTTAAGCAACCGGGTCCGGGATGCGAACCGCAGTCGACTACGTGGGAATTCAGTGACATAGCCATTACGCTAACTGCTGGTTCCCCTCAGTTTCAGTTTTACCACCTTTGCCAAAGGCACCACAATCCCGCCCTAAACAACAAGATTCTCGAGGGGCTTGCAATCCAAGTTCCCTCCATCGCCCGACTCTAGGCACACCACTCGCGATGCCACATCGGAACAGGAGGGGAAACGGGTCGTTTAAATGAAGAGGCTCCAGGAAGTGGGATGGGACTCATGCTTCCTACTCGGAGGCTCATAATCTTCTGTAGGAGATTAGCAGAGACTGACTGGGTCATGTGTTCTCTCCCCGGAAGAACGGCACACATGCTCTGCACGGGCTCTTGGACTCTGCCCTGTGCTACCACCTGGCGGTGGTGTCTGACTTCTCCAACCTCGGTTCTGGAGTTCGGATCACCTGGAACCCCCACAGACTTTACTTGCCCATTCAGCTTAGTGCGATTACCTCTAATGACCAAATACTTCTACTTTTTTCTGTTTTTGAAGAGGTGTTTGCTGTAGGGTGCATGCACTCACAGGAAAGACAGAGAGAGACAGAAAGTGAGAAATCGTCCCCCAGGGGGTGGCCACGCCGCAATCCCTTCTCCTCCATTCTCCTCTTGGGATCTTAGGCAGACACGCGCATGTGCCCGGCATGAGTTTAAGCCACCGGGTCTGGGACTCAAACCACGGTTGACTACATGGGAGTCCAGCAACATAACCATTATGCCATCTGCTGGTCCCTACACTTCCTCTCCTTCTGAAATTATCCTGAATCATCGAGAAACACTTCATTTGATTATGACTTTAAGAAAAGATCAAACCAACTGGATGTTCTGAGCACAGGTCTACGTCCTTGTCTGTGGAAAGCCAAAATGTGAATCACCCGAAACGACCTGCTTTCTCATTCGCTTTCCATCCCACAAAATAGGAAAGACCAGTGCCGACTTCTTAGCATCGTGTGAGGGAACAGCTCTCAGTCCCTCTTCCTTCCTTACAGACGGGGAGATGGGGAAGGGGACGGGAGAGCGGACCGCCCTTCTTGCCCTGAGTTAGCCACCTGCTGTGGAGACCCAGCAGAGGGTTTCTTCCTGACTGCACCACAGAACACGCTTCTACAGTGAGACCATCCACGCTCGGCGAGTCCCAAAACGAGAGAGCCTGTTCCGCCTGCAGCCAGACACAGCCCCGAGCTGTGACGAGTGGGGCTGACCTGCAACGTGTTTTAGAAACATCATAAATAAAATAAAGAGGAAGCCCAGGCCTCCAGGTGGCATGGATGTAAAGGTGGCTGGATTCCACGTGGCTGCACGTGTGGTTTGAATGCTGGACCGGGCAGCTCGTGCACATGTGAGACGGAAATGAGAATGGAGGAAGAGGAAGTGCAGTGTGGCCACCCCAGGGCAACTTCTCACCTTCCCTGTCTCTCTCTCTCTGGAGAGTGCATGTACACTATAGCAAAAACATAAAAACATAGAAAAATAAAATAAGGCTCTTGAGTTCTTTGAGGTATGTGTTAGGGAAATGAAAACGACACTTTTCCACTTGCTGCCACCGAAGGTGAAGGACATGGGAAGTGCATGCACCCTCCGTCACGCCACACTCAACACGAGTCTGGTAACGGGCCAGCAGGTGGCGTGGTAGTTAAGGTGCTGGATGCCACATGGCTGTACAGGGCTGGAGTCCCAGGCCCAGGGGCCTGAAAAACACGCCAGATGTGTGTGTGTGCCCAAAATCCCAAGAGGAAAATGGAGAAGGGATTGCTATATGGCCATCCACCCCAGGGTGGTGGTGGTGGGGTAATTTCTCACGTCTCCTTTCTCTCTCTCATGGTTCTCCATGCTGCAGTAAAATGAAGTTAAAAAAAAAAAAAAAGAAAAGAAAAAGATTCTGGTAATATGGTAAGTCAAAAGTCTGCTAGAATAGTTCATAAAGGGGCCAGCAGGTGGCATGGTGGATAAGGAGCTGGACTCCCACGTGGCCGACCGCAATCCAAGTCCCAGACCAGGTAGCTCGCTTTCTCTCTCTCACGGTGTCTCTCTGGTGAGTACATAAGCCCTACAGAAAAGTTAAAAAATAAAATAAAATAAATATTTTAAAAAAAGAATAGCTGACAGCAAGCATTTATTCTTGAAGATCATAATAAGACCTCAGCCAAAGCAAATGAAGGAGCAGCTCTTCTTGGGGCTGCACACGGCTGCCTGTCCCTCACAACCGGGAGCAGCGTGACAACCGCGGTGGCTAAAGATCAGTGTTTCGCATCCAGGGAAAACAGGACCGAGTATCAACACGCAGTCTGTCTCGGCAACGGAACGTGTGTCCTGCAGCTTTTACATGTGCAGATAAACAAAGCACACAGTCTTTAAACTGTAAAGGACTTCTTGTGAAACTATTACCAATGGGGCCCTAACGCTGTCTGCCCGAGGTCTGAGTTGTCAGATGTAAGGTGTGACTACAGAACGTCCTAAATCCAGGACCAGCACGTGGCACAGTGGCTGGGGCACCGCACACTCCCACATGGCTGACCAACATTCAAGTCCTCGACCTGGTGGCTGGCTTTCTCACTTTCCCTCTCCTTCTCTGGTCCAAAGAAAATAAATGAATAAATAAAATTAAAGAAATAATTTTTTAAAAAATGCCCTAAAACCACTAAACACACACACACATGCACACACACTTTAAAAAACCATCATTGAGCAGAAGGCAGGCATTACAGGACCAGAGAGAAACGGAAACAGGAGGACGCCCGTGACTTGGAAGCACCGCCCCACACCACACCAGATGCCCGCTCTGCACTCGTGGGGGCGGGCAGCAGTGGACGGGGCAGGTGTGGCAGAGCAGTGCTGCCCGGCAAGGCTGGGCCACGTGGAGGGCACCGTTCAGATCCCAGGTCATGCAAAGCATGTGCTTCTGCCCCGGCTGCTGAGGGCTGGGTGGGTGTGTGACGCCTCGCTGCCGTGCCTTTTTCTCTCAGTGAAATAAACTTTAAAAAAGAGACAACAACCAGCGTTGTAGGACGCGGAGACCGGAAGCCACGGATGCCGCTGCGGGCTGGGACAGCCACTCTGCAGGTCTGGCAAATCACTCGGAATCAGACGGCGGCCCTCACCCAGAGCAGGCGGGAAGCCGCCGCCATGCCCACCAGAGCAGGTGAAGGGGGAAGGCTCCACACGAAGGATGAAGGACGAAGGACGAAGCAGCTTCCCCTGCACGGGGGAGACCGGACCCATGCCCTGAGAGGAGAGGCCAGCCCGGGACGGGGTGCCTGCTGCTGGGAGCCGGGCCCTGAAACGGGAACGGGGCCGGCTACACCGCTGTGGGGACAGCTGAAGTCAGAGAACCCTACACTCGGAAGTGGAAAGGTAAGCACCAGCCCGTTAAATGAAGTGGACTAAACGTTCTAATTAAAAGGTAGGTGCAGCTAGGTGGAGTTTGAGAAGGCAGAAGAGGACATACCAGACAGTGAGGGCCAGCCGTGCCGGCCAGCTCGGCACTCTAAGATCTTTCTGACAGAGTTCTGCGTGTACGTATGTAGAAATCGACAAACTGGTTTTGAAATTTATATGAGAATGCAACAGACTTAGAACAGCAAAAACTAAAAAACCCAAAAGGACGGTCGTTGAACTTACACTGCCCGGTTTTAGGGCAGTCTGGAGCTTGTGTGCACACAAGACCAATGGACCAACAAGGAGGGCAGCGTCCGAGAACCGTTTCGACCAGACGGCACCAGCGCACACCACGGAAAACCACGGGGTGTCAGCGCTGCTTAAGCCAGAACTAACCGTACTTTAATTCCACTTTCCCACAGCTTTCTGAATCCTCCTGCAATGACACATGTTAAGGGGAACAATAAACATCACCCTGTACCTCACTCTGCACTCGGACATAGAGCCCGTACTCCACCGGGCTGGCCACGGGAGCACACGGCAGACGGTCCACGGCAGGGCACAGCCTGGGGAGGATGGGCGCTGGGGCAGGTGTCCAAAAGGCCTCTCCCCTTCCCGCCCCTTCTCTTGCTCAGACTCTCTCCCCCTCGTTTAAAGGGGGGCACCATCAAGACACTAACAGGCTGAAACTGTAACACTTCTAACAGGATCCTAAAAACACTTCGCTGACACTGAGGTAGGCACGGAGAGGTTGACTGGTGACCCAGAGGGTGTGTGTGTGCTTGCCACACAGAGACAGAGAGACAGAGGGGGGAGAGGGAGAAACCACACCCCCAGGCGGGGGCACGCTGCAATTCCTGGTCCCCGTTTCTACATCCTGTCAGGATTTGGGGCACACATATGCACCTGGCATGGTTTTCAAATCACCATGGCTAAACCATGGTCAGCCGCGTGGGATCCAGCACTTATTCAGAGCGCTAAACCACTACACCATGGAGCTGGCTGGCCCGCATTTCTTTCTTCTTCTTAAAATTTTTTGCTATAGGGTACATGTGCTTGATGGAGGCAGGGGTGAGGGGTGGGGGATAAGTCAACACCTGGGGGATAGCCTCGCTGCAATCCCTTTCCTCCATTCTGTCCTTAGGATTTGGCCCACACCTGCACATGCATCTGGTGTGTTTTTCAAGCTGCTGGGCCCAGGACTCTAACTGCACTGTGAGCCAGGAGGGTCCAGCCACCATAACCACCACCTGCTGGCCCCCAGGCACTGACTTCTTAAGAAGTGAAACTGCACCTGGCCAGGGGAATCCAGCTCAACTACCAAGGTCTGGGCTGACCCCAACTCAATAAAAAAAAAAGGTAAACCCCTAAATTTAAAACAAGGAAAGGACTTCAGCAAACACGTCTCTCTCACACACACACGCACACACGCACAGAATCCATACACACATGAGTAAATACTGAACACTACCAGTACTGGCAAAATGATGATACACTGCCTAAACACGAGGGAACCAGCAAAATTTAAACCTGGATAAAACGGAGGGTCCAGCAGATGGCATAATGGTTACGTTGCTAGACTTCCATGTAGTAGACTGGTTTGAGTCCCAGATCTGGCGGCTTAAAACTCACCCCGGGCATATGTGCACATGTGTCCAAAATCTCAAAAGGAGAATGGAGGAGAAGGGATTGCAGTGTGGCCATCCCCCTGGGGGAAGGGAGGTGATTTCTCGCTTTGTCTGTCTATCTCTCCGGCAAGTGCACGTGACCCTATAGCAAAAATCTCTATTTAAAAAAAAATTTATTTAACTTTATTTGTATTTTATTATTTATTTTATTTGACCAGATAGAGACAGAGAGAGAAAGGGAAAGTGGGAAAGCAAGCTACCAGGTCTGAGACTGGAACCACAGCCAGCCATGTGGGAGTCCAGCATCACAACTACCATGCCACCCGCTGGTCCATAAAGAGCACAGCGACGAGCTGGTGGAGCAGAGCACCTCAGTGTTGTCTTAGTGTCCCCAGGCTATAAAAACGGAAGTGGGATCGCTAAGGTCCTCTTACAGCTAACATGCAGATTCTCGAGAGCAGCTTAGTTTGAGTTTTCTTCTTTTCTCTCTTCTCAAATTTGCCAGAGTACACATGCACTTGCCAGACAAAGACCCCCAATGGGCTGTGTCAATGCCAACCCTTCCTCCTCCACTTCCGCACCCCTCAGGTTGTGAGCACGCACACCGATATACCGAGCAGGTTTTCAAACGGCTGGGGCCATGGGATCCAGCTCCCTTAATCACCAGGCCACAGGACCAGCCCTTATTTGAGACTTGAATAACCTTTTAAAGAAGAGGTCCATAATTACAACCCGGGGTCCATGAACTTGGCTATGAAAAATTACACTTTTGCTTTTAATAGAGGAATATCTGAAGTTCTACATTACCCACAATTTGAATTTTAGTAGTACCAGTGTATTTTTCAGCAGCAGAAAGCAGGTATTTTCGTATCACGTTGTAGATACTGCAGATACTCAGCACTTACAGAGACCTGCTTCTAGAATGTTTTTCTTTCTTTCTTTCGAGAGGTTTTGGCTATAAGCCATGTGCACTTGCTGGAGAGACAGAGACAGAAAGAGAGAAATCACTCCCGTGTGTGTGTGTGTGTGTGTGTGTGTGTGTGCGCGCAATCCCTTTTCCTCCCCTCCCGGGATCTTGGCCACACACGCACACATGCCCAGTGTGAGTTCCAAGCCACGGGGTCTGGGACTTGAACCACAGTTGATTATGTGGGAGTCCAGCAACGTAACCATGACGCCATCTGCTGGTCCCCTAGAATACATATTTAATGAATCAATAAAGAAACACGTTACTACATCAAAAATTTGACTCTTTAAATATTTTACTTAATTTTTTTAAAAGTGTAGTTGGGTTTTTGTAATCCTATAGTTTTATTGGTATATGCCAGAGAGGGCGTGTGCTTGTAGAGGGGCGGGGACAGGGGAGGGTAAAAGACTAGGAGGGGGCGAAAAAGCCTGTGTCATGGGGCTTGGTTACACCACAGTCCCTTCTCTTCCATCTCTCCCTCCTTTCAGGATTTTGAACATGTGTGCGCACACATGCACACACACGCACACGCACCTGATGTTTTCCAAGCTGTGCAGCTAGCTAAATGGGACCCGGCTGCTGTGACCACCAGACCATGGACTGGGCCCAATATAATACCATTACTTAATTATTTCACATGTTACTCTTAGAGCTGGTGCCGCTATAGGCAGTGTGCAGCAGGAGCCAGATCCCACACGCCTGACTGCGGTTTCAATCCCAGTCTCAGATCTCAAAAAACATGCCAGGTACATGTGTACCCGAAGTCCTGATGGGATGGAGAAATGGAAGAGAAGGAACTGTGGTGTGATGGGGTGCTCTGTCTCTCTTTGGAGAGCATATGTGCCCTCTGGCAACTGAAGTTAAAAAACATCAGGGGGCCAGCAGGTGGCATAGTGGTTAAGGTGCTGAACTCCCACATGGTCGACTGCAGTTTGAGCCCTGGACTCTGCAGCTTGAAACTCACGCCGGGCTCGTGTGCGTGTGTGCCCAAAGTCCTGAGAGGAGAGTGGAGAAGGGACTGCGGTGTGGCCAACCCCCAGGGGGGTGATTTTTTTCTCGCTCTTTTCAGCGAGCGCATGCTCCCTGTAGCAAAAAATCTCCCCCAAAACCAAAACCAAAACCAAACATTCTCATGTGGGGTTTACAGGCTGTATTACAGTGCCAAAGAACACATCCCACAGAGAGGCAAGACCCCTGCTTTAAAGGAAACCCGTTGCCTTCCCTTTTCTTGTCACAGCACACCGGGCTGCGTGTCTGCTGCAGGCCCGGGGCAGCAACTGCCAGCCCTGTCACCGTGGGCCACTAACTCCTTAACCTCCCTTGCCTCCATTCCTTCAGTGACATTAAGGACTTCAGTCAATTCTGCCCCAGTGTCCTCAAAGGTTTACATGATTCTGATCAGAATAAGGGGATTTCTTACAGAACATGACGCAACTCTGTAATCACGGCCTGGATTGGCTAAGGTGGACCTGGGGCAGGGCCAGCCCTGGCGTAGAGGTGGGGCGCACTGGAGCCGCAGGCCTGGTGAGAAGGCGCAGCTCGCACCTTGCCCCCGGACAGGCACCTGCTCGGGCTGCACCACCGTGATGGCTGGATGCCTCCGCCCGACCCCAGCATGGCTTATACCCACAGCCCCCTGCACTGGGCGGTCACCACTTCTGTGGTGGGGAACACAGAGTTTGTCTTAAAAATGGATCTTAAATGGGCATTTCTACTGACTGTACTTCCGGGAACTGACCCTAAGGGTCCTTTCAGGATTTTGAACATGTGTGCGCACACATGCACACACACGCACACGCACCTGATGTTTTCCAAGCTGTGCAGCTAGCTAAATGGGACCCGGCTGCTGTGACCACCAGACCATGGACTGGGCCCAATATAATACCATTACTTAATTATTTCACATGTTACTCTTAGAGCTGGTGCCGCTATAGGCAGTGTGCAGCAGGAGCCAGATCCCACACGCCTGACTGCGGTTTCAATCCCAGTCTCAGATCTCAAAAAACATGCCAGGTACATGTGTACCCGAAGTCCTGATGGGATGGAGAAATGGAAGAGAAGGAACTGTGGTGTGATGGGGTGCTCTGTCTCTCTTTGGAGAGCATATGTGCCCTCTGGCAACTGAAGTTAAAAAACATCAGGGGGCCAGCAGGTGGCATAGTGGTTAAGGTGCTGAACTCCCACATGGTCGACTGCAGTTTGAGCCCTGGACTCTGCAGCTTGAAACTCACGCCGGGCTCGTGTGCGTGTGTGCCCAAAGTCCTGAGAGGAGAGTGGAGAAGGGACTGCGGTGTGGCCAACCCCCAGGGGGGTGATTTTTTTCTCGCTCTTTTCAGCGAGCGCATGCTCCCTGTAGCAAAAAATCTCCCCCAAAACCAAAACCAAAACCAAACATTCTCATGTGGGGTTTACAGGCTGTATTACAGTGCCAAAGAACACATCCCACAGAGAGGCAAGACCCCTGCTTTAAAGGAAACCCGTTGCCTTCCCTTTTCTTGTCACAGCACACCGGGCTGCGTGTCTGCTGCAGGCCCGGGGCAGCAACTGCCAGCCCTGTCACCGTGGGCCACTAACTCCTTAACCTCCCTTGCCTCCATTCCTTCAGTGACATTAAGGACTTCAGTCAATTCTGCCCCAGTGTCCTCAAAGGTTTACATGATTCTGATCAGAATAAGGGGATTTCTTACAGAACATGACGCAACTCTGTAATCACGGCCTGGATTGGCTAAGGTGGACCTGGGGCAGGGCCAGCCCTGGCGTAGAGGTGGGGCGCACTGGAGCCGCAGGCCTGGTGAGAAGGCGCAGCTCGCACCTTGCCCCCGGACAGGCACCTGCTCGGGCTGCACCACCGTGATGGCTGGATGCCTCCGCCCGACCCCAGCATGGCTTATACCCACAGCCCCCTGCACTGGGCGGTCACCACTTCTGTGGTGGGGAACACAGAGTTTGTCTTAAAAATGGATCTTAAATGGGCATTTCTACTGACTGTACTTCCGGGAACTGACCCTAAGGGGCCGGGGTCGTGCCCCAGTGCGTCCCGCATACCGCTGTGCACTGCCCACCCACCAGCTGGATTACCTGACAATCACGTCTAAAGGAAGGTGGTTATAAAAGGAGCAACTGCTGTAGCACCACCCCCCCAAAGTCTACATACTCGAGAACAGAAGAAAATTACTAAATACATAATTTAAAAATTTTATTATCGTTTGTATTTATAACTATGCTGTGGGACTTCTGGGGGGAAGCCATTACACTAAGTGCAAGAACACCAACACCCCTAAAAACAAGGACCCTGAGGAAAACGGGGGTAGCCCATCACCTGCAGCAAGGCTCTCACACGCCATTAGGCCTCGACCCCCGCAGACAGGAGTCACAAGGATGAAGGCACTTGAGATACTGTCTTTAATGAAAAACACAAACTTCAACGATCTAAACACGGCATGGTTTCCCCAGAGACTGGGAAGCCCACCGTGTTTTGCCATTCTGTTAAGTTTCCTCTACAATTCTATATTCTCTCTCTCTCTTTTTTTTTAAGAGACTTTTTGCTATAGGGCACATGTGTTTGCCAGAGAGAAAGTGAGAAATCACCCTCCAGGGTAGCTGGCCATGCTGTAGTCCCCTCTCCTCTTATGCACGCACACACCTGACATGAGTTTCAAGCTTCCAAGGTCTGGGACTTGAACCGCAGTAGCCACGTGGGAGTCCAGCACCTTAACCACTGTGTCACCTGCTGGCCTCTATAATTCTATTCTATATAAAAATCAGCAAAGAAATAAAAACGTAGCTAAGAGCATGTTTATCAGGCCCAGGCTGCGGGCGTGATCAGTGGCAGACTGAGAAGCCACGTGGTGGACCGGGGTCTGGATGCTCCCAGTGGCTTGAAAACCCACCAAGAGAGTGTGCACACCTATCTCTGTGCCTTCTACTGCAAATTAAAAAAGAAAACGTAATTGAAAAAGAACACAAAATGTGCATCAAGTTAGGGACAAGACAAAGTTGGCAGCCACTGGTCCACATGGGGAAGCTTTTGCTGTTTCTAGGCATCACGGACATGGGAGGGCTGTTTCCTGGGCAGTGACCGGGCGAGGAGCCTAGAGGCCTGACTCGATGCCACCATGGCCAGTCACGTGAACAGAAGATACTCAAGTGGAAAATGTGGCAAAACCTACTTTAAAGGTGTGATGCGGTATGTGGCGAACACGGCAAAGAAAACACACACGAAGAAGAAAGCCCGACTGCGAGGCGGCCAAAGCAGGGCTGGAGTCCGTGGGCACAGGGGCTCGGTCCTGGATTCTCACAGGAGATAGGAGCCCCCTGACTGCGAGCTAGTTTTCCGGGCAGGGAGGGGTGACTCACGTGATGTCCCTCCGCTGGTAACAGCCCTGGAGCAGGCAGGCGATCAGGTCACTGATGAACCCCACGTCATCGCGATGGAGGGCCGCTTCCAGCTCCTGAGACAGAGGACAGAGATTGAGCGCTCCCAGATGCCTGCCCTCCTGGACCCACCCAGGGCTCCCCAAGCCGCGCCCTGTAGCCCACCCACTCCCTGCACCCCCACACTAAAGGACACGCCCTCTCCTATCCCGCCAGCTGCGACCACGCACTGGGTCCCGGGGACACCCCTGCTTCCTATTTAGCGGCCAGAGGGAGTCCAGGGTCGACAGCACGTCCAGCGAGCGTCCTTCGTCCCCTGCGCACCCAGCGCAGACGCAGATAAGCCACCGTGGCCGCACTGAACCAGACAGCACGGCAGGAGTGGCCCGCACCTCCACCACGGGGAGGAGACGGCTGGAACAGCGGCCCCGACATGGTCTGGACAGAAGGGAGGCGTCTACACCAATGGCCCGGTGTCCCTGGTGAGGCGCGGTGGCTTCCCCTGAGGTTCAGTGGCCAGCGCTCAGCCGGCCAGAACACGGGAACCAGCAGATGCTGTTTGTCTTCTGCACCTGACGAGGTGTCTCTGGAGGTGGCGGAACGTGTCCTGTCCCACGTCCTCACATGCCAGCACGCTGCCTCCCATGTGCACGACACCCCCCGGGTGGACCAGTACACCTCACACGCCCAGGTCCATGCAGGGTCTTCAAGGAGCGCACGGAAAATGTGTGTACGAAAACACTATGCACGGATTTAACTTTTTTATGTTCCAATATGAACTCACACTTTAATTCCGTTTCCCCCAAACTTACTTAGGTCTCCTCACCTAATCTACAGGAAATCCCAACTTGAGAACCCCGTTAACGGTTAACGATTCTGGAAGGGCGAGGTGGACTCAAGCTGTGGCCTCAGATGGCAACGTCGATGGTGATGCCCACTAAGACAGCCCTGGGCTTCCGGGACAAGAGCTCTTTTTATTTTTCTGAGAGGTGTTTGCTATAGGGCACGTGCATTCACCAGAAAGACAGAGAGAGACAGAGACAGAAACTGAGAAATCACCTCCCGGGAGGAGGCTACGCCGCAATCCCTTCTCCTCCATTCTCCTCTCAGGATCTTGGGCACGCACACACATGCTCCCGGTGTGAGTTTAAGCCACAGGGTCTGGGATTAGAACCGCGGTTGGCTATGGGAGTCCAGCGACATAGCCATTACGCTAACTGCTGGTCCCAGGAACGAGTTCTTTTGTAAACTATTTTGTTTCATTACTTTATTTTAAATTATTTATTTAATTGTATTTATTCATTTATCTACTTTAATTTTATCAGAGAGAGAGGGAGAAATGAGAAAGCAAGCCACCAGGTTCAGGAATCAAACTGTGGTCGGCCATGTGAGAGTGTCCAGTGCCTTAACCACCATGCCACCTGCTGAGCCCCTCATTATTTTATTTTAAAAATTCTTAAGTTTAAAACCAATCTAAAAATGTCACAGGACCAGAAAATGGATAAGCGTGATCAGTCGGTGTCAAGAAGGTCAAAGTGGCTGGATCACACGTGCCCACTACATGGTCCGAGTCTCCAACCCGGCAGCCTGAGAAACACACAGGCCACGTGTGTGTGCGTACACGCCCAGAGACGTGTGTGCGTACACGCCCAGAGAGTGAAGGGCTGGCGGGGTCCCACCCGATGGCGTCTCACTTTCTGCGTGTCTCTCTCCGGGGAGAGCATGCGCGCTGTAGCAAATGACAATAAAAGTGTGAGTACAGTCGCCAAGCACAGACACGAACAGACTACGGGCTGAGAGAGCTCAGGCGAAGAGGAGGGTGCCAGCCGGGAAGGCCAGGCAGGCGGAGCTCAGAGCTCAGCACCAAGACTCGCTCCTGCAGGCCTGTGTGTGCTTTACCGTGCACACCGGGGGCTGCCGAGAGCGTACGCGGTCCTGATGCGCTGAACTCCTGCGGTCAGAGCGCCTTTCCACAATGTAGTCAGTGCCCATCCGAAGATGGGAGGCCCGCCTCTGAGACAGTCCGAGCTGTAACTGTTGGCGTGATTCATTCAATGCCTATCTCCTGAGCAACCACCATGTATGGGGACCGGGGACCGGGGACTTCCTCAGCACGGGAGCTCGGGTAGCGAGGAGGTATCAGGGAGCACACAGTGAAAACATGCTCAGTGCCACCCGGGTAGGGGAGGTGCTGGGAGCACTGTGGGTGCTGAGGCCGCTGCTGCCCAGGGAAGCCTGGTGACAGGGTGGGGGTGGGTACCACCAGGTGCAGAGGCCCGGGGGCTATTCGGTTCTTGGGTTGGCGTAACCAGCAAAGGACACCTAACACCAAGCTCAGGGGTTTGGCCTTGCTTTCAGGACAGAGCGACAGCCGATTTCTGCGGCGGGGAGCATGGTGGAGCTGCTGGCTGAGGGGGATGTCAGGGGCCGGCAAGAGCCACTTCCTCCAGCCAGGAGGGAGGGAGGTCCTGACAAACTTAGTGACCCAGGGACAGAGGGGGAAATGGGGACTCCAGACCT
>NW_006160094.1:7294554-7297810 GCF_000334495.1 Tupaia belangeri chinensis | reverse complement strand
TCCGGACAAACTTAGTGACCCAGGGAAAGGGGGGGAAATGGGGACGCCAGACCTGAGAGGAGTGAGTGTGAGCCAGGACCAGGGACGGCCCTAGCAGCTCAGAGGCTGAGCCTGACCACTGGGCAAGGCCCCCGGAAATTGCCCTCGTCAGAGGCGAAGCCCTCCAAGGGGGAGGTCGCCCCCTGGCCTGACAGGTATGTTAGGCCCGAATACTAGAGCAGAAGGTGCGTGACAGGTCACACGGCCAATTCCGGCAGTTTTAAAACTAACGTCAGGAAAGTTAATTGACCTCCCGGTCAGTCCGTCCCAAGCCCTGCCTAACCAAGCTCCCCCGCTATCACGCAGAAAGACCTGACAATTCTGACCGTCGGACGTCTGCTCCAGATACCCGGCCCTGCCCTCCAAGGTCTCACGCTGCCTTCCCAGAGATCTCCCGCCCTGCCCACCCGCGGGGTCCTGTGCAAGGACTGCAGCTGCTGAGTTTCCCCAGCTGGTCTTCTGGCACGCCCCCATCACTGCAGTATCTACAGAGGGCCAAACTAATGCCCTACCAGGCTTGGCAGGTGGTGTGATGGACTCCCACATGGCTGACCACAGTTCGAGTCCGGACCTGGAGGCTTGCTTTTGCTCTTTCTGGACAAATTAAAAAATAGTAATTGGGACCAGTAGATGGCATAAGAGTCACGAGGCTGAACTCCCATGTAGTTGACTGCACTTTGATTCTCAGACCTGGTGGCTTAAAACTCACACTGGGCGCGTATGCATGGTGCCCAAAATCCTGAGAGGAAAAGGCAGGGGAAGGGAGTGTGGCATGGCCATCTCCCCGGGGGGATGATTTCTTGTTTTCTGTCTCTGTTTCTCTCTCTCTGGCGAGTACATGAACCCAAGAGCAAAAATCTAAAAAAAAAAAAGAAAAAAGAAAAAGAAATAAATAAACAGCTAAATAATTCTTAAAAAAAAAAAAAAAAACCCAAAAACCGGGACCAGCAGTTAGCATAATGGCTATGTCGCTGGACTTCCGCGTAGTTGACCGCGGTTCGAGTCCTGGACCCGGTGGCTTAAACTCACACAGGGCGCGTGTGCGAGCGTGCCCAAGATCCCGAGAGGAGAATGGAGGAGAAAGGATTGCTGCGTGGCCATCCCCCCTGGGGGGTGATTTCTCGCTTTCTGTCTCTCTGTCTCTCTCTGTCTCTGGTGAGTGCAAACTCCCTATAGCAAAAATCTCTCCCCCCCAAAAAAACAAACCAAACCAAAAGAAACAAACAAACAATAAAACCAAACCAAACCAAAACCTAAGCCCTACCAAAGGTCGCTGTGGGGAGACAAGGTGAGACTGGGAGGGCATCAGTAAGACGGGACCTGTGAGGGGTCTGCAAAAGGTCAGCGGCTACCCTCGTAGGGCGCACGGCCACTACGCGGTCAGCACCTAGGACCATTCATTGTGTAAGACAATCACATCATACGGAATGCAAAATCCGTGTTAATTTTCTAGCTAGAGTGAGACTTTGGGAAATGGAATTTCCTTCCTCGTCCATCCCCATCTGTGTCCGCAGCCGTCCCCGGCCGGCTCGTACTGCCACTGTCACCCTCCCAGGGCTGCTCTTGCTGCCGAGTTCTGGCTATGAAGCCAAACGCCAAGGATGCAAAAGCGAGGTGTTTCCTGCGTTGCAGCCAGGGTCAGGTGTGCCCTGTCTGTACCTACGACACACCCCGAGGGTCAACTCCCTCCCCTCCTCACCAGCTGCTTATGGGCAAGGACCTTGCGCAGTTCCTCCCATGACCCCGTTGCAACGTGCACAGAACTCAGGCAATAGTGGGGCCCCAGGCGCCAGCTGGGACACAACTCTGCCACACGCAGCCACAGGGGATTGAGAAAGACCCGGCATGCTGTGGAAGAGGGGGGACATGAGGAGGTAGGCTAAAATGGAAACAGACTATTGGGCTTCTTAAAAATAATTGTTCATGGGGCTGGCAGGTGGCATGATGGTTAAGGGCACTGGACTCCCACATGGGCGACCATGGTTCGAGTCCTGGACCTGGTGGTTTTCTTTCTCTCTCGCCAAATTAAAATAAATAAGAAAATAAAATAAATAAAGTTAAATAATTATTTTAGAAATTGTTCATTTAGTTTGATTAATTACTATTATCTTTAAAAATTGGCTATGAGGTGCACGTGCTCACGAGAGTGAGAAAGCAAGCTCCAGGTCCGAATGCAAGCTGCGGCCGGCCGAAGGGGAGCCCAGCGCCCTACCCACCACGCCACCTGCCAGTTACTACCGCTCGGTCTCTTCGGCGTCTGTAACAGAACAGTACCTGGCACAGAGCAGGCATTCAGATCTTTGCACAAACAGCAGCACATAACTTACACACACGACACTGGAGACCCATGGCAATGGAGGGAAGCACGGGCGAAGACCTGTCCCACTGAGCACTCCACTGGGAGCACAAGCACTGTCACTGTCGGCGGGAGGCACACGGTACTCCTCACAGAGCCGTGCTGCTTGTGACAATGTGTCTACGCGGCCGTGGGGGAAGTAAAGTAAGGACTTTCTCTCCAGACGAGCTTCAGGACTTTCCCCAAGACCCGACACTTAGAGGCTGGCAAGAATGTGAAGCTGTACTGTTAAATTTCTGGCGAAAGCATTCTTCAAACAAAATTGCCTGCCAGTGTCCTTTTACTACTGTCCCTTAACAGTCGGTGAGCAGACTTGCAGACAGAGCGAACCAAGGACCGATAATGACAAAATAAAGCCCAAGCCCTGCAGGGTGGAGAGAGAACGGTGAAAGACAAGCTGTCTGCCGCCCATTCTCCCGACAGAACTGTGACATTTCAAGCTCAAACTCATGCTTTGTTAACCTGGAGCAGTTAACAAAAAGCAAACTTAGTAAACTGACCACACAACAGAATCATTCACTTTTCTTTCTTTTTATGGTTTTTGCCACAGGGCGCATGAGCTTGCCAGAGAGACAGAGACAGAGAAAAGGAAAGTGAGAAATCGCCCCCCAGCAGGGATGGCCACACTGCAAGCCCTGGTCCTCCATTCTCCTCCTGAGACCTTGGCTATGCTCACAGACATGCCTGGAGTGAGTTTCAAGCGGCTAGATCTGGGACTCTAAAGGTGGCCAGCCACGTGGGAGTCCGGCACCTCAACCACTATGCCACCTGCTGGTCCCAACAGGCTCTTTCAAAGTGTAAAAATTATGCATCTTAAAATACCTGTCTAGGCTCCTGCGCAGCCGCGCGGCCGGAGCGGCC
>NW_006160094.1:7291325-7293621 GCF_000334495.1 Tupaia belangeri chinensis | reverse complement strand
AAAAAATTATAATCAAAAATAAACTATAAAAAAAAAGAGAGAAGAGGATAGAGAAAGATAGCAAGTGAACAATAGAGAGGATGTTCGTGAGAAACAGATATGGTTTATTATCTGTTGATGATGACGTGTATAGTATTCTCAACTGGACTGGTCTGGGAAGTATTTCATGATGGGTGAAGTCTTTTAACAAGCAAAATGAGAAATAGTGATTGACTGTTTTAAAAAATTATAATAATAATAATTATTGGGAAATGCATGGAAAAGACTTTGAATGATAAAGCGGGGAGATCGATGCCTCTGTATTGACTGACATGCATGGCATTCCCTTTTGAAAAAGCAATGGAAGTCAATGTAAAGTTATATGTAATCCAATGTAATAAAAAAAATAAAAAAAAAAAGAAACACATGCATTTATTAACTGAATAGAATACAGCTAAAAATAAACGTATATTTGGTTTCAAAAAAAAAAAGAATATTACATAAAAACTAGACCAATATCCTTCATGAACACAGATATATAGAAATCCTTAATACGATATAAGCAAAAAAAAAAGGTCAGCGATATATCAAAATGAATAAATCTTGACCAACTAGTTTATCCCAGGAATATGCAGTTTACTATCTGAAAATCAAAGTGTGTGTCCAATTCCCAACGGGGTAGAGAAATGGAAGAGAAGAGATTGTGGCATGAGCGTGCCCACTGGGGGTGCTTTTACCCTCTCTCACTCTCTGGTGAATGCATGCACCTTCTAGCAAATAAAAAAAGAATTAGGAAAAAAAATACCTGTCTAATACTTGGGATTACTAATGTGCGTAACAAGTTCATGATCTCTTTAATAAATCAAAGCCAACTATAATCTCTACCAGGATTTTCAAATCCATGTGGGTGTGGCAGACAGGAGACTGGACGGGAGCAGCCGAGCCCCATGCGGCTGGTCTAGTTTCTGTCAGAAGCTGTATAACTTACAAACCTATGAACAAAGCAAGACATTTAGAAATGGCACGACTGTGGGGACCAGCAGTTAGCATAATGGCTATGTCGCTGGACTCCAATGTAGTCGACCGCGATTCGAGTCCCAGGCCCTGGTGGCTTAAACTCATGCCGGTCACATGTGCGTATGTGCCCAAGGTCCCGAGAGGAGAATGGAGAAGGGACTGCGGCGTGGTCATCCTCCCTGGGGGGTGATTTCTCGTTTTCTGTCTCTCTGTCTGTCTGTGTCTGTCTGGTGAGCACACGCGCCCTATATCAAAAAACTCTCCAAAATAAAGAAATGACAAGATTGTGTCAAGAAATAAGGAATATGATTAATAAAATCTGTGAACTTGAGGTTTAAAAGAAGAGAATCAGAAGGAAAGCAAAGATTGTTTTGCTGTTTTCTGGCCTGCCTTATCAACCTATCAGTCCATACTGGGGCCCAAGAGCTCTACCTTAATTTGAAAACAGATAAGTACATAAATGGTCTTGTCCCTGCAGAGGTAGATAAGCAGGCTGGCACGGACTTCTCCCTGCCCTCTGTCTGCTTTTCCTAGCAACGCCGTATCTGCAGCGGGGAAGGCTGTTACCCAGTGGGGAGACTGTCAAGGGATGGCGGGTCATTTCCTCCAAAAAGAACGAATAGGCCTAAATCCCCTCCAACGCCCCAAACATTGAAATTCCATCATTACAAACCTATCCGGGCCCCTCTCCCTTGCCTACCATTTTACCCAGTCCAGCAGCTCTGGAAGACAGGAAGTAACTCACTCATAAACTCGGAAAGAAAACGAGAAAACATACCAAAAAATATGCATGCCCATGGGCCAGATGCTGGCTCGGTGACGCAGCCTTTGATTCTGAGCCCACGCGGGAGGGCCCGGGTTCCTGCGTGGAGGCCTCGCTGTACACGCCTGGCGAGCAGGCGTGTGCCTGTGGTCCAGGCTGGCTCATCGCATGACTCACCGGAAGGGGCTCTCCTTCCCTCTGTGTCTCACAAACCAAGTAAATGAATAAACTTAAAGAAAAAAGGGCAGGCCCAGCTAACCTGTGAGGCAGCACGGTTAACAGTGAACTGAGCTCTAGTTCAGAACTTAAAATGCTGAACCAGTGAAGATGAGACTCAAGAACAGTGACCAACCCCCCCTCCCAGGGCAAGTCCTTCTCTCCTCCCCTTAGTATGAGACAGCCCTGCCTTTGTCAAAAGGATCAATCAGGGCCAGCCACACCCCTCTTCCTTTTGGCCAACCGGTGGAGAAACAGAGTTAAAACAATGTGACAGGAAAATAGCAAGGAGGAAAAGAAACAAAAGTAACCTTAATCCTG
>NW_006160094.1:7281649-7291294 GCF_000334495.1 Tupaia belangeri chinensis | reverse complement strand
ACCTGGCTAGTGAACTCGTTTCCACATGACTGTAGGGTCCAGGCCCGGCCCCGCCCCAGCAGATTGAAAAACGCCAAGCGAGAGTGCCCAAAATTCTGGAGGAGTGAGGTGGAGGAGGGGCTGCTGCATGGCCATCCCTCTTGGTAGGCAACTTCTCTCTGCCTCTCTCTCCAGCGAGCTCACATGCCCTATTGCAAAAATAAAAAATAAAAATTTATACACAAGTGGAAGACATAGTTTCAAGTCTGCAAGACAAAAACGTTGTGGGGTGTTTCACTCCAACGTGAGTGTATCTAAAACTACAGGACCGCCCACCTACAAATGGCTAATGGAAAAAAAAAAAACACTAAACTGCACACCTGAAAATGGTCACCATGATTTTCTTTTAGTTTTTTGCCCTAGGGAGTGTGCACTCTGCAGCAGTTGGGAGGGAGAGAAAGAAGGAAAGTAAGAAATCACCCCTTTGCCCTGGAAGGGGGTGGTCACACTGCAATCCCTTCTCTTCCATTCTCCTCTTGGCGTTTCGGGCATGCACACACATGTACCTGGCCTGATTTTTTGAGCCACTGGACCTGGGACTTGAACTGTGGTTGGCCATGTGGGAATCCAGCGCCTTAACCACCATGCTACCTGCTGGCTCACACCAGGTCTTAAATGTGCTATTTACTTTGAACATGCTGCTCCGCACGGGCTGCTGCATGACCAGGAGATGGCCCTGAGCTGGCACACGGCACACGCCTAGACTTGAGGGGCAGGAGCGAAGGCTGAGGAGACACTAAGTGCACTTAAAATCCCACAACAGAAACAGAGATCTTCCACGTGCCCTGCTGCTGGCACCTCCCGAAGAAGGAAGTCGTCCCAGTTGTCCAAGCTCCAAGCTCCCAGCTCCGACCCAGAGCTCAAGCCTGGGCCAGGCAACGCAAGAGCGTCTAAAATCTCCACCTCCGCCCTCTCTTCTTCACTTCACCTCTCCCTCCGCTTCTGTATCTCCCTTTCGCTGTGCGTCCAGCGCTGAGTGTAAGGCCCGAACCTGGCTGAGATGCCCTGGGACGGGCATGGAAGGGGAGACGGCAGCAGAGGCAGCAGCCGGCGGCAGGACTGCCCTGCCGGGGGAGCAGCTCCCCTCGCTGCCCTCCCGTCCTTCCGCCATGCAGGGGCTGCCCGGGAAGCTCAGGTCTGGGGGCGGCCTGGAGGCTCAGAAACGGGAAGAGCAGAGACAGGGCCTCTGGTGCCTGTCTTAGGAAGGGATCTAGGGCGCAGACGGTGTGGCAATTACGTGGTTACGCCGCTGTACTCCCACACGTCCAACTGCAGTTCGAGTCTCGGACCCGGTGGCTTGAAATTCATGCCAGGCCCCTGTGCGTGCCCGAGACCCCAGAAGGAGAAGAACGGAGAAGTGACTGTGGCGTGGCCACTCCCCCCCCAGGGCTGATTTCTCACTTTCCCTGTCTGGCGGCCCCCCTCCCACACACCCTAAGGGAAAAACCTCTTAAAAGTGGGGGCTTACCAGCTCTCACTTGAAAAAGCCCTGTGGGCCAGACGGCTGCCGGGGCTGCCGGACTGCTGCCACCTGTGGCAGGGACAGGGCCCACACACGCTCAACTCCCTCAGTGGGGCCCGGCCCAACACCGCTCCGCCCAAGGCTTTACCGGAGTCGTCTTCTCCTTGACTTGGCCCTAAGCCTGCAGACATCTTCTCTAATCGTTTGCTAAAAGAGCTGGTAAAGAGTAAAACCACCTCGCTCCCGGGAGGGCTGTGTCACAGTCCTGCTGCACAGCCCCCGGCCAGGACTCCTTGGAGTTTACTTGAGGACGGCAAAAATACTCCAAGGAGAAAAGTCGTACGGGTCGTGTCTGCTGTACCTGGTTTTAGCAGGTGCCAGGCCAGGCTAGGAGGACCACTTGCACCGCTATCCGGGCGAGGATCTGGCTCCCGGGGAGACACAAAGCAGGTCCAGGAGAGGGTGCTGCTCACAGCATGGAAGGAAAGCGCTCTGGGCTCCAAGTGGCCACCCACCCGACCAGGCCAGCTGATGCTGTCCCACTGGCATCAGGTAGGTCACCCCAGGGCACCATCTCCTGGTCTGTATACCTATTTTCTTTTAAACTCCTTGGAAAATCTCAACACATAAACCTATTTATTACCTTTTTTCCCTATTACGTTTTCCCATTTATTTCATCCATGAGCCACGAGACAGAGAGAGAGAGGTGAGGGAGGGAGCGAGAACCTCCCAGGGGCCTGCCACCATGGTCCACCCCAGCAGTCTCTGCTCACGGGCACACGTGCCCAGCTGTCTGGGGGGGGGGCCTCTGGACACGAAGCAGGAGCCCCACCACGAGGGAGGTCTCTATCTATCTTTGCTCCAGTGACTATTTTAAAAAATAATAAAAAAGACTGGAAATTTAGAGAGGGTGGACACGACCCGCTTTTTTGAGCTCAGCTCTTCACCTGACCGTCCCGGTCTGCAGCATAGGAGTGACCAAATGCAGACCGGGGACTTCCTGTATCGATGGTCCCTGTGGCAGGCCCACTCCAATCAGTCCCTGGGTCATGGACGCTGGATGTCCCACGAGTGGAGAGGAGCCCTGGCCCCGGCAGGCAGGCTGTGTGCTGGGCCAAGAGGGGCCGCCCTCCCCTCACATGGCGCGGGCTCCAGAAGGGCAGACAGGACCAGCAGCCCGCCCTGCTCCCCACTGCCCGGTAAGAGGACACCCCGCTGAGGGCGAGGGCTCAGCCCGGTGCTGGTGCCGGGACCTGGCAAGGCTGGGGGGGGGGCAGCCAGCAGGGGCTCCCCTGAGCACAGGACCTGCCCTGTGCCTACACCCTGCCACTGTCCAGTGCCCCGCGGGGTGTGGCCCACAGCTTCGGAGAAAACCAGAGGGGACCTGCGGCCAGGAGCAACCAGGCTCCGAGGTGAACGTGGCGGGAGGGTTTCCGAAATCTGAAACTCAACCCGGAGCAGTAATCTGGAAAACTAGGGCCGACCAGGGTTTAACAACCAGGAAAACAGTACTCACTGCACTCTTACTGAAAAGAGGGTGTTGTGGGCCTGCAGGAAGCACGGGGGTTAAGGGCAGGATCCTGCATGGCTGACGGGGCAGTTCGAGTCCCGGATCTGACAGGTGGAAAATCACACCGGGCACGTGTTCATGCGTGCCCCAAATCCTGAGGAGAATGGAGAAGTGGTGTGGCCTTCATGGGGGGGGGTCCTCACTTTCCCCCTACAGTGAAACTGAACAAGATGCTGTGGCCAGGAGGAGTGAACTGTGTTGTTGGGAGAGTGGGCCGGGATGGGAACGCGGCCAATGTGCCCAACCCTGTCCCGGCAGACACGGGTAACACTGAGGTGGGGCAGGAGTAGCTCACAGCCTGGGCGAGACGACCCCTCTGGACTAACTGACTCTGTTGGACCCCGACTCCTCTCTGGGTAAGCGGTCTCGCTACGGGAGGAGGCGTATGGGAATGGTGGACGTGAAGAGGGACCAGGGAAGGCGACTTCTCCGAGTTTAAATACACAAGACATCACTCTGAGACTGAGGCTGCGGACGTCGCGAAATGCTCGTTTTTGTCTTTTTGCGGGTGTGCTCACCAGAGAGACAGAGGGAGAGGAGAAAGCACCCCCATGGTGATGCTGAAATCCCTTCGCCTCCATCACTCCGACCTCTCGGGATTTTGGAGACACACACGCACACGTGTGAACACACACACACACGTGCATGCTCCTACTCAGGTGAAGAGCTACCGGGACTAGGACTTGAACCTCGTAGTTGGCCATATGGGATCTGGTGCCTTAACCGCCGGCCAGAGCCAGCCCCATTAAATGTCTAACCCTGCAAAGCTGCAGGACAGGGGACAGGGCTGGCCACGTGGGAGTCGCAGCAATGAGAGGTGGAGACTGAACGGGAAGGGCCGTGCGGGTCGGGAGGGGCCCTCAGAGAGCAGGTCCGGGCCAGCTGGCCAGGCCAGGTGGGAGTTTCCCGGGAGGCGAGGGAGACAGCGCAGGGACAGGAAACCAAAGTCATCCAATACTGGGCGAGTAGAGAGTCAGGACGCACTTTGAGTAAAAATACCGAGACGATCCAGCAGTTACTGAGCATTCAGTGGAGGGCCTTTTCCCTTTCAAGGACGCTGGAGGACACCCATACACAAAGACTGCAACCAAGTGAGGTTTTTCAGTTAAGTGCTTGACGAGTTTCCTCATCACTAAATCTTAGCGCAGTCGAGATGCCCCAAACTATAAATAAGTGGAAATCAAGTAGTCTGTTTTTGAAATCGCTCCAGCTTTGTACTGGACACAGGAGTGGGTCTAAAACACCGACCACCAGCCAGGGCTTTCAGTCCTAAGGGAGGGCCCCTCAGTCCTCCCGCCTTCCTTAATCCTAATGCAAAAGGGCGCCAGGTCACGGACGCACATCTGTGTGACCTCTCAGCCTCTCACAACGTGGCTACAAAACATTCTTTTATTCCCCAGTGCTGCCATTTTCTTTTCTTTCTTTTTTTTTTTAAAAGAGGGATTTTTTTTGCTATAGGATGTGTGTTCTTGCTGGAGAGACAGAGAGAGACAGAGACAGAAAGTGAGAAATTACTCCCTGGGGGGGACGGCTACGCTGCAATCCCTTCTCCTCCATTCTCCTCTTGGGATTTTGGGCACGCACGCACATATGCCTGGTGTTTTAAGCTGCTGGGTCTGGGACTTAAACCACAGTCGACTACATGGGAGTCAAACAACGTAACCATGACACCATCTCCTGGTCCGTATATCTATTTTCTTTTAAACTCCTTGGAAAATCTCAACACATAAACCCATTTATTACCTTTTTTCCCTATTATGTTTTCCCATTTGCTTCATCCACGAGCCACGAGGCAGAGAGAGAGAGGTGAGGGAGGGAGCGAGAACCGCCCACGGGCCTGCTGCCACGGTCCACCCCAGCAGTCTCCGCTCACGGGTACACGTGCCCAGCTGTCTTGGGGCGGGGGGGGGGCTCTGGACACGAAGCAGGAGCCCCACCACGAGGGAAGTCTCTATCTATCTTTGCTCCAGTGACTATTCTCAACAGATGCTAAGGCGACATCGGAAGGGGACACTCCTCCGCGTTCCTAGGTCTCGGTTCCTCCACAGCAAACAAGGTTAAAGCCTGGGTTTGAAAGGACACAGGCCTCCCTCCTCACAGGGCAGGAATGTACTGGCTCTCTGCGAGGAAACCGCTTCCAGGACAGAGTGACGGCTGCACGCACAGCTTCACACCGCCTAGGTCTGCTGGGACCCCGGGACCCTCAGCAACCCTGCTCCCCTGTGTCCGTGCAGGTGCAGGACAGCCGAGGGAGCCCGGGATCAGCCGGGGGGGTGGGGTGAAGGGGACAGCCCTGCCCTCCCGCTTCCTCACCACCACAGAGCAGTCTGAGCCAGAGCAACTCGGGACCTCGCGCAGCGCCCCGGGAGGAAGGGTGTCCCTACTGCAAATGTGCCCGGTACCGACTTTCGGACAGGCTGGAATACCAGTGTCACTGCTTCAGGACCTGCAGCTGAGCAACGCCCCACAAGCCAGAGAGGGCAGGACAAACGGCCGACTCTCCCCGCTGGAACCCCCTCTTCCCGATTGGCCACCTTTCTATGTGAAAGCCCATGCTCTTGCTGCCCCATCCCTCTGTTAGCAGGTGTGGAATGGGGCCCCACACTGACTTTGTTTATAAAGAGGTTTTTGCCTTAGGGTGCAAGCCCTCGCCAGAGAGGGGGAGAGAGAGAGAGAGAGAGACAATTGAGGGGGGAAGGCCACGCTGCAATCCCTTCTCCTCATTCTCCTCCCAGGATCTTGGGCACACACACATGTATGCCCCACATGATTTTCAAGTCACTGGTCTTGGACTTGAACTGTGGTCAGCCATGTGGGAGTCCAGCTTCGTACCCACTACTCCACTTGCTGGTCCCCGACTTTGTTTCTGAAGCACTCAGAGTGGATGTGACATGGTCAGCCAGGTCTGCGAATCGTCACAGGAAGCCACCAGTGCGGGATCTCGGTCCCTTCCGGTCACCTCCTGGATGCTCATCCCTGCAGGCGACCACCCTCCTGTCCCCGGGTTTAACTAGTATTAATTTGTACACGACTCAAATCTAGTTAACCGGCGTTCCAATTTCTTATTGCTGTTTCCCTAAGGGGATTACACTTACAGGACCGACGCCGACCCTGCTCACACGGCTCGCTTATGAGAACTGCCTTGGCCAGCGAAATATGAGCGAAAGCGATACGCCACTTCTGAGCAGATTAAAAGATTACATACTGTTCAACCTCAGCGCTTTCCCTGTCCTCGCCCTCAAAGACTGCTCCGTTCACCTGGACAACAGGAGAGAGGAAGAGCAGCCGAAACAGCAGACCCGCAGGAGACGCCGCACACAGGCCACCAGGCCCTGCTGGGGGGCTGCTATTACTGACTGATGGCCACCTGGGGCTGCGGCACCATCCTGCACAAGCTTGGGGCGGCGTGCGGGGAAAGAGAGAAACCCACAAGTAACAGGCGGGTCTGACAAAGGAGCAGCCGTCACCCTGGGGCAGACTGCAGGTTTACATTGATTAGCTTTGAAGTAATAGTAATGCCACCGCTCGGGGCCCGCAGGTAGCGTAGCGGGTAAAACACCGGACTTGACCATGGTCAGCCATAGTTTGAGTCCTGGACCTGGCGGCTTGGTGTTCGTCTATGCCCAAAATCCCAACAAGAGAACTGCAGAAGGAACTGTGGTGTGGCCATCCTCCTACGGGTGTGTGTGTGTGTGTGATTCCTCACTTGCCCTTTCACTGTCTTTGTCTCTCTCCAGAGACCATATGTGCCCCATTATGACAAAAACCTTAAAGAAACCAAACATACAAACAAACAAACAAAAAACAGAAAAGGAAGCCACAGGCTGAACAGTCTCTCACAGTTAGTCTGAACGCCACTCACCCGCGCTTCTTTTACTAGATGTTCACTAGGTGGCTTTATCTTTGGATCTAGACATGTTAAAGTTTATGGAAATTAGGGAAAACAGAGCCTGAACGAACCTCAATCGATGATTCTGCATGAGTACAGAGATCACGTGATCATATCCATTTTTAAAATTTTGCCTTAAGGCACGTGCACTCCCAGGAGAGAGACAGAAGGGAAGTGATAAAGCACCCCCCGGGGGACCGCCACGCTGCAATCCCTTCTCCTCCCGGGTTCTGAGCACATGTGCACATGCACCCGGCGTGTTCTTCAAGTTGCGGGGTCTGAGACTCGAACCGCACAGTCGGCCATGTAGGGTCCACCCCCGCTCCCACCCCTCCCGTTTTTAAGGATTCTGCTAAAGAGTGTGCACACTCACCAGAGAGACAGTGAGACAGAAAGTGAGGAATCACCCCCAGGAGGGCATGGCCGTGCCACTATCCCTTCCCCATTTTCTTCCTGGGATTTTGGGTACGCACCCTCGTGTACCTGGCATGATTTTTTTTTTCATTATTTATTTATTTTTACTTATTTATTCACTTGTTTTATTTTGGTCAGAAAGAGAAAGAGAGAGGGGAAAGTGAGAAAGCAAGCCACCAGGTCTGGGACTAGAACTACAGTTGGCCATGTGGGAGTCCAGAGCCTCAACCACCATGCTACCTGCCAGTCCCCTTGGCGTGATTTTCAAGCCAGCAGGCCTGGGACTCAAACTGTGACTGGCCATGTGGGAGTCTAGCGGCATAACCACTATGCCACCTGCTGGCCCCAAGATCCAGCCCCTTTAACTATCATGTCACCTGGCAGGCCTCAGGTTCACTGTATTCTTACCCCAACTTCTAAGTAGGTAAGAGCCACTACCAAGGCCCACCATATAACGCTGTCTGACGTCCCACTTTAAACTGGGTAATACATGTCCTCCGGCCCGGGGGCTGGGCCTCGCGTCACGTGCCACGTGGGCTCGAGTGCGCTGTGCTCAACTGCCCAGCTCGGGCCAGCCCCAGACCACTCCTCCTCTGCTTCACTACCCTCCCTCGTCCTCCGTGTAAGAATGCCAGGCTTTCTGACCAGCTGACCTGTAAGAGGATTCTGTTCTCCGGTTTGGACTCATCGCTAACTGTAGTGAGTAAATGTCAAGGTCACAGCGGACAGCTGCAAGGTTGACTATTTTCAGGGAGAAGACGCGGGACCTGAAGAAAGAGCCCGATGTGCAGACTAGAGAAGAAAGGAAGAGCGCTGGTAGAAGATAAGGAGGATTAGAGACACGAGAAGGGGAAGAGAGCAGAGAAGCAGGGCTCCCGGGGGCTGAACAGTGGTGATCTATAAGGACCAGCAGAGAACAGACCTGGCACGGCCTCCTCCCTTCTGGAAACTTGTCTCAGCCAGAGAAGGCTGGAAAGGCTTGTTCAGAACCGCAACCCAAGATGTCCCCAGCTGCAGCGGACAATAGAAGCCACCTGGCTTTACCTTCCACTACTCCCTGCCCTGTTGCCCTAGGAAGGAGTGAACCTGGGAACAGCTCAGGGCCACAGCGATCTCCACTCCATCAGCGCCGCCCACCCAGGGACTGGATCCCCACTGTTCCCTGCTTGTGTTTTCCGAGCCACTGCAGCTCCCCCTCAGGGGCCCCCATCTCCTCTCTGCCATGTGGGTCTCGGCATCCAGGTGGTATTACCAAAATATTAGCTGTGCCCATTGGTACCCACGGAGACGCTCCAGAACCCCAGCAGACACCTGGGATCTGACGCGCAGGGCTTTATATAAACTGGCAGCGGCCAGGCTGTGGTGGCGGTGAGGGCAGCGGGGCCTGCGTGGCTGCACACCCGGTCTGACTCCTGCACCCAGCAGCTGGAGAAACAGGGCAGGGGGCTGTGCTCAAGACCTGAAGGGAGGGACGGAGGTACTATGGCCATCTCCACGGGGACTGTGTTCTCCCACCTTCTCTCTGTCTCTGGTGAGCACATGTGCCCCTGGCAAATTAAAAATACTGATATTAGTAAAGGGAACGTGAGGGTACCTGCGCGTATCCGACGCACATCCTCTGGAGCACGTAACCCCCGGATCACCGTGAGAACCAGCACAGTGTGACTGCTAGCTCAGGAGCTCCTACCCCGCAGCTCTGGGAACAACCACAACCAAGGGAGCCTGCAGCCCGTGCAGGAGCACCCAGTCGGGTCCTGGTGTCCTTCCCAATCTGCAGCTGGCTGTGTCACGGATACGGAGTGCGGACTGACTGCGTGCCCTGTAGCATGTCAGAGCATGTATTCTGGGACAGTCCCATGGAGAGGAGGCTGTCTCTAGGAAAAGCCAGCACATGTAAACACACATCCATACCAGGTGCACAAGCCAGGCGCCACATCCACATGAGACCATTCTTCCAGACATGCCATGCACATCGACATTAGACGGTTCTCCCAGACACGCCATGCACATCGACATTAGACGGTTCTCCCAGACACGCCATGCACATCCGCATTAGAGTGTTCTCCCAGACACGCCATGCACATCCACAGTAGACGGTGCTCCCAGACACGCCATGCACATCCACATTAGATGGTGCTCCCAGACACGCCATGCACATCCACATTAGATGGTGCTCCCAGACACGCCATGCACATCCACAGTAGACGGTTCTCCCAGATACACCATGCACATCGACATTAGACGGTACTCCCAGACACGCCATGCACATCC
>NW_006160094.1:7267132-7281391 GCF_000334495.1 Tupaia belangeri chinensis | reverse complement strand
GCCAGCCACATCCACATGAGACGGTGCTCCCAGACACGCCATGCACATCCACATTAGTCGGTGCTCCCAGACACGCCATGCACATCCACATTAGTCGGTGCTCCCAGACACGCCATGCACATCCACAGTAGACGGTACTCCCAGACACGCCATGCACATCCACCTTAGTTGGTGCTTCTAGACATGCCATGCGCATCGACATTAGACGGTTCTCCCAGACACGCCATGCATATCCACAGTAGACGGTGCTCCCAGACACGCCATGCACATCCACAGTAGACGGTTCTCCCAGATACACCATGCACATCGACATTAGACGGTACTCCCAGACACGCCATGCACATCCGCATTAGACGGTTCTCCCAGACACGCCATGCACATCAACGGTGCAGCTGCCCACATGAGCTGAACGGGGCCGTGGTGGAGCAGGGGGCACAAGGCGTCTATCAACACCTTCCACTGCACACAGCAGACGGATGGCGACTGTAACACGCAGCTACTTTATTTTAGGATAAATGATTCAATTTTATTTATTTATTTTTTATATTTGTTGAAGGGCATGTATGCTCACTGGAGAGAGGGAGGGAAAGAAAGCAAGCAAGCTGCAGGTCGGGACTCGAACCACAGCTGGCCATGTGAGAGTCTAGCACCTTAACCGCCACACCACCTGCAGCCAGTTACTGCAGTGGTTACTTACTTAACAAGGAAATAACAAGAAATTCTCTTTTAACTACATAGATACATTAGAAACTTGCTAAGCAATCTCATCAGCGGGCCGACTAGCTATGTGCCTGAAGCTGAGACTGTTCACAAGATGCAAACCTCACGGAGACAAAGCAGTCACCTCTAAGATCTCCCCGCCAGCTGCGAATCAGCTGTTTTCCTCCTCCTCACTCTACAGGACCAAGCCAACTCTAACAGGGGCGCAGCCCTATACTGGGCCCGAGCAGCACCCTAGAATCTGGATGGCTCCTTCTCTGAGCGCACCTTCTCACCTTAGCTGTGCGGTAGTCCACATGTACTCCTGGGGCCTGGTTCCAGAACCCCAGCAGACTGCACGGTTCTGGGTCCTGCGCGGAGCAGCTGGAGAAGCACGCCAGGCGGATGTGCGCTCGGAGTCCTGAAGGGAGGGAGGGACATGGAGGCAGCCGCACCCTGCCCACCCCACCTTCTGTAGTAGACGCACCTTCCAGGTCTCCTTCCCTAACTGGAGAATAACCGGTAGGCTCAGCCCTTAACCCCTTCCCCCCTCCCTGCTGTGCATTCAACTCCACCTTCCCACTGCTGACTGTTATGGTGGGCACCTGCCAGGGAGCTGGAAGTTGGCCTACCTGCCGGGTCCCTGTACATGACGTCACTGAGTGCCAAACCAAGACACTCAGTGAAAAGCCAGAGAGTATCCTATAACCTTGCCTTGTACAGCCTCCCGTGACACCCTAACATCACTTTCCTCTCATTCTCACCTCCTCCCCGAGTAAACTCCTTCTCATCCTCACACCCCTCACCTCCTCCCCTAACATCACCCCCCCTCTCCTCTCGGCACCCCTCACCTCCTCCCCCTAACATCACTCCCACTCTCCTCTCGGCACACCCCTCACCTCCTCCCCTAACATCACCCCCATTCTCCTCCTCAGTATCCCCCACCTCCTCCCAACATCACCCCCACTCAGGAAGAGGTAATGGAAACCCTAAATTCTAACTATTATATATAAGGGACAGTAAGTTTTAAAAACGAGCAATATTTAAATTAATATAATGTTATGAAAATAAAGTATCTAAAACATTTATAGCTACTTTAAATTTAGTCTGAAATAGTTCAAGAATCACCTGGATATATCTGGACAAAACTCTCATCCGCTGTCAGTACCGCCCACAAGTAAGAGCAGGTGTCGCTCCGGGGAGTCACGCATGGCCTCATGGCAGAGCGCCGTTTCTGGCGTGTAAGTGGCACTGAGAACCTTCCACTGCGTCCTCCTTCTCCTCTCTACTGCCACTGTGCGGGAGTGGGGCCATGTGCACCTCCGAAATCCACGCTGAAACCTCAGCCCCACTGCGGTGGGGTTAGGGTGGGCTTTACACTAAGAGACTAAGTTGTGAGGACTCTGTACGCAGAATGGGAATCACGCTGTCGAGAGACCGCAGAGACCCACCCAGCCCTTCCAATTCGCACCACAAGATCCTCGATGGGACAGGGCTTACCCCCTGGGCCTGGCACCAAGACCTTGGACTTCCTCGACTCCAGAACTGTGGGAAGTCAGTCCCTATTCTTTATAGATCTCCCGGTCTACAGAATTTCTTTCCTTTTTTCCCTCCATAGGGCACGTGCACTTACCAGAGAGACAGAGAGAGGGAAAATGAGGAAGCCCTCCCCAGAGGAATGGTCATGCCACAATCCAAGCCACACTGACGCACATCCACCGTACTAAACGGGTCACCTGGCCTCAGTAACTGCGGCTTAGTGCCCTGCCCTGGCTCTGGCGTCACATGGCATGACTGGTAATCTCCCTCACATGTGCTAAGTTTAAGCTTAAACCTACCTTTCTGCTAACTCTGTTTTAACTCTACGTTTTTAAACAAAGCCTTGTTCTTTTAGTCAAGAGTAATATAAAATAATCTCTGAATCTACCAAAGAACTGTAAGCTTCTGATTCAAGACACACCCCTGCTCAGGCCAAACCACCGGAAAACCTGTGTACGAATTCACAACTTTGGCTTTAACTTTGGCTTTCCTAAGGTGTATAAAAGATCTGTTCCCTGGCCACCGCAGGAGCACTTTCTCAAGGCTTCTTGAAGTGAATGTGTTTCCCAGGGCTGCGGTCACCCACCTGGCTGAGCACAAACCTCTGTCAGTATTTCACAGCGCTTGCTATTAAACTCAATTCTGATTATTCTGTGTGAGCGCTAGAGGGTGTGTGCACTCACCAGAGACAGTCAGAGGACAGAGGGGGGAGCAGAGAAAGCATCCCATGGGAAATGGTCATGTCACAATCCCTTCTCCTCCAGCTCACCCTCCCTTTGGATTTTGGACATGCACACATGTGTGCCTGGCATGTTTCTCAAGCCACTGTGTCCAGAGCTGGAACGGTCAGCCATGTGGGGGTGTGGCGGCCTTCACCACCAGGCCACGGCCGACCTGTGACCACAACACTGTTGAGAGCTCTTCGAGAGTCCCCAGAACTTCTCAAATTGAGGGGACGCTCAAACGCTAGCTCGCCATTCAGACCCCAACAACCTCGACCCGGCTTTCCTGTACCCCACTATGACTGAGACCAGAACTGCTTCTGTGGAGAGTTGTGACGTGCGGCTTGAGAAAGCCACATCCCCCAGAGTGACCGTGGGTCGGACGCAGGCCCGGGATTACCCGAGGAAGGAGACTGGTGGGGCCAGACCTAGTGCACGATGCCCCACCTCGCATGCAGTCTATCATGAATAAAGAGAAAAGGCAAAGACAGGGCGGATGCGGAAGCTAACTTGCATTCTTCTGACCCCTCCACCACAGCACAGCAGGTGAGCATCCCTTCCCTGTCCCCCGCCCCCTCAGGGCCCGGCGTGGCCAGGAAGGATAGTGTCCCTGTACTCTGCCTCCAAGGGCTGGCCTGAGCCCCAGCAGACTCGGGCAAGCTGCAACTGCTGATTTCCTTCACCTGGGCAAACCAGTGGACGGACAGCTGGACCTCCACGCTCTGTGGCCCTCTGTGGCTCTCTGTGGCGAGGAGCCCGCACGGGGGTGGGGGGCAGCCTCTGAGCCCGCACGTGCAGAGGCCAGAGGCCATGAGGGGAGAGTGTTGTGAGTAGTCTTCACCCTGACCTGGGAAACAGCTTCAAGTCCTTGAGAAGAGAAGGGCCTGAAAAATACTGTCACACAGGACATTTTTTAAAGTGTCAAGGAAATAACGTGTAAAAACCCGACTATTGTTGGGGCCAGCAGACGGCGCAGTGGTGACGTCACTGGGCTCCCACACGGCTGACTGCAGCTCGAGTCCCAGAGCTGGTGGCTTGAAATCACGCCGGGTGCGTGTGTGTGCGTGCCCAAGGCCCCAGGAAGAGCTGGAGGAGAAGGGATTAGCTGTGGCCATCCTCCGCCCCGCCCAGCAGAGGAGGCGTGACAGCGGCAAGCACCACGGGCCTCCTTTCAGTGAAGAGGGTGGGGGACTGGAAATCAAACCTGGGCCTCCCGCGTGGCCCCAGCCTGCCCCCCGCAGCACCATCTCCCATGCGTGTGACTGAGGCTGGCCTGGGAACACCTCTGATTGTCTGAAAGTAAGGAAACGTAAGAAATGACAAAGCCCAGCCACCGGACGAGGACACGCCGCAGGCAGAGCGGCAGTGAGCGTCGCAGGAGCTCTGCCAGGCGTGTCCCTGGGCCGCACCCTGGCGTGCGGGGCGGCGACCTGGTGGCAGGCAGCTGTGTCTTGTCTGTCGGTGTGTGTTCTTGTTTTTTCCCGCACCACCGCGCTCCCGCCGACAGCCTGGCGACACCTGTGCCACAGACGCCGAGGTGCTACCGGTGGCCCATTATGAGGGCAGTGGTCAGCTTAAGGCTGACTGGGGGAGGGACTCCCAAACGCCCCTGGGCGGCGTAAATGGCTTAGGGCAAGAGCGGGTGTTTGCTCCAGCTTTTCCAAGACTAACTCAGTTCTTTCCAAACTGATAGAGATGGTTATTTGTAGGTAATGACAAATGTTCACTCAACTACGGGTCGCTATTAATCAATGTGCGGATAACCTCACATGTCATTTTTAAAGCTCTTTAAGATTTTTTTTTTGGAGAGGTTTTTGCTATAGGGCACATGTTGCGCTCACCAGAAAGACAGAAAGACAGAGAGACGGAAAGTGAGAACACACCCTCCAGGAAGGATGGCCACACTGCAATCCCTTCTCCTCCATCCTCCTCTCGGGATCTTGGGCATGCACACACACGCGCCCAGTGTGAGTTTAAGCCACCGGGTCTGGGACTTGAACCGCGGTTGACTACGTGGGAGTCCAGTGACATAGCCATTATGCTAACTGCTGGTCCCAAGATCTTTTGCTTTTTAAAAAAATTTTGCCAGAGGGTATATGCATTCACTGGGGAAGAGTCAGAGAGGGAGGGAAAGTGAGAAACACGGGGAGGACGACCCAGCAATCCCTTCTCCTCTGTGCTCCTCTTACGGTTCTGGGCACACTGTACACTCGTGGTATGTTTCTCGAGCTGCTGGGCCTGCTTGAGCCACAGGGTTGGCCACACGGGATCCAGCCACCGTAACAACCATGGCACTGGCTGGCCCTGTTGTTGTTTTTAAGAATTACCTGTTTAATTTTACTTATTTTAAAAATTTGACCAGAGAGAGACAGAGAGAAGTGAGCAAGCATGCCACCAGGTGAAGGCCTAGAACAGCCACTGGCCACGTGGGAGTCCAGCACCTGAACCACCACAGGACCTGCTGGCTCCTAAAAAAAAGCGTGTTTCAGAGAATTTCCTGAGGAAACCAGACACTGCTCAACTCTCTGATGTACAACACTGGCCATATTTTCTGAACCAAAAAAAGAACTCTGGGATCAGCAGGTGGCATGGTAGTTAAGGTGCTAGACTCCCACACAGCTGACCATGGTTCGAGACCCAGACCTGGTGACTTGCTTTCTTGTTTACTTGTTTTCTCTATATAGCCAATTTAAAAAAATAGCAATATTGATAATAAAGCTAAATAAGTGATTCTTTAAAAACAGGGAATCTGTAGTTTTCAGTGTGAGTCATTAGCAATATGCCCAACATAAAAGGTTCCTTGTAGATACAAAATCCTAAACTGACATTATTTCAAATAACAAATGAATTATAGTCTTTCTCTGTCTCTGGCGAGCACAAGCACCCTATAGCAAAAATCTCTTTTTTAAAAAAGAAACTGTCAGTTTCACAAATTCTCACATGTAAGTTGAAGATTTCAGTATTTTCTCTCTGTGATTCACAGATAACAGCCCTTTCCCCAACAAAAAGCACACCACTAGGCATGTTTACCCAAGTACTGCTTACTGACCAGGTTTTCAGGACTCTCTTTTAGTTTAAATACTAAAAGGAAGCAATGAGTTAAAGTCCTACATTTTTACTGCCAGAGAGTGCTTGCACTCACCAGAGAGAGAGAGACACGAAGTTCCACCTCTGGGGTTTGAACTAGGGTCAGCTATGTGAGAGCCAGCTCCTGTGCACTGCAACAGGGCTGGCCCGGGGATCCTCTACAAAGACTGTTCTCACAATGAATTCAAACTCCGTCACAGCCCAGAGAGCCCTAACCACCGCCACCCACGACTTCCGTCTCAGTCCGGGCAACTCTGACTCGCAGCAGGCCAGGCCCTCAGCCGTGCCTCCAGAGGGCTCCGGGACACAGTGCGGAAGCTGTGCCGCCCAGCCACAGAGGGCAGAATCGGCCCACCGCCTCATCCCTCACGTGCTTTTCCGCCTTTTCTTTAGTTTTTAAAGAGAGATGTTTGCTATAGGACAGACAGACAGAATGAGAAAGTGAGAAAGCACCCCTGGAGGACAGCCACGCCACAATCCCCTCTCCTCCATTCTCCTCTCAGAATTTTCGGTGTGCACGCACATGTGCAATATGAGTTTCCAACCTCCAGGTCCAGGACTCAAACTGTAGTCCGCCATATGGGAGTCCAGCACCTTAACCACCACGCCACCTGCTGGCCCTCATGTACTTGAACGTTAATAACCTGAATGACGCTCGAGTACCTGGAGAAGGAAGTTGTGCTGGGAGACGTTTAATCCAAGTCCTCCCGCAAGTGAGGAAGTGAGGCAGCCGCTATCCACAAAGTGCCAGAAAGCACTCCCGGGCAGAGCTGGCACAGCTGCGCATGGCGGTCTAGGGACCAGAGGAGCGGGTGCGTTTGTGGAGGGGTGCAGAGACACCCATGGAGCGCATGTGTGCAGGAACCACGGGTCGGAGCACGTGGCCACTCGAGCTGGTGGTGCTGCAGGTTATAGGGGTGACAGCACGGTCTGGACTGAAGTCACATGTGCAGGGCACGGGATTCAGATCAGTGCTGACGGCAAAGCAGGAAGCAAAGACGACACTTGGGCTTTTGATGCAAGGAAAAGTCCCATTTATCCACATGATAGTAGATAAAAATGTGTTCAGGGACCAGCAGTTAGCGTGCTGGACTCCCACGTAGTCGACCATGGTTCGAGTCCCGGACCCAGAGGCTTAAACTCACGCCGGGCACGTGTGCGTGCGTGCCCAAGATCCTGAGAAGAGAATGGAGGAGAAGGGATTGTGGTGTGGCCAACCCCCCTGGGGGGTGATTTCTTGCTTTCTGTCTCTCTCTCTTTCTCTCTGGTGAGCACATGAGCCCTATAGCAAAAACCTCTCCAAAAAAAAAAAAAATGTGTTCGAGGCTCAGAAATGAAACTGACGGTGTAACTTACTATCTGTCATTAAACAGAACTGCGCACACACACACACACACACACACACACACACACACAATTTCTGAAGATCTGTCTCCATGAGGATTAACCAGGAGATCTCCTTTTCATTACACAGGCTTCGGTACTGTTCAAGTTTTAAGAAATCAAGTTAATGTATCACATTTGTCCATTAAAAACTACTTTTTTTGAGAGTTTTATGCTATAGGGCGTGTGTGCTTGCTGAAGAGACAAGAGAGACAGAAAGCAAGAAATCACACCCCAGGGGCGATGGCCACACCACCATCTCTTTTCTTCCACTCTCCTCCTTGGGATTCTGGGCACACATGGACATGTGCCTGGCGGGAGTTTCAAACCTCTGGGTCCAGGACTTGAACCATGGTCAACTATGTGGGAGTCCAATGACGTAACCATTGCACCATCTGCTGGTTCCACTAATTTTTTTTTTTAAGAAATTTTTGCTATAGGGTGCATGTGCTCACTAGAGAGACAGAGACAGAAAGCGAGAAATCACCCCGGGGGGGATGGCCACACCACTATCCCTTCTCCTCCATTCTCCTCTCACAATTTTGGGCACACACGCACACGTGCATGGTGTGAGTTTCAAGCCTCTGAGTCTGGGACTCGAACTGCAGTCGGCAAAGTAGGGAGTCTAGTGACATAACTGCTGTGCTATCTCTTGGTCTCATTAAAAACTAATTTTAAGGGACCAGCAGTTAGCATAATGGCTATGTTGCTGAACTCCCCTGTAGCCCACCATGGTTCGAGTCCCAGACCTGGGGCTTAAACTCACGCCGGCACATGTGCGTGAGTACCCAGGATCCTGAGAGGAGAATGGAGGAGAAGGGATTGTGGTGTGGCCATCCCCACTGGGGGGTGATTTCTTGCTTTCCATTTCTCTGTCTCTTTGTCTTTCTGTGAGTGCACACACCCTATAGCAAAAATCTCTCAAATATAAATAAATAGATAAATAAATAAATTTAAGTGAAATCAACAAAAAAGGAAATCGGTGTATGGATATGTGACTTTTGAGATTAAAGTTAATCTTTTTTATTTTTTTAAGGGGTTTTTGCTATAGGGTGTGTGCGCTCACCAGACAGAGAGAGAGACAGAGAGATAGAAAGTGAGAAATCACCCCCCGGGGGGATGGCCACACCGCAATCCCTTCTCTTCCATTCTCCTCTTGGCATGGCCATCCCCCCCAGGGGGGTGATTTCTCGCTTTCTATCTCTCTTTCTCTCTTTCTGGCAAGTGCACACACGCTATAGCAAAAACCTCTCCCCCAAAAACAAACAAACAAAAAACTAATTTTAATTTGCTAAATGATTTTAAAGTGCGCACACACACACACACACACACACACACACAAATCTGGGGCCAGCAGGTGGTGTGGTGGTTTAGGTGCTGTACTCCCACATGGCTGACCATGGTTCAAGTACCAGACTTGGTGGCCTTTCTCACTTTCTGTCTCTCTCTCTCTGTGTCTCTCTCTGGTGACTGCATGTGTCCTAACAAATTTAATAGTAATAATAATAATAAATAAAATGACATAAACAAATAGTTAAAACAAAAACATCGACAGGACCAGATAGCAGCACAGTGGTGAAACAGGATGTTCTGCACGGCTGACCTACAGGGGAAGGTTCAAGAGACCTCCCTGGGCTCAGGGCCCATGTGTGCTGGGATCTGGGGCTGCCTGGGGCTGGGGGTGCATCATGGCACTGCCACCTTCTTGGAGAGTTGTCTCTCTCCCTCCCTCTCTGTCCCTCTCACTCATCAGAGGAATAAATATTTCCTCCGTAAGATGCCAGGGGGCACATGTGCTCACCAGGGAAAGGTGGGGTGTGGTCACACCACGACCCCCTCCACGTCTCCACCAGGATGTCGGACACACACACACCCTCACCTGGCATGTTTTAAGGCCAACGGGGCTGGGATGTGGGGTCTGGCTCCTTCAACCACTAGGCTGTCGGGCTGGCCCAATGAAAACGTGGGGAGAGTTAGTTCCAAAAGCTGCCGCCGTCCCCCCCCCCCCAAGGATGCTCAGCCATCCCCAAGGATGCTCAGCAATGTGCACGCACTCGAACGCCCACCTCTGCACGGTCAGGGTCGTGAAGGTCCATGACCAGATGACCGCCAAGTGACTGGCGGGGGGGGATGGGCCAGGACACCACCTGGGGCTGCGGGTCCTCCTCACTCCCACCTGGGCTCCCGAATGTGTCCGGGTGCTGAGAGCACAGGTGACACGCGGGGAGCGAGGTGCAGCAAGGGGCTGCCGGACAGGAGGTCCACGGGGCTTGGCGGGAGGCCACAGCGCCACCCCTCCTCTCACCGACGGCACCGAGGGTCCCTGGTACTTCCCTGTGGGGAAAAGGGCTGGGGCTACATGTGTAACCCCGGAAACGGAGCGCTGCCAAGACAGGCAGAGACACGCAGCCCTTCCAGGGAGGCGGCCGCTGCGGGGACAGGGCGACCACACCACCGCGGCTGCCTAGGCCAGAGCGGCCACCCTGCCTAGTGAGGCCAGGTCCCAGACGTCGGGGACTGAGAACTGGTCACGAGCTGCGTGGGGCTTCAGGGGAGCTGCCAAGACGCTTTCCTGCCACGGAACTGCTGGGCCAGCAGCGCGACCGACGGCTGTGGGCCTCTGAAGCAGAGGTGCGGGTGTCAGCAGGGTCGGCATGGGCGATGGGTCTGTATTCAGGCCGTGGAGAAAGGCGACCAGGACTTACGGTGGCTCTGAGTGCCACAGGAAGCCAGGATGACGGATGATCCGCCACAGTGCCCCACAGTTCAAGAGGGAGGGCCCGGCGCCAACAGCAAGGGTCGGCAGCCCGAGGGAAGAGGTCCAGCAGGCTACGGGAACAAAGGCAGATGGCTGGGGCCGGGGTCCGGAGGTGGCACTGTGGCAGCACAGCGGCGACCACAGGGACAGTCCCAGATTGCGTCCTGTGGCCTCCTCCTACAAGCCAGGTTATGTGCATGGCACAGCCAAGGGCACTGAGGCCGCGAGTGTGTCTGAGAGGACCCCGCTGGGACGCTTGTCTCCCTCCCTCCCTCTGTCTCACTCATGGGAAATAAATAAACCTAAAAAGCTATGGCGTTCTAAGCAGCCTCATTCAGGGATTATGACCACCAAAGACCCTCTGTCCAGACTTCACCCTCCTACCCCCAGATCTAGCCAGGAGCCAGAAATTACGAGAGAACTCGCGGAAACATCAGACAAAGAATTTAAAATATTCATAGTGACAAAGCTAACAGAGATGCAAGAGAAGAACAGCTCCAGAACTCCAGAAGATGCAGGAGAAAGGAGGCACTGAGTTCCAGAAGCAAGGAACTTCTTGTACGATCTGAAAAATTAAATACACACCATAGAAAAGAATCAAACAGAACTGTTAAATATGAAGGCTATAATAAAAGAAATCAAAACTTCCCTTGAAAAAAATCAAAAGCACCTTAGACCATGCAGAAGATCGAATCTCAGATGTAGAAGACAGAACCTTTGACCTAGAAAAATTCACCAAAAAGACTGAGAAAATACCACCCTCCCAATTTAGAAAAACGTATGAGTAATACTGGATAGATACCATTAAACACCCAAACATCTGGGTCATTGCTAGCCCAGAAGGTAGAGAAACTAGTAAGGGCACTGATAATCTGTGCTGTGAAATCCTGGAAGAAAGCCTTCCAAGCCTAGAGAGGCACTCAAAGATCCAGACCCAAGAAATACAAAGGACCCTAGGAACCAGCAGTTAGCGTAATGGCTATGTCGCTGGACTCCCACATAGTTGACTGCGGTTCACGTCCCGGACCCGGTGGCTTAGAACTCACGCTGGGCGCGTGTGCGTGTGTGCCCAAGATCCCAAGACGAGAATGGAGGAGAAGGGACTGCGGCGTGACCATTTCCCCTGGGGGGTGATTTCTCACTTTCTGTCTCTATGTCTCTCTCTGTCTGTCTGGTGAGTGCACGCGCCCTATAGCGAAAACCTCCCCACCCCACCCCCCCAAAAAAAGAAATACAAAGGACCCGACACAGAGTCAACCCAGGGCACCTCATAACCACACTGATCAAAATCACTGACAAAGCTGGAGCTCCCGAAAGGAGAATGGAGGAGAAACTGCAGCGGGGCCATACCCCTGTGGGTGAGTTCTCACGTACCTTCTGTCTTTTTCCAGTGAGCACATGCGTCCTGTGGCCAAAAACAAATAAAATAAAATAAAAGTTGGCCGAACCCCTCTGATGCAGAAGGGAGCCTACTGGACTGAGGCGCTGACCTGCTGAGTCCCCGGCCTGGCTGACTTAAAGCCACTCCAGCCCGTACGCACGGGCCCAGGGCCCTGGCCAGCTGGAGGGGACCGCCAGGTGACAGTCCTGTGCAGGTGCCTCGCTAATTAAAATAGAAGGGTCACAAGGCATTCAGCCTCCCAGAGAACCAAGGGCCTCCCATTTTTAACATTTTTCTCACGTGGAGCAAAAGGCCTCCCAAGTAGGCGAGTTGAGGGAGCGAACCCTGAAGGCCGACAGGACACTTCCAGGTGAGCCAGGAGGCACCTAGGAACTCAGTAGGACACGCCCTTCAATGCCATTAGTGTTCCAAATTTGGGTCATCTGAGGAGAAGGGAGTCTGCTTCTAGCTAGACGACATCCACCAAAAGTAAGGCCAACGGGCCTTCTAGTCCTTCCTGCGAAGTTTAAAGCATCCAAATTCTCTCCTTTTGAAAGACAGAATCGTTATGGCCGAGTGTACCCTGCTGTGACCTTCTTGTAGAAGTTTATTTTATACTTGAATATTTTCTATAGAACACTTACGGCGAAGCGAGTTATGTCGTCACTGCCTTGTGCAGTTGTAGCCAAACAACTATGAACACCTATGTGAATCTCGCTCCCGTATAAAGTTCTTCAATCTAAGAATACATAACCCACGGCTGGAAATGTGGCCCACTCAGACTCAGGACTGGAGAATCTAGCCACAGCCTCTGGCAAGGTCCCCGGGTTCCGCTTAGACCCTGTGAATCTCCTGGGTGAGGCATTAAAGGGAGGCTCTCATTGGCACGGGTAAGTGACACGTCATTCCATACAAGCTGGTGACCGGTGACCACTGATTCAGCAAAGTGAGGGGCTGTGCTGCGAAGGCCGCCCCCGAGCACGTCCGCACCTGGGCCTTCCCCGCGTCTCACTTTCCCAGGGAGGTCCGATGGTCAGGGCCACCCAGACCCACGCCGACCTGTACGTGCTACCGTGGCACGTGGCGTTTCACCGTGCCACTGAACAGCCACAGGCTGTCCGGAGTAACTACGAGACCAGGAACAGAACCCTCACCAGAGGTATGAAGTACGGCTTTCTTGTACGTCCAACCGCTAAATTAATGTTCCAGAAAACACAGGGCTCTTCTCTAGTGCGTGTATAATTGTCAGGTGCAAGGGGCGTGGGAGGGGTGGGGCAAAACCACGGCAGCCACATTCTCATGCCTAAGAGATCTATTTAGAGACTGAAATGAAAATTTATTTTTCTTCTTCCATCTCTTCATTAGGAGAGCTACATTTAATTTTATTTTTTGACGGAGAGCATGTGCATTTACTGGAAGGAGAGAGACGGAGACAGTAAGAGGAGAAAATGAGGTATCAGCCCCCCCCAAGGGGGATGGCCATGTCACAATCCCTTCTCCTCCATTCTCCTCCTGGGATCTTGGGCACACACGCACAACACCCACTGTGATTTTCAAGCCACCGGGTCTGGGACTTGAACCGTGGTTGGCCGTGTGGGAGTGCAGCGACGTAACCACTATGACATCTGCAGGTCCCTACATCTTATTTTTTTCATTGCCTTAGGGTACATGCACTCACCAGAAAGAGGGAGGAAAAGACCCACATGGGGCATGGTCACTCCGTGGTCCTGCTTCCTCCATTCCTCCGTCCCGTCAGGGTTCTGGGCACACGCAGGCGCCCAGCCGTCGGGGTGGCCACGAGGGGTCGGGCTCCAGAGGTAATGCACCTGACCGCTGCACTGCGGGCTGGCCCGGGAAGCTGCGCCGCGTGCAGGACGAGTGCCAGGCCGTAGCCTGCACGAGTGCCGCACACATACGCTCCTCACATGGGGGGAAGTACAAGAGCAGACCTGACTCAATTCAAATTTCAGTTCTATCAGTTACCATACATGTCATAAACACAGGAGACTGGGGCCCGCAGGTGACGTGGTGGTTGAGGCACTGGATTCCCACATGGCTGACCACAGTTCGAGTCTCAGACCTAGCAGCTTGTTCTCTCTCTCTCTCTCTGGCGAGTGCACATGCCCTATAACAACTTTTTAAAAGTATTAGTAATAAATAAAATTAAACACTTATTTTAAGTATTAAAAGAGAGAGAATTAAGGTGGGAAAGTGATAAAGCAAGCCACCAGGTCCACGGCTCGAACTGTGGTGGGTCATGTGGGAGTCTAGCACCTCAACCACCATACCACCTGCGGGCCCAGATTAAATAAATCTTTTTTTTTTTTTTTTGGAGAGATTTTCATTATAGGGCGCGTGCGCTTGCCAGACAGACAGAGAGAGACATTAGAGAGAGAAAGCGAGAAATCACCCCCCAGGGGGGATGGTCACGCTGCAATCCCTTCTCCTCCATTCTCCTCTTGGGATCTTAGGCACGCATGCACACACGCCCGGCGTGAGTTTTAAGCCACCGGGTCCGGGACACGAACTGCTGTCGACTACGTGGGAGTCCAGCGACATAGCCATTACGCTAACTGCTGGTTCCCGAGATTAAATAATTCTTAAGAAAATAAAAGAGGATTAAATAATTCCTTAAAAAAGAAAAAAGAAAGAAAGAAAAACAAACAAATGGAGGCAAAAGACTTCAATTT
>NW_006160094.1:7250098-7265924 GCF_000334495.1 Tupaia belangeri chinensis | reverse complement strand
GACTTTTGTTAAAGGGCACATGCACTAACCAGAGAGAAAGAAAGTGAGAAATCACCCCCTCCCCCAAGGGGAATGGCCATACTTCAATCCCTTTTTCTCCATTCTCTTTTCAGGATCTTAGGTACACATGCATATGCCCCCTAGCATGAGTTTTAAGGCACCGAGTCTGGGACTCAAACCGAGGTAAACTACGTGGGAGTCCAGCAACATAATGGGCCATTACGATGGTCACCATTATGACCATAACTGTTACGTAATGGTCACCATCCATTTGTTCTCAGTAAACTTTTCATTAGTTTGTTTCTTTCCTTTATGTGAACACACAACAGAATTCACAGTTTTCTATTCTGAAAAACAAGGGCAAAGCTTTTCTTTTCTTTTCCTTTTTAAAAATTTATTTTCTTTCTTGAAATCTCAGACATGCTTCTGTAGAACCATATTTAACTTTATAAAGAACCTCTATATCATTATTATTTCTGTTTCAAAAGGTCATTTAAATATATTCATTTATCCTGAAAAATAATAAGTAAGTTTCTTAAGATAGATTTTTGGAGAGATTTTCATTATAGGGCGCGTGCGCTTGCCAGACAGACAGAGAGAGACATTAGAGAGAGAAAGCGAGAAATCACCCCCCAGGGGGGATGGTCACGCTGCAATCCCTTCTCCTCCATTCTCCTCTTGGGATCTTAGGCACGCATGCACACACGCCCGGCGTGAGTTTTAAGCCACCGGGTCCGGGACACGAACTGCTGTCGACTACGTGGGAGTCCAGCGACATAGCCATTACGCTAACTGCTGGTTCCCGAGATTAAATAATTCTTAAGAAAATAAAAGAGGATTAAATAATTCCTTAAAAAAGAAAAAAGAAAGAAAGAAAAACAAACAAATGGAGGCAAAAGACTTCAATTTTCAGGCAAGAGAGCAAAGACAGGCCAACAGGCGTGGCCCAAAGGCACGTGCATTTTATGCTCGGAAGCCCTTTGACAAGTCACTGAACTGTTAGAGCAGAAGGAGCCCCCAAATGGCACAGTGGTCACATCGATGGACTCCCACATCCCCGACCGCAGTCCGAGTCCCAGACCTGATGGCTTGAAACCAACACTGGGCGTGAGTGCATCCAAGACCCCAGGAAGAGAATGGGGAAGGGGCTGCAGCGTGGCCACCCCCGGGTGGTTTCCCACCTTCCCACTCACTCACTGTCTCTCCCTAGCAATCGCGCACACCCTAAGGAAAACCCTGTACAAAATAAGTAAATAAATAAAACAAAAAAACTTTTAGAGCAGATATAACTAAGTTTTTCCTTTAAAGAAAAAAAAGCTGAGAATAAATACAGATGCTTGCATAAACCCAGTTTTATATATTTTCAAAAAGATATCATACTATTGATTCTGGGATTTTAATGTGTAAATCTTCCCTTCTTTATGGCCTACATTAGTAATGACCTATGTTAATTAATTCTGTTTTCCCATACATAATCCATACATACGAAGAGGGAGGGCTGGCAGGTGGCTTGGTGGTTAAGGCACTGGACTCCCACGTGGCTGAGCACAGTCTGAGTCCTGGACCTGGCATCTTCTTTTCTCACTTTCCATCTCTCTAGCGAACGCACATGCCCTATAGCAAGTTTAAGAAAATAGTAATAAATAAAATGAAATGATTCTCTTTTTTTTTGGAGAGGTTTTCGCTATAGGGCACGTGCACTTGCCAGAAAGACAGAGATACAGAAAGCGAGAAATCACCCCCGAGGGGGGATGGCCATGCCGCAATCCCCTATCCTCCATTCTCCTCTCGGGATCTTGGGTACGCACGCACACGCGCCCAGCATGAGTTTAAGCCACCGGGTCTGGGACTCGAACCACGGTCGGCAACATGGGAGTCCAGCGGCATAGCCATTACACCAACTGCTGGTCCCAAATGATTCTTTTTTTGAGAGAGAGATTTATTTTGCTATTGGGAGTATGCATTCACCAGAGAGACAAAGGGACAGAATGTGAGAAATCACCCCCAATCCCTTCTCCTCTCTGGATCTTGGGCACGCATGCACATGCACTCAGCCCGAGTTTTAAGCCGCCGGGTCCGGGCCTAGAACCACAGTCGACTATGTGCAAGTCCAGCTGAAGAGAGCGGCCGATCTGAGTAATTGTTATACCATCTGCTGGTGCCCCATAAATCATTCTTATAAAGTCTGTGGATTAATGGAGTAAGAATACGAGTTCATTTTAGTACCAAAAATGAAGGTTTAAAATTCATAGTTTTTCATTAATATGCATTTTTCTATGAACTTTTTGGAAACTCCCTGGTACACACAAGCAGAAATACACAGACATAAAGAGTAGGCTTTTTTTTCTTTTCCTTTTCTTTTAATGTGCTATAGGGCACGTGAGCTCAGCAGAAGAAAGAAAGGTGTGTGCGTGGGGTGGTTTCTTACTCATCACCCCCAGCAACGGTTACAGTACAACCCCTTCTCCCCCACTCCCTCAGGGTTTGGAGCACACATGCACATGCACCCAGCGTGCTCTTCAAGCCATGGGGTAGACACAAACCACGCAGCCAGCCAAGAGGAATCCAGCGCCTTAACCTCCACACCGCCAGCTGGTCTGGGCTGCTGTCTTTTTTTTTTGTTTTTTAAGTTTTTCCGTAGGACACATGCCTCATGCACGTCTCTCATTTAGAGACAGACGGAGAGAGAGAAAGGAGGTGAGAAATCACCCCGTAGGGGGATGGTCACAAGGCAGTCCCTTCTCCATTTTCCTATTGGGGTTTTGTGTGCACACGTCCAGAGTGATTTGGGTCCGAGACCTGAATCGCGGATCATGTGGGATCTAGTGCCTTAACCACCACGCCACTGACTAGCTCAGGCTTTTTCTTCTTTGTAAAAATTTTTGCTAGGGTGCATGCTCTCCCTGAGAGTGACAGAGACAGAGAAAGAGAGAACTCACGCCCCTCACGCCCTGCTGGGGGGACGGTCGCACTGCAGTCCCTTCTCCTCCGTTCTCTCAGGATTCTGGGCACGCACGCACAATGTGATTTCCAGGCCACTGGGTCCAGGCTCGAACCGCGGAGCCGGCCACGCGGGATGCAGTGGCTTGGCCTCCATGCCACCTCTGGTCCGGCGAGGCTCCTGAACCGATCAATATTACTCCCTTTCTCCACAGGTTGCTTTCTTACTGGCTGTGAGTGCCCAGGTCACCCGGTGTGCAGGCTACATACTGCCGCGCTCTCGCCGTGGACAGGCCGGACCACGTGCCGCTGCCCTGGACATCCCTGTGGCATGCGCCACTGCAACTAGCTGTCTGTGCCCACGGGCTAAAGTCCCAGGAGTGGCCTCGCTGGAACAAGATTGCACACACACACACACACACACACACACACACACACACGTGCGCATGTTAGTAGATGTTATCAGATGATTTTTAAAAGGCAACATCAATCGCATTTCCCATTAGCAATGCTTCAGGCTACCCTTTTCTTTCCCAGTAAGTTATACTGTAATTGGTGCCCGTCAGGTGAATATACTTCCAGAATTTTTTTGGAAGCCATTAAGATATTTTCTCTGGTGACACAGTAGTTAAGGTGTTGGACTCTCGCATAGTCAGCCATGGTTTGAGTCCCAGACCTGGTAACTTGAAACTCACACTGGGTGTGCGTGTGTGTGAATGCCGGTATTTTTTTCTTAAATTTCTAGTTTACCCATGGATTGAACAGTATGTTTTTTCTTTGGAAAATGTTTAAAATGTTTTACCTGTTCTAATATTTGTTTATTTGCACCTGAGAAACAGGATCTGTATATTATGGCCTGCCACCTGCTGTCATCAAGTAAAAATTAACTGAAACACAGTGTTTATGCAGCAAAGAGGAGTAATTTTGCAGCAGAAACTGTCTAAAATACAGAGCCTCAATAACCAATATTTGATGCTTTACAGAAAAAAAGTTGCCAGCCCTCAAGAATACGAGCATACCTGCTAATTCTCCCTGGATGGGATGCAAGCGCCAGAGCGTGCTTACGTGTTTTATGCGCTGTTCAGACTCCCCGTGGCGGCAGTACACACTAGCTCAGGTTTAATGCAAGGTCAGTGGGAAACCGAAGTGCGGGTGACATCTGAACGGCAGTTTAGATCGCTAGTTTCTTCGCAATGTACACCTTCATTAAGTTTTACTGTGGAAATCAGCAAGGTGTGAGGCCTTCCTTTTATAGCCGAAAACCATCCCCACAGTAAGGGCCGATCTACGGGAAGACATGCGAGGCACATGCTGATGGTGAACACCAACCCTCTGTGTGAGCCTTCGTGACCCAAGCCACAGCACGTGGCAGCATCACACACGTCACAGGTCCCGTGCACTTGACAATCTGACTGCGGCCTGCTAAATCCGGCGGATCCCAGCACCATCCACGTCGGATTCTGTGCTCGGCCTGTGCAGAGTGAGCACAAGCCACTGTGCCCGGGGCAGGCCCGGGGTGCAGACTGCCTGCGACAGGTACGAGGCGCGCTTGCCGTTCCGTGGCTCCAAACAACCTCACGACACGTGTGATGTTCCTGCAAGTTTTCTTTGGCCCCAAACATAACGTACGATCATTGAACTTTCCCAGTTCATTTCGAAGGTTTCATAACAGAGTACTGGGGCAGATATTCCAAGGTCACAGACAGAAACAGTACGTCTCATTTCTCCTCTGCAAAAGAAGCTGTCCCTGCAGATTAGTAAGTGACACCCATGACCTCCGGTTCATGCTCACACTGCTTGACCTTCAGTCTGAGAACACGTTTCCTTTCCCCTTTTCAGACACCTTGATGAAGGAGAGAATCCCCTAACAGCCACCTTCGAGCCCGACAGGCGGCCGTCCGTTTTCACCACAGTGGCGCTGGGCTGCTTCCACTGACTGCCGACACCGTGACCTCGAGGAGGGAGCCCCGGCCAGGGAGAGCGGGTCCCCAAGGCGTGGGAAGGGGGCACCCAGGAGGGAAGAGCAGGAGGGGACGGGGCAGCCCAGGGAGGAGGGCGAGACCCGGGTGGCGGCTGGGTGGCGGGAGAGCCTGCTCGGAGGGCGAACGCATGCGGCATGGTCCCTCCAGGCGGAGTCAGGGAAGGCTGGGGCAGCCGGGGGCGAGCAGGAGATGAAAGGCGCCCGAGCACTGCTCCGTCTCCGTCCACACTCGCAGCAGTTGGCTGGAGACGAGCTGGACCGTCCTGCCGGGCTCCAACAAAGGGACAAACAAACGGAGCCCGGCCCCTCCCGACAGCGCCTGAGACGAGGTGATAAATGACTGCTCCGTCAGGGGACCAGGAGAGGGGGACGTCTGGGAGCAGGGGGGATGTATCTAATCGGGAGGCCGGGGAAGGGGCGCCGAGGAGGCAGAATGGCAGGCAGCACGACCAGACCGCCTCCCCACCGCACCGCACGGCAGAGCCCACGGCCCCAGCAGACCCGGCGGCTCTGAGCGGAGGTTGGGCAGGCGGGCCCGTCACCTTCCACGACCCATTCTCCGGCCTCAAGTCCAAGCTCAAGAAAGCAGCACTCCTGTCTATGGATCGAGTAATCCATCTGGGTGACAGGAACACAAACCCGGTCCCCTCCACCCCAGCCCGCCTGAGACTGCTGACCAGACGGAGGGCCAGCATCCCCGGAGCCGCAGCGCAGACCAGAGCCGGAGCGCAGACCAGAGCCGGAGCGCAGACCAAGCGCAGACCGGCAGACCGACGTAAAGCTCCATTACCCTAAAGCGGAGCGGGGAGTTCACACCTGAGGTCCGGGGCATCCCCCTCCAGGCCATGCACACGGCTCTTTACACCACCTTTCCTGACCGAGGGCTGGTGCTGGCCCCCTAGGACTTCCTGCTCTGGGGGAATGGTGACAAGCCTGGCAGACACCGCATGGGCATCTCACAGGCAGCTCCACTGGAGAGGAGGGGTCAGAACCAGTAGTGGCCAAGAAGCAGTTATTCACAATCAGTAATCGGAGTAACTTCGAAAAGACGTCCTGTAAGCAAGCTTACTAGGCCTTGCTCAGAGGCAGGCCCAGGGCGCAGGCCCTCCCTGGCTCCAGGCCCTGTCCCGGCCACGGTCTGCCTCGGTCTACGATGAGCCGGGGCAGGTGGTCTTGCTGGTCTCACGCTGAGCTCCGTCTGCAGTCCTGCCTTTACTGTTCTGACTTAACTGGCTGTCAAATGTTTAAAAAGAACAAAACTGAGAACAACAAAACTGAGAACATTTACATGAAAATCTACAGAGAGCCAGCTGGTGGCCTGGTGGTTGAGGCGGCTGAATCTGTGACCGTGCAGTTCGAGTCCCGGACCTGTGGCTTTAAAACTGTGCCCAGCGTGCGTGTCCAAAGTCCGGAGAGAATGGAGAAGGGATGGCAACGTGGCAGTCCTGAGGGTGCTTTCTCACTCCCACCCCTTCTCTACCTCTCCCCGACTCTCACAACAAGGTAAAACACAGAACATCGAGATGGCACCCTTCTCTCGGGAAATCAGAAGATGTGATGCTGAGCAACGCCTCTTCGCGATGTGACTCGGCTGAAGCTGCAGGGCGGCTGCCCCTTTCAGACTGGACACGGGCCCTGCAGCCTCTGATGGCCCAGGCCCGCCCCCATTAAGTCACCCATGTGGTCTGCAGGAGCCTCCCAGTCCGGCTCTCCAAGCTCAGGGCAGCAGGCTAGCCTGGCCGTGGGCGGAGCGGCCGAGCTGTCCCAAGCACGACAGCCACGGGCCTTCCTTTCCATCCGTCGCGACAAGGCCCAATGGGTTCAAGGCCCCCAGGATGTACTGACCCAACGCACCTGGACGTCTAGAACAGGGCTGGGTGTTCACAGGAGTCGGCTCTGCAGGGCAGGCAAGGCTGCGCCATCGCCCCACACGCTGCCCACCGGTGGGAGAAAGCAGCGCTGTGGGGCCCGCCCGCGGAACCAGCCCTCACCCTCGCCCTCGCCCTCGCCCACGTCCACATGCACATCCAGGGCGAACATCTAGGTTGCCAGGAAGGGGAGACAGGCTACCCAGGCCAATGGGCGAGTGCCCGCGAGCAGCTGGTCCCGTGGGTCCCCGACACTTCCTGGTGCCACCAGCAGCGTGTCCCGGAGCAGGTCCGCAGGCTGCACGCATGGAACCCTCAGAAGCGGTCTGAAAGCACGCTGCACTTTAAAGAATAGCTGAATTCTACCCCAGTTGCCGAAGAGGGTGGGCCGAGACATGGAATTTCCAGGGACCCCAGGGCTGCTGCACACAGATGCACTTCCCCTGGCTCCCGCTGGCCTGGGGCACGCTTCAGGTTTGGGTGTTCTAGGGCTTCTCCCAAGGGAAGCAAAACGAACTGTCACTATTGTCACCCTCCTGGAGAGCAGCGTGGTACCTGGGCACACAGGTACCGTTTACTCGGTGCGGTCGCTCGCTCCCTCCACGCCTTTCTTGAGACACGGCAGGTCTGACCGTGATCACGAACGGTGGGTGTCCGGCCTCCCTGCTCACACACTGAGGTACTGTTCCACCTCTCCAGGACTTCCCCTTCGAGAACTTTCTAAAGACTTCTCCATCCCACATGCCCAAAACATCCGGTTTCAGAACCGCAGACGGTCTGCACGCTGGCCTTCAGAGACCACAGGCCACAGTCAGCGCAGGGTCCCCCGCCCCTCCGAAAGGACCAGTTTTCTTGGGGGCACAGTCACCCCTCAGAGAACAGCATTTGGACATCCACAGTAACAATGTGATGATGGGAGTGTCGCTCTGACACGTAAAGAGAACGTAAACTTCTTTGACCAAACGGACACACCTGAGTTGACGAGCGTTACTGACAAGGCTTGAAATGCCCTCGTTGGTTCTATACAGATTCCCAGGCTGGGTCCTATACTCACAGCACTTCCTGAAAATCTGTCAACGATTGCTGAGACCCAACTTCTCTGAACAGTGTTTCCCAAGAGCAGCAATATGGGGGTTCTTCAAATAGATCATGGGAAATATGTATTACAAAAACCTATGGATGACTTTCAGAAATGTTCTGCACCCAAATAATTCCATCTGTTACTGTCTTTTTCCCACAAACGTTTTTTTGGGGGGGGAGGTTTTTCTATAGGGCACGTGCACTCGTAAGACAGAGAGACAAAGAGACAGAAAGAGAGAAATCACTCCCCAGGAGGGATGACCACGCCGCAATCCCTTCTCCATTTTCCTCTCAGGATCTTGGGCACACATGCACACGCGCCCGGCGTGAGTTGAAGCCACAAGGTCCGGGACTCGAATCATAGTCAACTACATGGAAGTCCAGTGACATAGCCACTACATCAACTGCTGGTCCCTCCACAAACTTTTAAAATAATTATTTTATTTAACGTTCTTGTTTTTTATTGATTGATTGATTTTAATTTGACCAGAGAGGGACAGAGTGAGAGAGAGAGAAAATGAGGAAGCAAGTTGCCAGGTCTGGGACTCAAACTGCGGTCGGCCATGTGGGAGTCCAGTGCCCTTAACCATCACGCACCTGCCAGCCGACTGCAAACTTCTTCAAATCCCCCTCTTCCTAAGCCTTCACACACATACTGGCTTTAGCCAGTAGGTGACATGACACCGGTCAGAGCATCACAAACAATCCACCCTGCAGTGTGCCAGGCACGTGAGTGTCCACCAGAAGCCAGGGCTGCACTCAGGCAGCTGGCAAGGTGCCAGGAAAGCCACCACACAAGGCGTGACACAGCGTGAGGGGCCAGCTGAGAGGACGAGGCCCTCGGGTACACTGCTGGTGGGAACACAGCCACGGTAGGAGTCCCGGAATCGACTGCTTGAAAAAGCTCACTGTGCGTGCATGTGTGCGTGCCCCAGAGTCAGGAGGACAGAGGAACGAGGGAGAAGGGACTGCGGCCTGACTACGCCCCGCTGGGTGCTGGCTTCCTCTCCCTCTCCGTCGTTCTCTGGCAGTTAGAAAAAAGTGCAAGTTTTCCGAGCACTCCATGGTCAGCTCCTGCTGGCTGCTCTGGCCACGACCCTGGCTGTGAGCCCCGGCACCCAGTTGCTCATGGCGGAACACCGAGGAGGGCGTCCAGCAGGCTCTGGCCTTCGCCCCCGGCGAGCATGCGAGGGAGGAACACATACGACAGACAGCCGCACCGCGCGTGTGCTGCGGGCCCCACGCAGGCTGTGGCTGGGGCGAACCCGGCTGGACCATGTGCACCAGGCTCGGCCCTTCCACGTCCAGCCTTAGCTGAAGATGCTCTGTGCCTCAGAGCGACTCTGTCCCCTAGTACGAATCCTCTCTGACACGGTCCAGTCCTCGGAACGCCTAGGTCTGCACCAGGTCAGCTGGCCTCTGACTCCTGTCCTGGCCTATCTCGTCCCCCGACTTGGTGGCCCCGGCCCTGGTGGCTGTCCCCCTGGTGTGCCAGCATCAGGAGGGAGACGGCGCTGAGTGGCCCAGCCCTGTCCCCGTCATTGCTGCAATACGCCAGCACGCAGGGCGGTGTACTGCCCCGCCTTACTCAATAAACAGCACTGTCGGCTCCACAAAAACAGAACAAAACAATAAACAGTTTTAGTCTAGCCACCCCTCCCCCATTTAAAGTAATGCTCCAAAAATGGAGGTAAGACACGCACGGGACAGAGAAGGGGAGGAGGACTGTCTGTTGATGAGAACGTGAGCGGCACCCTCGCCGGGACTGGTGTGCAGGGTGTCCACGTTGGGTACATTCACTGCACAGCTGTAGTGATGCACAGTGACTGAATGTATAAAATAAATGACAGACATAAACAATGCTCCAGCAGAGGCATGGTGGTTAACACACGGGACTCCCACGTGGCTGACCGTGGTTCCAGCCCCAGACCTGGCGGCGTGCTTTCTCACTTTCCCTCTCTCTGGCAAGTGCACGTGCCCTGTGGCAAATTAAAAAGCAATAATACATAAAATTAAATAAATCTTTAAAAAAGAAAGTAATGCTCCCACGACATCATTCAAAATGTAAATATGTTCTTCATGCTTTTAATATTACTGGCAAGGAAATAATTCTATACTGCGGCTCCCAGCAGGCCAGAATGCCCTCAGAGGCAAAAAGTTCCAGCAAATCTTTTCGTTTTCCCATCTAGAGGGGCTCAGAGCACAAGCTCGCTGGGATGGGAAGCCCGTGGGGCATGCATTCCTGGGTTGGGCGACAACTGGGTCTTCCCACAGACCGTGCAAGGTGGGCAGTGGGTGCTACTGCCGTCACGAGAGATGCCTCAAAACCAAATGCCCTCTAGGCCGGCAGGTGGCAGGGTGGTTACGGTGCTGGACTCCTGCATGACCGACAGCGGTTTAAGTTCCAGATCCAGCAACTTGCTTTCTCTCTCTCTGGTTAAATTGAATAATAATAGTGAATAAATAAAATGAAATAATTCTTTAAAAATTAATCTGAGCTTCAGTTTCCTGACCTGTAAGGAAGGGACAATTTCCTGCTTATCACAGTTGCTGTGACAGCTGATAGAGCAGGGTGCGAAGCACCAGGGACAGTCCTGTGTCTCTGACCCCAGCTGCGGCAGAAGCAGGCCGCGTGTGCCGCTGCCACCTTCCCAGGGTTCGCTCTAGGCTGTGGGAGTCGTCAGCGATGGACGTGGGGGTGGCCGTGGTCACACAAACGAGGGCTAGTCGGCACGTGTGTGACGACGTGCATCCCGGTGATGGCGCCAACTCACCAAGTACATAAACAGCTGGCAGTGATTGGTCTCCTGGATAGTGAATAAATAAAATGAAATAATTCTTTAAAAATTAATCTGAGCTTCAGTTTCCTGACCTGTAAGGAAGGGACAATTTCCTGCTTATCACAGTTGCTGTGACAGCTGATAGAGCAGGGTGCGAAGCACCAGGGACAGTCCTGTGTCTCTGACCCCAGCTGCGGCAGAAGCAGGCCGCGTGTGCCGCTGCCACCTTCCCAGGGTTCGCTCTAGGCTGTGGGAGTCGTCAGCGATGGACGTGGGGGTGGCCGTGGTCACACAAACGAGGGCTAGTCGGCACGTGTGTGACGACGTGCATCCCGGTGATGGCGCCAACTCACCAAGTACATAAACAGCTGGCAGTGATTGGTCTCCTGGGCCTTCCGTGGGCAGAGGAACCAGAGCGGCCGTGTCCACGGTCACCTGGGAGCGTCCTGAGTCAGACAGCGGCCACAGCCCCGGGATGGTGAAAAGCCGCTCCTTCCTCCGGCTGCGCTCCAAGCAACCTCGGCTCCCCTGGAGGAACACATCGGGCTGCCGTGTGAGGCTCCAGCGTAGGGTGGGAGGCCTCGCCCTGCAACCTGGCAGGACGGCCTGGCCGAGAAGGGGCCAGTCGGCAGGAAGGGGAAGGCAATCCATCGCAGCCTGCAGACAGGAGCCTGGGGTACCCGGGCGGACATGGGAGAGGTGAAGGGTGACTAAGTGTGGTGAGCTACAGGGCCCACGGGGCCCACGGGCTGGGAGGCCCTCCTGAAGATCAGGGCAGAGGAAGCCGACCAGGTGGAAGGACGGTCAGAGGACGGGGGGACGGAGGGACAGGGTATAGAAGGACGGGTGGAAGATGCGGGGGACGGAGGGACAGCGTATGGGAAGGGCGGTCAGAGGAGACGGGGGATGGAGGGACAGGGCATGGAAGGACGGCCGGAGGACGGGAGGATGGAGGGACAGCGTATAGAGAGGTGGCCCGCTGGTGTGGGCGGCCTCTGCATGGCGGGGCTCCGCACGGCCGTGTGCAGGGGTAGGTATGTGTCCCACAGGACGTCGCCAAGAAGCCTGGCCAGGTGACTGGGTCAGAAACCGGAATGCAGATGAAAGGGCGGGAAACACGGCAGATGTCCAGCACTGGACAGACAGATGCCAGTTAAGACTCACCATGCCAACTACAAATCTAAGAAAAAGAGAAGCTGACTTCCCTGCACCAGAACTCCCTCTCTCCTGACGGGGAGTCCTCCTCCTCAGACCCGGGTGACTGCGGCCTGCTCTCCCACCCTACCCACGTGCGAGTCCTCCCAGGCTCTGGGGGCCTCCCCTTCTCCGGTACTCCCAGCCTCCCTCTTCCGTCCAACAGCTGCGGGAGCCTCAGCGTGGGCAAGGCCCAGGGTACGAACTTGGGGACCCCGGTGTGGGGGCACACAGGAAGAAAGGGAGGGTCAGCGGGTGGCGTGGTGGCTAACGTGCTGGACCCCACAGGACCGACTGCAGTTCGAGGCCCAGAGCCAGTGGCTCGAAACTCAGGCGAGTCGCGTGTGCTCCAAACCCCGAGAGAATGGAGGCGGGACTGCAGGGCGGCCATCCCCCAGTGAAGACATCTTACTTTGTCTGCAGCCATTGCGTGCGCCCTATAGCAAAATCCTTACCAAAACCAGGGAAGAGGGAGGTGACTCTGAAGACCTACCCATGCAGTCAACCAGGCAGTGGGAGGGAAATCGCTTGTGCTTCCCGTGGGCTGGGAAAGGACCCGGGGAGCAGGCAGAGAGCTCCGTGGTCAGCCAGGCCTGTCCTCAGGACTAACCCATCGGGGTCTCCCAGCATGACGGACCTGGGGGAGGCATTTGCCCAGCCCAGCCCAGCCCAGCCAGGCCCTGGGGCGGACGGGGCAGGGCGGCACAGGAGGACCCCTGGGGGGACACTGGGACGCCCACCCAGGCGCAAGGGCCTGGCCTTCCTGCACTCGCAGCCGGAGAACCACCCGCGCGTTTGGGGAGAGAGGGTGAGCGCGCGGGCCACAGCAAACCGTCTAAAACCAACGGCAACAGAGCAGAACACCCGAGAACTGCAGAGCGGTCACAGAAGGGGAAAAGGAAGAAATGGCCGAGACTGACCTCCCGAATCAGCATTATCCACCACATCGCAGACCCAAGACTACAGAGAACGCTGGGCAGGGTAAAAGTCGCAGACCCTCGCAGGCACACCGACTCCAACTGCAGAGCAGAGACAGAGACCTTCCCGAGAGAAGCGAGAGTGACGAGGCACTGCCTGCAGAGCAGAGGCGTCAGGGCCTACGTCTTGGGCGGGAGTGCGGCGACATCTGGACATCTGAGACACGCCGAGGGACGGTATAACCGCAGACCTACCCTCGGGCTAGCCTCCTGATGTGCGGGGAATGGACCGAAAGGAAGGCAGACAGACGCTGGAGGAACCAGTCACCAGGGGACTCCTTTCGCAAGAAATGTTACAAATGGCTCTTGAGAGAACTCGGTTTACATAAACACTAGACAGTACATAAGTGGACGTGAAATGAAACTGTTACAGTTTAAATCTGTAATTGATAGAGGTAAGTTCAAAATAATAACCACATTATTAACAGTGACAATAAAAGTGTTATTTGCTACATACGCTGATGTGTACATACGTGAGACTTCAGAGACTCTGGGGAACTGGAATTAAAGTATGACTTCATTTTGGTGCCCGAATTTTGAAATCTATAGTTTCTCCATGATAGCCATTTTCCCTGAACAAGGAAGGGATGAAGACTGTAGTCCAGCCTCTGCTCCTGCTGATTCGGTCCCTGACACTGAACACCAACGCTGCTGCTGCCACGTGCTGGCCGCTGGGCCACGGGCGCTGCGTCTGGGCTGAACACGAGCATGCGGTATGCTTCCTAAACAATTCTTTAAAATAATTTAACTGCCATGGGACAAGTGCATTGCTGGAGAGGGAGGGGACATGCTTCCCCAGTGGGCGTGGCCTGTCAGGATCTGGGGCACATGCGAGTGCCTGGAGTGCTCCTCAAGCCACCAGGACGGGGATTCAAACCACAGCCATGTTTAACCACTGTGCTGCTACACGGCCAGGCCCATCAGTGACCCTGCTGAAATTAAGGGGGTTGAAATGGCCCTCACAGCCCACCCCCAATAATAAAATCAGGAAAATGCTACAGAATTTTGAGCAGGGACCAGCAGGTAGCGGAATGATTTGTCGCTGGACTCCCACACAGTGGAGTCCCAGACCCAGAGGCTTAAAACTCACCCCGGGCACATGTGCATTCCCGCCCCCCCTTAAAGAAAATGGAGAAGGGACTGCTGCAGGGCCATGCCCCTCGGGGCAGATTCTCACATTCTGTCTCTCTGGCAAGTGCACGCACCCTACAGCAAAAAAGTCTCTCTAAAAAACAAAGAAGAAAGAGCGGCAGCTACAAGGGTAGGGCGGAGAGCTAGATGGAAAGAGAGGCTGGGCACAGAAAATGCAGAACGGGAGTGACGCCCGGCTGCAGTGGCAGGCTCCGGTGGGTGCTGGGGCGGGAGGCTGAGGTCACCCCGACAGCCAGCTGTGGTGGGGGTGTGCAGTATAGCCTTCGCTAGGGAGGTTGAGGCGGGGATCCCAGTACAGCACCCTGTCTTTACGAGAGAGAGGAGCCTTTACCAACAGCCCTGGTCAAGGAATTAGGACCCTGTGGTGGGCCTGGCAGGTGGCACAGCGGTTACCTCGCTGGACTCCCACACAGCCGACCGCGATTCGAGTCCCAGACTGGGTGGCCTGAAAATCACACTGGGCACATGTGCATGTGTGCCCCAGATCCTGTGGGGAGAATGGAAGAGAAGGGATTGTGTGGCCATCCCCAGGGAGGTGATTTCTCATGTCTCTGTCTCCTCCCCATACACGCATATGCGCCCTAAGGCAAAACCTCTTAGAAAACCCATAACTAGTCTAGCACCTTGGGGGCAGCGATCTCTCCGTGCAGCTTTTCTGGCCTGGAGACCGTGCGCACACGGGCCTGCTGGGTCCGAGCCAGGGAGCTCAGTAACTGCTGTAGCCACGGCGGGGCTGGGCTGAGTGTAGGTCTGCTCAACAACACGGACACGTCCTCGCTGCACACCACCTCTGAGCCATTAGTCACATAGTAACTCATAGCGGCGGCTAACGGAGTCAGGTCTCACACTGCCACCCACACAATTCGAATCCTGGACCTGGCGGCTTGAAACACATGCCAGGTACACGCGTGCACGCCGCTAATCCCAACAGGGGTAGAAATGGAGGAGACGGGATCGTGGCTGACCACACCTCATAGGGGGTGCTTTCTCCCTCTCCCCCTCTCTAACACTATCTGGGCAGGGCACATGTTCTCGGACCAGGGGAAGAAGTAAAAATAGAAACCGTAATATACCATATTTTGTGTGTGCACACAAGCATGTATATGTACATGTACGTGTATATTATAGATATACGCACAGAAACACACACATACGTGTATGTGTACACACATACATACACATGTACATATGTACAGACATATATACATTTATAGACACATAAAAAGACCCAATGGGTTCAAAATAACTATAATTTTTCCTTTTGCTTAACTCAATTATCTGAATGCTTTAGCAAGAGAAGGTACTGTATTAGATGTTGACGTGTGTTCGGGCTTTAAGATAAAAACGTAGGACCCCAAGCACCGAAAGCCTGGGTTTTTCGGGACCAGACAGAGCCGGAACCTGTGTGTCAAGGCCGCGAACCCGCCCTGTTCTCCCGGTCTCGCCTCCACCTGTAACTGCCGTGCCCGGGCCGCCTGATGGACCTGACAGCTCCTCCGGGACATCGGCTCCCACGCCGCCCGCCCGCTCGCTCCCTCCTTCGCCCTCCGGGGGGGGGGGGGCGGCTGGCTCCTGCTGGGCTGGACAGCAGGACCCGGTGGCCGCCTTCCAAGGTGCGGAGCTGCCATCTGCAGCCTTCTGTGACTCTCCCCATGGCCCGCTCCCTCACCTGTTCAGAGGCCCCTGCACCCGTGCCCCAGGTCGGCCTGCAGGTGTCTCCCACAGGCAGGCAGAAACAAAAGCTTCCGCTATCCTCACAGGAAGCAAAGGAAAAGAACGCTCTGCCCCAGGCACTGCTCCGCCTGCCGCAGAGGCAGGGGGGTCAGCACACCCGACCCTGGGCCATGTGAAGCG
>NW_006160094.1:7245607-7250088 GCF_000334495.1 Tupaia belangeri chinensis | reverse complement strand
CCATTCGTTCCCCCCCCTGCCGCAGAGGCAGGTGGCTCAGCACACCGGACTCTGGCACATGTGAAGCGGGAAGGGCCCTCCCCACGGCTCCGGCTTCACTGCCGGCCCTACGGAGACCCCGAACCTGCACGTCTCTGACACCTCCAAACGACAGACTGAGAAGGGAAGGCACACGTGGGCTTCCGGAATGTGCTGGAAGAGACCTACCTACGGAGGTGACAGGGGAGTTGGGAACTATGTGAACCTGGCAAGGAAACAAGCTCTCAGCCAGCGGGACTTGGTTTTCACGGCAGACGCAGGACGGCCAGCACGTACAGGAAGAAAGGGCACGTTCCCAGCAGCACCACGGCAAAGCCGCGCCGTCAGCAGAGGGGCAGATGCAGACGGCGGCAGGATCGGCAGGATCAGACCCAGCACTCGGCTCGCATGGGACGCACCACGTGTGGACAGGGTGAGGCTATGAACCCAGAGCCTGTCTGAGGCCTGTGGTCAAGGCGGCCAGATCCCATAGGGCTGCCCGGTCTGGTCCTGGCCCAGCAATATGAATGACGCTCGGGGCGCACACGCACACCCGCGACCCTAACAGACTGGAGAGCTGGAGGGAAAGATTTTTTTGTGGGCCACTGGGGGTGCTTCCCCTCCCCCATGCCCTTTACCCCCTTCTCAGGCTCTGGGACACTTACCCACACCCTGCATTAAAGAAAAAGAAGATAGGGACCAGCAGTTGACGTAATGGCTATATCTCTGGACTCCCATGTAGTCGACCATGGTTCGAGTCCTGGACCCCGTGGCTTAAACTCATGCCGGGCACGTGTGAGTGCGTGCCTAAGATCCCGAGATGAAAATGGAGGAGAAGGGATTGTGGCGTGGCCATTCCCCCCGGGGGTGATTTCTCGCTTTCTGTCTCTCTGTCTCTCTCTGTCTTTCTGGCGAGCGCACGCGCCTTACAGCAAAAAACTCCTAAAAATTTAATAAATAAGTTAAATACATAATTCCTTTAAAAAAAAGAGAGAGAGCTCTCACAGAAGCGTTCTGTTTGCTCTTAAGTGACTAAAAGCAGCAGCGAAGATGACCGGGACGGGTGTCATTCACTGCGATGGCATTGAGCGGAGACTGAGAACCAGAACCAGAGGCCGAGGCCCCAAGCAATGCCGTCGTCACGACATAAAAGCAAGCGGACTGGCGAGCGCGTGAGCTGGGCGGGACGGGGCAGGGCGTGGTGCAAGGCCAGGCCGCGGGAAGTCTGCGTGGGCCCGGCGTGCCACGGTCGGGGCTCGGATGGTCCCGGATCGGGAGAAAGCCATCAGAAGGTTTCCAGTAACGAGAGAATGTAGACAGGTCTGACTGGTGTTCCTGTTTAATCACAAGGTAACGCAAGTCAGGAGCTAAATTCAGTAATCCAAATGCATTCATGTTTCGCTATGGGCTGAATTCATATTTTCGAAGCAACTCTCTACTTCCTTCATCATTTTATAAGGGTGTCAGAAAAGCCATGATGCATTTTTGCACAGAAAAACATAGAACAATACATCGAAACTCTCCCAGCAACTCAGTATTTCAGCTGATACTAACATTAATTTCTCTTTTGTTAAATAAGTATTTATTATTATTGACTTATTTTAAATTTGACGAGAGAGAGAAATTGAGAAAAAGCAAGCCACCGGGTGTCAGACTCGAACCGCGGTGGCCATGTAGGAGTCAGCACCCAACCACATCCCTGCTGCCCCAACATCGATTTCTAGCTCCACGCACATTTGAGTCGGTACTTGGGAGGGCAGTTTAGAAACATCCCAGAGAGGAAAATCTCTGTGGAGGGTGGAAAACCTGGTCGCCTCGGGCTGGGACCCTGTAGGCTGCAACATGGCCAAACACACCAAGAAGGCTGGGACCCTGGGTGAACGCAGGGGCTGCCGTGGCCTCCCTCCAGGAAACGGTGAAGAGGGGCCAGCAGAGGACATAATGGCTACGTCGCTGGACTCCCATGTCGTCGCCTGCGGTTCTGTTCTGGACCCGAAGGCTCAGAACTCACGCCAGGTGCATGTGTGCACGCGCACACGTGTGCCCAAGACCCAGAGAGAATGGAGAAGGGACAGGGTGGCCATCCGCCCTGGGGTGATTTCTCGCTTTCTGTCTCTGTCTCTCTAGCGAGCACAGTCGCCTTAGCGCAAAACCCTCTAAAATTGTAAGAGAGCGGTGGAGAAAGCTGCATCAGCCACAGCCGCGGACGCCTGGTCCTCCGGTCTTCCCACAGCACCTGGGCAGGCCGGGGCACCTGGCGCTGTACGGCCTGTGTGGAGCGGAGCCATGCCACTGTGAAGACGGCCTTCGGAGGCCTGCAGGACGGACAGACCAGCAGAAGCCCCGGGGCATGGGGAATGTCACCAGCAATAAACAGGTTCACTTGTGAATAAAGAAAAAGAGAAGGAAAAACCCAAAACCCTGTTATAGACCCAGCCCTGTGGGGCGGCAGCGGCACCCTCCAGTGGAGGCCAACAGGGAGGCCAGGCCCAGGCCCAGGCGCCCAGAGGCACAGCCATGCCCTAGTTGGCTGGACGGCTGGGGCGGGTGAGAGCATGGGTGAGACCCTGTCTCCTTCTACTAAAATAAGTGATTCTGTTACACATGTCCAACAAAAATTCTGAGCCAGTGGCCGGCAAGTGGCGTGGTGGTTCAGGTGTTGGACTCCCACATGGCTGACCCGTGGTTCGAGTCCCAGACCTGGCTGGCAGCTTGCTTTCTCACTCTCCCTCCCCTCCTGTCTCGCTCTCTCTCTCAGGTCATTGCGTGTGCCCTATTGCAAATTTAAAAACAGTAACAAGGATCAGCATGTGGTGTGGTAGTTAAAGGCGCTGGACTCCCACAGAGCCGACCATGGTTCAAGTCCCAGACCTAGTGGCTTGCTTTCTCACTTTCTCTCTCTCTCACACTCTCTACCTCCCTGGTCAAATTAAAATAAATAAATAAAGTTCAACAAAAAATAGTAATAAAGGGACCAGAAGTTAGCGTAATGGCTATGTCACTGAACTCCCATGTAGTCAACCGTGGTTCGAATCCCGGACCTGGTGGCTTAAACTCATGCCGGGTGCGTGTGCATGCGTGCCCAAGATCCCGAGAGGAGAATGGAGGAGAAGGGATTGTGGCGTGGCCATCCTCCCTGGGGGTGATTTCTCGCTTTCTGTCTCTCTGTCTCTCTCTGTCTTTCTGGCGAGTGTACACACCCTATAGCAAAAATCTCTATCTCCCCCCCAAAAATAATAAAATTAAACAAATAATTCCTTTTAAAAAAGAATGAAATCATTGTTCAATAGTAAAAAAACAAAACAAAACAAAACAAACAAAAAACCGCTGAGCGCGTACCATGTGGGCTAGTTCCAGCCTCACGTGAAGAAAAGCGGCACGCTGGCTACTGTGCTGTCGCCACGTGAATAGAAAGGAAGCTGAGGCTCAGGCTTGGGGCAGATGACTGACCTGCCCGAATCACACAGCTGGTCAGAGGGGCAGGGAGCTGGGACGGCTTCCGGTGTGGTGCTCAGCGCGCGAGAAAGCAAGCACCAAGGCCAACTCCAGGCATGGAGCAGACGGGAGGTGACAGCGCAGGACGCAGGACGAGGAACGGGGTGCAGAGTGCCCCTGAAAGGGATTGGGGTCTGCTTTCGTGGTGACAGGAGTGCCGCAGGACTAGACAGAGGCGAGCCTGCTCCGCCCACTGAGCCTGCTCCCTGCACAGGGCTCCCACACTTGGAAGTAAGCCGTTCTGTGTTCCATGAACTCAACCACAATTGAAGTGGACCTGAATGAAACACTAGCAGTTTGGAGGAGACCACCAGCAGCTAAATGAGTGATAAGACCATGTCACTAAAGGCAGTTTGGAGACCTGTGTTCTAATCCAAACCACAGAAACGCCAGCCTCAGGCCAGGGTTTCTTAAGCTCTGCAGGGCTGCCACCATAAGCCGGGTGACTCTGTGCTTGCCAGGGGCTGTCCTGCGAGGGCCGTCCTACCAGGCTGTCCTACCAGGGCTGTCCTACCGGGGCCGTCCTACCAGGCTGTCCTATGAGGGTGTCCTACAAGGCCGTACTATGGGGGCTGTCCTACGTGCTGGGAGGCATGTCCCCAGTCTCTGTCCACGAGCAGCAAACCCCTCCCCCGCCAGCTGTGGCAACCAGAAATGGGTGAGATGCTTGCTGCGGCCTGGAGGGGGGCAAACCACCCCGCGGAGAGCCGCCTCCAGACAACACGCCCAGCAACTCCCCTGTGCTTTGGTGGCCTGGACTCAGCTCGCCCACTGACAAAGCAGAGCCTGAAACGAGGCCATCCTGACCAAGGTCTCCCTGGGTCCTGAAATCCGAGCTCCCAGCTTGCCTACCACCTACGGCTGCATCTGAGGACTGGCCGCATCTCGCCTGCATCTGAGGACCGGCCGCATCTCGGGACTGGCTGCATCTCGGGACTGGCTGGCTCTCCGGGCCGGGTGCAGCTTGG
>NW_006160094.1:7241474-7245535 GCF_000334495.1 Tupaia belangeri chinensis | reverse complement strand
GCCGGACTGGCACCATCTCAGGACCGGCTGCATCTCGGGACCGGCTACATCTCAGGACTGTCACCATCTCGGGACTGGCTGCACCTTGGGACTGGCTGCATCTCGGGACTGGCTGCATCTCAGGACTGTCACCATCTTGGGACCGGTTACATTTCAGGATTGTCACCATCTTGGGACTGGCTGCACCTTGGGACTGGCTGCATCTCAGGACTGCCGCAAGTTCGAACCAATGGGGGATTTTACGCTCAGCTGTCCTCAGACACTCAATCTGGCCACGAAGCCAGTTCAGCTTAAACTCCCATCCGAAAGTGCTGGTATAAAAAGATCTCCCGTTAGACCTTAAGGACAAACTGCTGAAGACTGTGCCGTCTAAGCCTGGATTATCTGCCTGTTCTCTCTGTACCTAGTGAGGCAGTCCCTCCAAGCAGACGGCCAGATCTGCGTGTGCACCTCGGCGGCGTGCTCAAGGACCTTGGGGCTCCCCTGTTTTCACACGCGAGTACCCGAAGCGTGCCAGGCAGGAAAGGGTTATTTAATTAGTTCTGTGTATGCTCAAAGAATCACAAACAACTTCATTTAATTATGAAGTAGCCAGTTGGGTCATCGCGGGCTGATCAGTCACTAATGAAACGCCTTCCGTTTGGAGCTGTCGGCCCCATCAGGAGGCGGCCAGCTGGGAGAGCCCGCAGGGTTTCCAGGCTCCGCGAGGAACGCGGAGTTCTCTACTTCATATTTCACCTCTGTGGTGTTCACAGATTTTAAAAGTTTCTGAATTGACATTTAAATCGTACTCCAGCCTGCAGCAGCAGGAAGCATGTTCTTTTCCAGGGGACATACATGGAGCGAACATTTACCGAGAGATCTGAATACATTTAAAAGGATGCAAGTTGTAGGGAGAATCTTGTCTGACCAAGTGAAATTAAATTAGAAATCGTTAACGCAAAGCACTCTGGAGAACTCCCAAATAGTTGAAAATTCATACTCTTCACGCCTTTTTTTTCCTTTGGGGTTTTGCCATAGGACGCAGGTGCTCACCAGAGGGGCTGGGGGAAAGTGAGAAATCCCCCCCAAGGGAGGCACAAAACAATCCTTTCTCCTCCCTTCTCCTCCCCAGATTTGGGCACTTGGAAAAGGACCCAGTATGACTTTCAGGCCACCAGGTCCGAGACTTGAACCACGGTTGGCCATGTGAGAGTCCAGCGCCTTAACAACGCCACCTACGCTTCTAATAAATATTTTTAGTAGAAATCTTGGATCGCCAGAAAAGTCCTGATGTATTTTTCTATGAAAAATCCACCCTGACTTCCTAAATATCCACGGGTCCAGAAAGAAATCAAAAGGGAAATGAATGGCAAAAGTGGGGATGCTCTTTCCTCTGTTTCTCATCAAGAGAAGAGTGCCTGCTCTGGCCATGTGATCGGACGTTCTGTGGTAAGTTCTGGACAGAACAGTGAGGCAGGAAAAGCAAGTGAGGCATCCAGGGTGCACAGAGACTTTCACAGAAACTTCCTGCCGACAGCACAGTCATCTATGTAGAAATCCAACGGCATCTTTAAAACAATATTGAAAAAGGAGTGAGTTTAGACAAGTTACAGAAACAAGATCAGTATAGAAAACTCACTGCTATTTCTAAATACAGTTAACCCTTCAACAATATGGGCTGAGGGGCCAGCAGACGGTGTGGTGGCTAAGGGTGCTGAACTCCCACATGGCCAGCCCTGCTTCGAGTCCCAGACCTGGCAGCTTGCTTTCTTACTTTCCCTCTCTTTCTCACTCTGTCCCTCTCTGGTCAAGTTAAAAAAAAATGAATACAATAAATACATAAAGTTAAATAAAATAATTCTTTATAAGTTATATATGGAGGAGTCAGCAGATGGCATGAAGGTTAAAGTGCTGTATCCCACAAGGCTGACAGCATGATTTGAGTTCTGGACCCATGGGAACCAGCAGTTAGCGTAATGGCTATGTCGCTGGACTCCCATGTAGTCGACCGCGGTTCGCGTCCTGGACCCAGTGGCTTAAAACTCACGCCGGGTGCGTGTGCATGCGTGCCCAAGATCCTGAGAGGAGAATGGAGGAGAAGGGATTGCGGCGTGACCATTCCCCCTGGAGGGTGATTTCTTGCTTTCTGTCTCTCTGCCTGTCTGGCGAGCACACGTGCCCTATAGCAAGAACTTCTCAAAAAAAAAAAAAAAAAAAAAGAAGAAGAAGAAGTTCTGGATTCAGTGACTTGAAAATCATGCCGGGCACATGTGCATGTGTGCCCCAAATCCCAAGTGGAGAGTGGAGAAGAAGGAATTGTGGCATGACCATCCTCCCTGGGAAGTGACTTCTCTCTGCCATTCTCTCTCTCTCTCTCTCTGGTGAGAGCACATGCCCCAGAGCAAAACCATAAAAAAAAAAAAGTAGAAATTGCTCAGGGGAAACCTGGCAAATGATGAGATATACCTGAACAGAAGGAAACAGACATTTTTCTGTTACAAATCACACAACTTAAACAGAGAGAGATACCACCATGAGGGGTCATTTGACTAAATACCATTCATGCGTGAATGTCCCATCTATTGATCTACACATTCAAAAGAACCACAATCAAAATGCCAACAAGTTTTGTAGAGACTGATTAAACTAACTCTCAAATTGATATAGAAATAAAAATATAGCAAAAACATTTCAAAATAAGCAATGAAATGACAGGACTAACATTTCTTAACTTCCAGACATATCCTACAGGTACAGTAATTCGCAGTGAGGTACTGAACACTGCCAAAGTCCTGACACATTTTTTCATAGAAAAACAGAAACACAGACAAATACATTATGCCTTTTCTGATGACCTAATAAAAACGGAACAAATTGGGCTGGCAGGTGGCATAGTGTTATAGCACTGGACTCCCATGTGGCTGACCATGGTTTGAGTCCTGAACCCGGCAGCTTGCTTTCTCACTTTCCCTTTCTCTCTCTGGTCAAATTTTAAAAATATAATTAATAAAATAGATAATTCCTTTTTTTAAAAAAAGGAAATTAAAAAATAAAATGGGGTGGTGGTGAGCCCCATGACACAGTGTATCAAGAGCTGAATTCCATACAGCCCAAATAATTTCAGATGCCAGTCCCAGTGGCTAAAAAACATGCCGGGCCCCTGTACGTGCATGCCCAAACTCCTGACAGTATGGAGAATGGAGGAAAAGAGACTGCTATGGACACCGCCTTACTGGGGGCGGGGGCGTGGGACGGGGTGCTTTCTCTCTCAGGAGAGCCCTTACACTTCCTGGCAATTAAAGAAAAAGAGGAACCAGCAATTGGGATAATGGTATGTCGCTGGACTCCCATGTAGTCGACCGCGATTCGAGTCCCAGACCTGGTGGCTTGAACTCACACTGGGCATGTGTGCGTGCATGCCCAAGATCCCGAGAGGTGAATGAGAAGAGATTGCATGTGGCCATCCCCCTGGGTGGTGATTTCTCGCTTTCTGTCTCTCTGTCTCTGTGTCTCTCTGTTGAGCTCACACGCCCTATAGCAAAAACCTCTCAAAAGAAAAACTGCTTTTTTATTAAATCTTAATACCAACACCACTCACCTGGTAGGTATCTACCCTGAGAGAAAACCGGTGGGGCCCGCAGATGGCGTGGTAGTGGCACTGCTGTACCCCAGGGCCAGCTGCCGTCTATGTCCTGTCTGTCCCATGTCTATGCTTGAAACGCACACCCTGCCCAGCCCAGGCACGGCATGTCCACAATCCAGACAGGAGAAGGGACTGCGGTGTGGCCACCCCTTGGGCGATCGCTCACATCAGTCTCGCTGGCAAACGCATGCGCCCTGCAGCAAAAAAAGTTCTCGCTGAAAAAAGAAAAGCTGGACACATGTACCCGCAACCCCGGGACTGCTGTCAGGAGCCTGCAGAAGGCGGCGGACAGCCACAGAGCGATAAGCAGGGGCGCTGCTGGGTCGGAGGTGCCCGAGGAGCCTCCGCGAGAACGCCATGGCCGGAAGCTAGGGTTGTGGAACAAAGGAGGAACAGCAGCAGGTGGAGGCCCAGAGCAGGCAGAGGCCCAGAGCAG
>NW_006160094.1:7227644-7241322 GCF_000334495.1 Tupaia belangeri chinensis | reverse complement strand
CAAGCCAGGCCACCCCCACGTCAGCTTGGCTGTGACAAAGCCCAGGGTGCGTCCTGGCCGGGAGCCGTGCGGGCACACGGAATCAGCGCTGCAGGCCCAGCCGCTCGTCCCGTCCCCGCCCAGCAGGGCAGTGTCAGCGCGGGTGTGGGTGAGGCCACCCGCTGGGGCCAGGGCCAGTCCAGCTCTGCACAGGGAAGGCGAGCTGAGCCCACCCATGGAGTCTGGGCAGCACCGCGACGCTTCCAAAACCCAACGTGACTCTAAAACCAAAAGGTTAATAACTAATAAAAAGTTCAATGAGGGCCGGGGGTGGCGTGGTGGCTCAGGGCGCTGGACTCCCACATGGCCAACTGCGGTTTGAGTCCCGGACCTGGCAACTCGGTTTCTCACTTTCTCTCTCTCTTTCAAATTAAAATAAATAAAGTTAAATAAAATAATTATTTTTTTAAAAAAAGTTCAAAGAGAGGCAGCCAAGTGGCATGCTAGTTAAGGTGGCTGGATCCCATGGGGCAGACTTTGTGGTCTGAGGCCTAAACAGGAGGAGTGAAGAACACGAGGGCACGTGTGCATGCGTGCCCAAAGTCCCCAGACGGAATGGGGGAGGAGGGCCTGTGGCGCGGCCAGCCTGGTCAGCCCAGGGTGATTTCTCACTTTCCTGCTCCTCCTCCTGGGAGCACACGTGCTCTACAGCAAACTAAAAAAAAGAAGAAAAAAATGAAATGAAAAATGTAGAGTTAAATGTCCCTCCCATGAGATATGGTCTGCATTTGCAGGTGCGTGGCCGAGCCCTGAAAGCAGGTGTCCACAGAACCACACGGGTCGCTCTGGGTGCCAAGCTTGGGAAGAGAACTGAGGGGCGGACCCCGCACACTGCAGTTACGGGGCGAGTGCAGAGTGAAGCCCGCGTGCGGTGGCAGGAGGCAGGTGCGGGCCACGGGACCAAGGGACACGAGGGAACTGTCCGGGTGAAAGGGATGGCGCCCTACTGCGTGCACCCGTCAAACCCGCCCAGCTGCACACACGGAGCCCGCTGCGATCAGCTGCCCCTCAGCAGAGCAACGTCCAACGGGCACACCAGCAAGTGGCCCCCCGCAGCAGGAAGGGCTGTGCACAGAAAGCCAGGCCCCACGCAGCCCACTGTGGTTTGAATCCTGGTCCAGCACCTTGGAAAACATGCCAGGTACATGTGTGTGATCCCAGACTCCCACAGGAGGGAGGAGGCTGCGGCATGACCACACCACAGCAGAGTCCTTTCTTCCTCTCCTCCACCCCCTGGCAGGAGCACACGCCCTCAGGAGCCGGAGGGAGACAGGGCAGGGAAACGGCGATGACGCGGTGGCCTGTGAGGCTGGGCCACAGGCCGAGGCTCAGGGGCCTCTCCAGTGCCCAGGTACCCCGGGCCCAGGTCCCTGGCTTCTGAATGGGGCTGAGCTGTGGCACAGAGGCCCTGCTGGGTTCGTCTCTCTCTCTCTCTCTCTCTCTCATAAACAGAAATGGCTAAAAGCTTTAAAATGAATTAAATTGAAAAATATTCTTCTGACCCTCCCATATCAAGTTATTCTGCTACAATGGATGTCCTCCACTGCCCACTGCCCTGACTGGCCCAGGCTCACCTCTGGCACCAGCCTCCTCGGGGAGGCTCCTAACCAGACCCTTGTTCCAGGAGGGGTCTAACGAAGACTCTCCCGGGGTCACCGTCATGGCAGGTGGGGTTCCGCTCACCCATGGAGGCAGCAGGGCAATGCGGAACACACCTCCTCCTCCGATGACCCCAGATGCCTGCTCCACACCCCCAGCCAGCCCAGGCTTACAGGTCCTGTCTGCGCCTAGCCAGGCTGAGGAAGATGGCTGGGGCGGCACATGGCTCTGAGAGCAGGCCCAGCTCCGCTAGAAACAGATTCCAGGACAAAAGACCTGCAGTAAACAGGACGACCCCAGAGAGACCCCCAGGGTACAACAGAGGTGGGGAGGTGGTGCAGTCCCCACCCCGCCCTCGCACCGCCACCCACCTGCTCAGCACCCCATGACTAAGGATGGCTGCACAGACTCTGCCCTGCCCCACACCTTTCTCTTTTATTCAAAATACAAACCCGGGACCAGCAGTTGGTGTAATGGCTATGTCGCTGGACTCCCATGTAGTTGACCACGGTTCGAGTCCCAGACCAATAGCTTAAACTAATGCTGAGCGCGTGTGCATGTGTAAGATCCCGAGGGGAGAACGGAGGAGAAGGGATTGCGGCGTGGCCATCCCCCCTGGGGGTGACATCTTGCTTTCTGTCTGTCTTCCTGGTGAGTGCACACGCCCTATAGCAAACCCCACCCCCCAAAAAAATAATAAAAAAGAAAAGAAACAAAATACAAACCCTTCTTCTTCAGTCACTCAGTATGAGTTTGGTCTAGAAATTGAGGGTAATCCTAAAGATGGCTTTGAAGGGAATCAGCAGTTAGCGTAATGGCTATGTCGCTGGACTCCCACGTAGTCGACCACGGTTCATGTCCCGGACCCGGTGGCTTGAAACTCACGCCGGGCGCGTGTGCATGCGTGTCCAAGATCCCGAGAGGAGAATGGAGGAGAAGGGATTGCGGCGTGACCATCCCCCCGGGGGGGTGATTTCTCGCTTTCTGTCTCTATGTCTCTCTCTGTCTGTCTGGCGAGCGCACGCGCCCTACAGTGAAAATCTTTCCAAAAAAACCCAAACAAACGAAACAAAACAAAACAAAAAAAAGATGGCTTTGAAACAATACTGAAGAGGGAAACATACAAACCTTTCCTATCACAAAGCTGAAATTCAGAAGGAGCATGTAAACCAGACCGGGGACAGCGCTATCATCTACTGAGGCCTAAATCCCACGAGTGCTCACTAGCCCCGAGGATACAAGGAAGCACTACGCAAAGCCACTCGGAGAAAACGGGAGAAATGGTGGCACAGCCGAGTCTCAGGTCATTTCTACAAGTGCCCATGTCTGGGACCGTTAGATGGCATGGGGGTTAAGGCAGCTGGATCCCACATGGCTGATGGCGTGGTTCAAGGCCCGGGCCTGGCAGACAGGAAACCTGTGTGTGTGTGTGTGTGTGTGTGTGTGTGTGCCAGCAGGTGGAGGGGAGGTTAAGGCAGGCAGCTGGACCCCTCATGGCCAACTGTGCAGTTCAAATCCCAGACCTGGTGGGGCTTGAACATCATGCTGGGCACAAGTGCTTGGGTGCCCAAACTCTGAGAGAAGGGGCTATGGTGTGGCCACCCTACCCGACCCCTTCTCTCTGGAGAGTACAAGCACCCTATAGCAGAAACTAAAAGGAAAGTAAGCATGTTTTAGAACTTAACACGAAGCATATCCAAACTATGACGTGTAGATACAACATTAGCTTAATTGCAGTAAGGTTAATAGAAGTTACCCCATGAGCACAAATATGCTAGATTAAACGTAAGGTCCAAACTTCGAAGAGATACTAAAAGAACATACTTCTTAAACTTGAAGATTTCTGTGCAAATTCATTCTTAAAACCGAACAAATTAGTTAACTCCTGTAATTAGTCCCAGTTCTTGGTCTGAGAGAGAGGGAAAGTGAGGAATGGCTCCCATGGAGGTTGGCCATGCTGCGCTCCCTTCTCCGTTCTCGAGATTTTGGGCACACACACACGTGCCCTGTGCTATGTTCAAGCCACCAGGTCCACAGCGGGAGCAGGGAGTCGATGACCCAGCCCGGTGGTGAAGGTGGAGGTGTGAGGGCGGAGTAGAGACCGCACCACCTCCCCACCTCCGTCGTACCCTGGGGGGCTCTTTGGGGTCATCCTGTGTGCTACAGGTCTTTTGTCCTGATCATCCTCTGGTGATCCAGCTGCCTTCACTGCCTTCACCTCCACGTCACCTGCTGACCCAGGTATTTTACGAGGTTTCTTTGTTTATTTACTTGTCTTTTTAAGGTTTTTGCTATAGGGAGCATGTACTCACCAGAGACACAGAGAGACAGTAAGAGGGCACGTGAGAAGTCACCCCCTCCACTGCGGGAGGGCCACACCATGACCCCTCCTCCTTCGGGGATTCTGGGCACACACAGACACACACTGGCTTGAGTTTCAAGCTGCTGGATCCAGAACTTAAACTGTGGTCTGACAGGAGGGAGTCCAGTCCTTTAACCACTATGCCACCTGCTGGCCCCTTTTCTAAGTTTTAAGGCATTTAATTCTCACATTAACTGAGTAAGCAGGCACTACTGTCCCCGTTTCCTTTTTGAGAGAGATTTTTGCTATACTGTGTGTATGGAAGTCAGAGAGACAGAGCGAAGAGAGACAGAAAGCTAGAAAGCACCTCCCAGGGGCATGGCCATGACGCGATCCCTTCTCCTCCTTTCTCCTCTCAGGGTTTTGGGCATGCGTGCACATGCACCCAGTGTGTGTTAAGCAGCCAGGCCCAGGACCTGAACCACAGTCGACTACACGGGAGTCCAGCGACATAGCCATTACGCCACCCGCTGGCCCCAATAAAATATATTTCAAGGCCCAGCTGGGGACCTGGTGGTTAAGGCAGGCTGAATACTTTGCATCTCGGACCCAGCAGTCTGAAAAACACACCAGGTGCATGTTCATACGTGTCCAAAATCCCGAGAGGAGAACGGAGACGAGACTATAGCACGGTCACCCACCCTGGAGGTGATTTCTCTCTCTCTCCAGCAAGCACACGTGCCCCACAGCAAATGTGTATACTCACACACACACACACACGCACATATACACCTATATACACATGTATATGTGCGTGTGTGTATATACATATATTTGAAAACACAGATGCCGGAGCGTGGCCTGCCTTACTCAGACGCCTGTTCCCACACAGAAGCCGCAGGGCAAGCAGACAGCCAGAGCCACAAGAACAATCCTGGCATGACCAGCGATGAGGCGATACGGCAGCTTTCCCCAACAGTGAAAGACGCTTCGCTGCTGTTCCAGGAACAGTGAGTGCAACCGTTCCTAGATTCACACGACAGCTGCAGACCCAAAATTTGTATTTATTTAACACCTGGGACCAGCAGTTGGCATAGTGGTTAAGGCACTAAACTCCCACATGGCCGAGCTCAGTTCGAGTCCTGGACCCGACAGCTTGAAAAAGCACCAGGAGCGTGTGTGCATGCGTGCCCCGAAGGCCAGGAGAATGGAAGGACAGAGACGCTGCGTGACCGCTGCCCCAGGGTGGCGGGGGTTTCTCACTTGCCCTCACTGTCTCTTCTCCAGAGAGTGCCCGTACCCTATGGCAAAAACCTAAACAAAATTTAAAATAAACTGTAGAAATTACTCTGTATAAATGTGAAACGGTCTGGATTTACGGCAGATATAAAACTGGGCTTCTGTGGAAGTCCTCTGTGGGGGCCAATCCCTTACTGTAGGGACGCCCTCCTCCTCTACGATGGGAGAAAAAGGTGGCGGGCCCTGCCCACTCAGGGCCAGAACCGCCTGCCTGGCTGGGACCAGGGCCACCTAGAATGGCCTCCAGGGGTGCTACTGCCCTGTGGCTGGTGCCCATGCCAGACTCCCCCTCGCACGAGCTGCCGGCCTGGACAGGTGCAGGCCAGCTGTCCCCACCTCACCTCTCCCTTGGACTTGGGTCCTTTCTCCACCCCAGTCCTGTCACCTCACCCAGCCTGAGTCTCGGGCTCCCATCCACTCCCTCTCGCTCCACTCCATGAAGAACCCTGTTCTCATGCACAAACACTGCACAGACGCAGCCAGCACCAGACCCCGGCACCCCCCATCTGCCAGGCCCAGCTGCTTCCCTTAACCCTACACAGAACCCCTGCCCGAGATTTCCTTCCGACTAAGGGTGCCCGGCTACGGTGGATCCAAGAGCCCCAGCCTCGAGGACAAAGTCTAAGTACTGGAACAATCCTCGTATCCAGCGTCACCTCCTGGCTGGCTCAACCTCACCTCCTGGGCTCCGGGCTTACTCCCAGCGGCTTCCAAACACCGCGGGGCCTGCCGTCCCTGTGCCCTGCGGTGGGCCTTTCCTCAGGCTGTCACGGTCTCCGCGCCACCTGGCATCCCGACCCAGCCTTCCAGGCTCCGCGTGGCTGTGAGACTGGCCCCTGCCCTGCACCACCGAGCTGCACGCACTGGCCGAGGGACGAGGCGGCACTCACCTGCAGCCGGCACCCAGCAGTGCGCAGAGACCTGCCAATAACTTGGGGCCATGGTGTGGTAGTTAAGGTGCTGGACTTACACATGGCTACCCACAGTTCGAGTCTCAGACCCGGCGGCTTGAAAAATCACAACAAATAGATAAATAAATAAATGCAGAAAGTAAAATTTTTAAAAGAACTTAACTTGAACCTATTTTTCTTTAAGATAACTGGTCTAGACTCTTCAGAAGAAGAGTTATAAAAAGCAAAAAGGGGAGCCAGAAGGTGGCATAGTGGTTAAGATGCTGGACTCCTACATGGTCGAGCATGGTTTGAGTCCCTGGCCCGGATGCTTGAAACTCTCCAGGCGTGTGTGTGTGTGTGTGTGTGTGTGTGTGTGTGTGTGTCCAAAGTCCCAAGAGGAAAATAGAGGAGAGGGACTAGGTACGGCCCTGTAGGGGGTAGTTTCTTCCTTTCTCTCGGTGTCTTCAGTAAGCACACACACCTATAGCAAAAGTCTCTCTTTTAAAAAAAATGAAACAAGGGGCCGGCAGGTGGCATGGTGGTTAAGGGCGCTGGGCTCCCACATAGCAGACCACGGTTGGAGTCCCAGACCTGGTGACTTGCTTTCTCACTCTCTGTCCTTTTCTGACCAAGTAAAAAATAAATAAGTACAGTTAAATAAAATAATGAAAAAGGTGGGGCCAGCAGGTAGCATGGTAGTTCAGGTGCTGGATCCCACAGGGCTGACTCTGTGGTCCCAGACCCAACGGCTTAAAAACTGTACTGGTCTGTGTGCATGTGTGTCTAAGATCCTGAGAGGAGAATGGATTGCAGCACGGCCATTCCCCGGGGGGTGCTCTCTCACTTTCCCTTTCTCTGTCTCTCTGGTGGGAACACACATCCTACAGGTAAAACTTTTAAAAAAAAGTAAGCTGATGAAGAGACGTATAATTAGCTTCAGTTCATCTTCCCACGATGTGGTCACATACTCGACAACATTTCTATGAATTTTACAAAATAAAAGACAAAGGCAGAAATGGGACAGTATATTCAGAACACTTCCAACTTCCAAATGAAAATTATCTCCTACCGATGGAAAATATAAAACTAAACAATCTAAAAAAAAAAAAAAAAAAACAGTAGCGACGATGGTAAGGGGGTCTCTGAACGCAGACGCGCCTTGGTGGCACCGTGACATCCTGTTGAATTCTCCTTAGAAGGTTAAGGTATGTGGGACCAGCAGATGGCTCCTCAGCTGGTGGGAATACAGGCAACTCCCCACTATGTTCCAAAGTAAAACACATTTTTAAAAAAAGAATTATTTATTTTAAAAATTCATTCATTACTTTTTAAAATTTGACCAGAGGGAGACACAGAGAGGGAAAGTGAGAAAGCAAGCCACCAGGCCTTGGGCTTGAACTGTGGTCAGCCACGTGAGAGGCCCAGTCCCTTAACCACCATGCCCCCTGCTGGCCCCAAGTAAAACACAGTTAGCTCACGGCTCAGCATCTTGTCCTCAGGGCTCTGCATTGACCTCTGTGTATAAATGCGTAGACCACTTTACTCGGATCACTGAAACCAGGAGAGGCAGGCTTTCTTCCCCAGGGCTCCTCCACTGGGGAAGGAGGAACAGTAGCTTGCTCCAACAGCAGAATAATTGATTAGGGTAATAAAAGGAATGGCGTCTGACACGCGCCACGGCGTGGATGAGTACAGACACGCCAAGAGAAAGGGGCCGGGCTCCGAGGGCTACCGTGTGACACCGCGACAGCACAGGCGAGATCACAGGCCCAGGGACAAGCGGGGGGACCCAGGGCACACACGGGGGGACCCAGGACGGGAGGGACCCAGGGCCGGGGGGAAACCAGGGCGGGAGGGACCCAGGACTGGCGGGGACCCAGGGCCAGGGAGGGAGTCGAAGCACGTGGGGACACTTCCTCAGGAAACAGCTGTTCTGTCCCTTGGCTGCGATGGTGCTTCGCCACTGTGGGGAGTCACAGAGCTACAAGCAGAAATCACAGATCAATTAAAATAACTTTTTTGGGAGGGAGAGGCTTTTGCTATAGGGCACGTGCACTCGCCAGACAGACAGAGAGACATTAGAGACAGAGAGTGAGAAATCATCCCCCAGGGGGGACGGTCACGCCGCAATCCCTTCTCCTCCCATTCTCCTCTCGGGATCTTGAGCACGCACGCACATGCGACCGGCGTGAGTTTTAAGCCACCAGGTCCGGGACGTGAACCGCGGTCGACTACGTGGGAGTCCAGCGACATAGCCATTACGCTAACTGCTGATTCCCAATAACTTTTAAAATGTACCCGGGAAGGGGCCAGCAGGTGGTGTGGTGGCAAAGCCAGTGGGTCCCACACCGGGCAGCTTGCTTTCTCTTCTTGCGCTCTCTGGTGAGTGTATGTGTCCTTTAGAACATTTTAAAATAACAATAATAATAAATAAAATAAAGTAATTTCTAAAAAGTGGCAGGAGTAGTGTGGTTACGGTGGCTGGATGCTGCATGGGAATGCATGGTTCGAGTCTTGGACTCAACAGCTTGAAAATCACACTGGGCACATGTACACGCACGCTCAAAATCCTGAAAGAACAGAGAGGGGTCTGCAGCAGCACGGCCTTCCCTCCTGGGCGTTTTACCCACGCCCCCACCCCGTGTCTCTCCAGTGAGCACACACACTCGGTAACCAAAACTGAAAGAGAAAAAGCTTTCCTACAAAAGAAAGAGTGGCCAGAGCCAGGCAGTGTCACGGTGGGGTGGCTGGGCCCCACACGGCCACCTGTGCTGTTCGCGCCCCAGACCCAGCCACTTGGGAAAAACGCTGGCCGCATGTGTGTGCGCACCCCCAACCCCAAAGGCCCCAAGGCAGAGGAGAAGGAATTGCGGCATGACTGGCCCCCACTGGGGGGGTGCTTTCTCACATTCCCTCTCTGTTCTCTCTTCAGAAAGAACACTTGCCCTCTAGCATGTTCTACAAATAAAATGGAAATTTGAAAAATTAATACAAAATAAATCAAAGACCCAAGTGTGAGAGCTCACGCTGCAGAAGCACAGGCGGGAGACCGTCATGACTCGGGATGTGGCACAAGATTCCCGTAAGAAAACAAAACTACAAGGCACGAAAGGAAAGTACAGCTGAGCTTCATCAAAATGCAAACCTCTGTGCTTCAAAGGACATCCTCAAAAACACGAGCAGACACCCGCAGAACGGGTTAAAATACGTGCAGCCGCATACTAGATGGGAGACGCGGATCTGAGCATAAGGAGCTCCCGTGCCTCAGTAACAAAATCTGAGCGTCAGCAAAGGCCTCGGCGCGGAGTGCAAGCAGGAGAACGACCCCGTGTGGTGGTGAGGGAGGCCACACGGAGGTCCAGGGCAGAACAACCGCAACATGGCGAAATCCTTTCAAAGATAGGTACCTCACTACCAAAAAAACGGTGAAGGACCCATTTCTCCAGACACACCTCTGGGGCAGCCCTGTAACTCAGGGACGGTTCTGAAGGGTTACTGCACTGTCCAGACCTTGGGCACAGCCTGCCAGAAGCCTGGGTTATTCCAATGACACTGTCTTTTCACTAATACACTCCCAGCTTGAAGTTTAAGTCACTGTATCAATTTTCCCCATTACTAGGACACTTCATTAGCTTTAAAACGTGTTCTTGGGATGTGCGAGCCAGATGGAGACGAGGTCTGCGACACCTGGGCAGGCCGCCCTGCCCGGAATCCCGAGAGGGGGATGGAGACAGTTGGGATTAGGCGTGGCTACTGCCCCCGGTGTGCGGGGGGCATTCTCACTCTCGCCCCACCAGCTCTCTCCAGCAAGCGTACACAACCTATGGCAAAAATCTAAAAAGAAGGGAACCAGCAGTTAGCGTAATGGCTATGTCGCTGCACTCCCACGTAGTCAACCGCGGTTCGCGTCCCGGACCCGGTGGCTTAAACTCACACCAGGCGCGTGTGCGTGCGTGCCCAAGATCCCAGGAGGAGAATGGAGGAGAAGGGATTGCGGTGTGACCATCCCCCCTGAAGGGTGATTTCTCGCTTTCTGTCTATGTCTCTCTCTGTCTGTCTGGCGAGCACACGAGCCCTATAGCAAAAACCTCTCCAAAAAAAAAAAAAATCTAAGAAGAAAAGAGAAGGTCTGCAGATGAAAACTGCATGCCAAGCCATAAGAAGAACGATGGCCATGAGCCTAACTATCCGGCAGCCATGATGTGTATGGCAATTGATTCGGGCACGGGATCTCACACGGATGACAATTACCACGGGGTGAGACTCTGACACAGAGAGGGTTACTAGCGCTGTCATTTCCATACCCACACCAAAACCCTGCCGAAACCTGGTGAGCCACGTGAGGGTGCCACCAATGACGGTGCAGGGTGATGGGGGTGGGAGAGGACCTCTGGGAGACAATCAGGTAAGGGCCTCGGGATGGAGCCCCCATGGCTGAATCCTGGTTGCTTCAAGAGCGAGAACACGAATGGAAGAGCATGAGCACTCCTGCAGGGGGCGCCAAGTCTGCGATCCCCGGGTCCCCGAGCAGCACAGCGCCCCAGGCGCGAGGGGTCTCGGACACACAGCTGGGACGTTCCCAGAGTTCAGTGCCACGGAGCGGCACCACTGTGCCACTGTCAGGCCCTGAATCCCGGTAGCTTTATAAAGAGAACGCCAGCAGGGCTGGCAGGTGGTGTGGTGGTTAAGGAAGCAGTGGCCGACCACAGTTCAAGTCCTGGACCTGGTGGCTTGCTCTCTCTCTCTCTGTTCTACCCTGGTCAAACTAAAATTAAAGGTACATAAAATAATTCTTTAAAAAAGAGAAAAAGAATTGCCAGGCCCAGACAAAGGGGCGCAAGCAGTTGGGGTACGGCTGTGCAATGCTGAGAAGCCCAGGGGAAGTGTCCGGGCTCGCGTCCTGGGGCACAAACACTCATGATCCTGGCTGGCAGCAGGTCTGGTGCAGGACCGTGGCATGAGGGCCCCGTTAGGCTCCTCCCTCCATTCTCTCTCTGAAAATAACCTTCAGAAAGGAAAAAAACAGGAGGCAGACACGCTGCGGCTCCTGCTCTGGGTCTTGTCCTGTGACGCTCTGCACCACTAGGAACTCCAGAGCCCCAGCACCGTCAAACCCTCCCTCACTGGGTACAGGCCCTTGACTTTGGGCCTCCAAAACCATAAGCTACATAAGCCCCTGTTCTTCCTAAGTTGCTAAACTCAGGCGTTTCTGTTTTCGCAGAGTAGACTACAGCACAGGCTCTCCCCACGAGGTACTTACTCACAAGGGAAAGACCCGTAACCCCACAGCAGTACCTGGCCGACACCGCCCGACTACCCCAGGGACCTGGCTAGTAACCAGTAATGGGCTGACCAACTAACTTCGGGTCCGGCGCACCAAGAACGCTACAGCTCTGAACGCGCCTGCTGGAACGCACTGCCTGGTGAGGCTGAGGTGCATTCGACAAGCCCAATGGGAGGAACAGGGCCAGTGGGTAGAGGAAATGGCTTGACCCCCTCCGAACACAGAGACTCAAGAACTGCTCCAGATTCAAGGAGCCAGAGCAACGGGCACAGGCCGAGCCTGAAAAGCCAAACCTGAGACAGCACGTGAAATGTAGTAACATGTGAGTTGTCTCTGGTCATGCTTTCCCCCACAGGGAGGAAGGGAGCGAGGGAAAATGGGGAGGGGAGGGCCCCACCCCGGGGGGACGGCCATGCCACAATCCCTCCTCCTCCACTGCCGTCTTGGGATGTGGGGCAGGCACACACAGTTGGCAGGATTTTCAGACTGCTGGGTCCGGGACTCAAACCGCGCCACTGGCCAGGTGGGAGTCCAGCGCCTCCACCTCCACGCTGCCTGCTGGCCCCACGCTGTGCACAGTAACACTGGGGGTCAGTGGCAATGCTGGACGACATCGCACTCGGTGTTATCTCCTCGTTTGGACAATCGTCCCGCGGTCAGAGTACAGAGGCCCTTGTTTTTAAGGCATGAAACACTCCAATGTCAAGGACTGAAAAAGCAACCCGTCTGCAACTGACTCTCAGACAGTGGACAAGGACTGACGGCAACACGGGCAGAACTGGGGAGCTGGACAGGCAGACAGACCTACGGACGGGGGCTTGGGGGAACAGAAAGAGTGCCAGGGACAGCGGGGCAGAGGACAGCAGCTCTCGGGTAAGTGGCCAGTGGGATGGAGAGCTCTCTGTACTGGCTTTGTGACCGCAGAAGTCTGCCATGACTTCGACAAAAGGTGCTGGGGCGGCTGCGGGGGCTGCGGGTGAGGAGCTGGATCCCGAACGCCAGCTGCAAGGTCCAAGTTGGCAAGACCAGGCTAAACCACGCCGGGTGCTGCCAGTGAGGAGCTGGATCCTGAACGCCAGCTGCAAGGTCCGAGTTGGCAAGACCAGGCTAAACCACGCCGGGTGCTGCCAGTGAGGAGCTGGATCCTGAACGCCAGCTGCAAGGTCCGAGTCGGCAAGACCAGGCTAAACCACGCCGGGTGCTGCCAGTGAGGAGCTGGATCCTGAACGCCAGCTGCAAGGTCCGAGTTGGCAAGACCAGGCTAAACCACGCCGGGTGCTGCCAGTGAGGAGCTGGATCCCGAACGCCAGCTGCAAGGTCTGAGACAGCAAGACCAGGCTCAACCATGCCGGGTGCTGCTGGTGAGGAGCTGGATCCCGAACGCCAGCTGCAAGGTCCAAGTCGGCAAGACCAGGCTGAACCACGCCAGGTGCTGCGAACGTGTGCCCCAACCCCGAGGGGACGGGGAGGGAGAGAAGGGACCACGGAAGGTGCTCGCTCGCGTGCGCGCACGCTGTCAAGCACGCGCACCCTCCAGCAGTTTTTAGTTAGCTACAAGGGACATGAGCTCGCCAGGGGAAAGAAACAAAGTGAGAAATCACCGCCACCCGGGGCTTACGGCCATGCTGCAATCATGCACAGATGCTCAGTACAACTTGCAAGCCGAGGGGTCCAGGATTTGAACCACGCAGTCAGCCATGTGGGATCCAGTGCCTCAGAGAGGCCACCTGCTGGCCCCAGCATTTCTTATTCATAAAATAAAGTTCTGAGCTGGTCTCATGGGCGTGGTAGTTAATGAAGTCAGATCTTGAGAGCTGACCACACAGTTTCAATTCTGGCTGAGTCTTAGAAAGCATGCTGTGTGCACGTGCATGCATGCCACAATGCCTGACAGGACAGAGGAGGGCAGAGGGCACTGCAGGGCAGGTGTGGACCAGCGGGGAACCTTTCCCCTCCCTCCCGCCCTGCCTCTCGGTGAGCACACGCACCCTTTGGCAAAGTTAAAGAAACAAAAAAATTGGAAAAATTAAAGTTTTTTAAAAAGCTGTAGCTGGGACCAGCGGTAAGCGTAATGGCTATGTTGCTGGACTCCCACGTAGCCGACCACGGTTTGAGTCCCGGACCCCGTGGCTTAAATGGGCACGTGTGCGTGTGTGCCCAAGATCCCGAGAGGAGAAAGGAGGAGAAGGGATTGCGGTGTGGCCATCCCCCCTGGGGGGTGATTTCTCACTTTCTGTCTCTCTGGCGAGCGCACGCGCCCTA
>NW_006160094.1:7221811-7227619 GCF_000334495.1 Tupaia belangeri chinensis | reverse complement strand
AGCTATAGCTGAAGCCAGCAGGTGGCATGGCGGGGATGGAGCTGGACTCCCATATGGTCAACAACAGTTTGAGTCCGAGACCCGGCAGCCTGAAATTCACACCAGTGCATGTGCGCATGACCAAAATCCAGAGAAGAGAATCAAAGGAGAAGAGACTGCAGCGTGGCCAACCTCTCTCAGGGGTAATTTCTCACTTTCTATCTCTCTGTTCCTCTCTGTGTCTCCAGCGATCACATGCAGCCTACAGCAAAACTCTCTCTTAAAAAATACATAAACAGAAAAAGAAACAAAGCTGACACCAGCAGATGGCAAAATGATTATGTCACTGAACTCCCACACGGCTGACCACGGTTAAAGTCCCAGACCCTGTGGCGTGAAACTCACATCGGGCACATGTGCGTGCATGCCCAAAATCCCAAGAGGAGGAGAAGGGACTGTGGCGTGGCCATCCCCCTGGGACTGATTTCTCACTTTGTGTCTCTGTCTCTCTGGCCAGAAGCCCTATAGGAAAACAAAAACTCATAAAACAAAAGCAGGGACCAGCAGTTAGCATAATGGCTCTGTGGCTGGACTCCCATGCAGTCCACCGCGGTTCGAGTCCCGGACCCAGTGGCTTAAATTCACACCAGGCGCGTGTGCTTGCGTGCCCAAGATCCCGAGAGGAGAATGGAGGAGAAGGGATTGCGGCGTGGCCATCTCCCCTGGAGGGAGATATCTTGCTTTCTGTCTCTCTGTCTCTCTGTCTTTCTGGCGAGTGCACATGCCCTATAACAAAAACCTCTCCCCCCCCCCAAAAAAAAGGGCAAGGAATGAACTTTTAAATGGTACTGACAAATCCTGAACAGATCTTAAGCAATAAAGAGAAACAACGGAATTTTTTTCCATTCTAAACTGCCTGTTTCCCAAGCAGCACTGCATGGTTTTATTAAACCATGTCCCTTCAGTGCCACCGTACTAGCTACTGTAAAACCCCGCAGAGCCCTAAATGCCCTGCCAGGGCCCCTGGCCCAGAGGCTAAAGTGGCTGGATCCCACATGGCCGACTGCGCAATTTCAGTCCCAGGCCCAAAATGACTTGAAGAACACGCCCGGGACGTGTGCACGCGTGTGTGTGTCCCCTAAGTCCCAAAAGCAGTGAGCAGGGAGAGGGGGTTGCTATGTGACTGCACCCCAGGGGCGTGCCCTGGCTCTCTCCCCTTCCCTCCAGCAGACCTGTACCCCTGGCCTGCCCTGTGGTGCCCTCTCCCGGGCACCAGCGCTCAGCAGAGGGACGGACGTGCCCCCGCATTCATGAGGTCGGGTGTCTGAGCGTGGTGCGCCCTCTGGCTATCCCACCCCTGGGGACCCTCGAGTCCCCCGTCTACAGAGTGAGGCCGGGGCAATGCCCGCCTCACAGGAAGTCAATACAACAGGTGAGTTGATAAATCAGAAACCCGCGAGGCAGTGCCTGGGACACCAGGACCCAAACTCACGCCAGTTTTTATTACAAACACGAGGTGGGAAGTGGCCCTGGAAACACCGCAAACTGGAACCCCAGCACGGACGCGGTAACAGGAGGTGGATGGTGCTGCAGTAATGCAGCGGGGCCAGGCCCGGGGCCCCCAGCCACGGGGTGGGAGGGCGACAGTGGGACAGCCTGGGAGGGGGCCTGTCTTTCTCACTGGGGGAATAAACTTAAAATAAGTAAATAAAACCAGTAATGGCATCTTGAAAGAAAAACCCTTCTGTTCATAGTCATATAGGAAACGCCTCAAAATAACCTGAGTGCCCATAAGGCTGGTTAGACAGAGCACACCCTAGACTAAATGGGCAGTCTGCAGCTGTGAGGGTCATGCCAGCGGGTGACGTGTGGGTAAGGCACTGGATCCCACATGGCTCACTTCACAGTTCAAGTCCTGGACTGAAACACACTGAAAAACACACCGGGCAAGTGTGTGGGCCAGAATACCAAGAGGAGAAGGGCGAAGGGACTGTGGCGAGGCCCCTGGGAAGGGACTTCTCACTTTCCTTCCTTCTCTTTCTCCCCACTGCAAGTGTACACACCCTAGAGCAAAAACAAAAAATAGGAAAAAAGATTTTGTGGTGAAGGGGACTCGGAGTCACGACGGCGTTCGCTGACGAAAGCAGGACTCTGAGTGAAGTGTGAAAGCGCGTGACAGCGGCTTGTAAAATGCCTCGTGAGCCCAGGCCCAGGGAGAAAAGTGAGGGGAGAGGGGCACCTGGGTCCCTCCTGGATCCTGCTGCCTCGTGGCCTCTCCCCCTTTGGCTTCTCTTCCACGTTAGCTCAATAACCCTGGTGTCCCCGAGGTCACACCCCAGGTGCGGGACTCTGGCTGGCCCAGTTCACCCTTTCTGGCAAAGCCTATAAGAGACGACCAGCCAGGACTTAGGACGGAGGACCTCGGCAAGGAGGCGAGGGTGGGCAGAGCCACCAGACAGGCGAGGCAAGAAGGGCACGTGAAGGGACGCGTGCTGGGCAGGGACCTGGCACGGGGCAGAGCCCAGGGTGACGGTCTTCCCAGCACGTTCCCAGCACAGATCAGGAGGCCCGCGCAGCCCCACAGGCCATCAGACCCGTCACAGAGAAACGGAAAACCCAGTGTTCCCTGGGGCCAGCAGGCGGCGTGGTGGTTAGGGTGCTGGATCCCACCTGGCCGACTGCAGTTCAAGTCCCGGATCTGGGGCCTGAAAATCACACTGGAGGCATGTGTGTGCCCCACAAATCCCAAAAGAATGGAGAAGAAGGGACTGCACCATCGCCACAGGGAGATTCCTCACTTTCCCTCACTCTCCTGAGCACACACGCCTTGTGCACGCCCCCCAAAGTACAAAGTGTTCCCATGCAAGAATAAATCTAAAATTCTAAAGAAAAAAAGGTCACACATCCGTGTCGAGTTTTTTGTTTTGTTTTGTGTTTTAGGTTTTTGCCACTCATCAGAAACAGAAGGAAGGTGAGAAATCTCCCCGGGGGAGAAGGACACTCCACAATCTCTTCTCCATCCTCCTCTCGGGACTTTGGGCACCCACATACGTGCCCAGCGTGATTTTCAAGTCATGGGATCAGGATCTGGGACTTGAACCACAGCCGACCATGTGGCAATGCAGCCACTTTGACCACCACGCCACTCGCGGGTCCCTTCATTTCCTTTCACTCAACAGGAAGCTAACATGAGAAGCAACGGGCAGTCCTAGGACGGGGTCAGAGGAGAGCGGGTGAGACTCGGGACTGAGAACACGGGTTTTCCTTCAGAGGCAGCGGAGGGGCTGCAGAGCCTCCAGCACAGCCATGGTGGTCCAGCGGGGCAGCCCAGTGGGACCTGCGGGGGAGGCCGTGCCGTGCCTGCCTGCGCTGTTACAGCAGCCACGCGCTGTCACAGGAAACGTGCTCCCGTACCCCGCTTCAGCGCCCTCAGTCCTCCCGGGAGAGAAGCAGCCTTCCTTCGCCTCTCCGTCTGTGGCCGACCACGGCTGTGTCCAAGGGCCTCCTTCCTCCAGCAGTGCCAGCTGGTGCCGTGACTCCCTCCTGTGAGGGTGGTGGTGGTGTCCACCACCGTGCTGCCACGCCTGCCGGGGGCCACTCCAGCTCACCCCGGCCCACCCACTACAGGAAGGCGGTCTGTAACCGCTCAGGGACATGCTGTGCCCACAGGGGGCCACCAGACCTTCCTCTCCTTCCTCACCGATGCAGTGACAGGTGTCTTTCCAAGATTTGCTATAGGGCGCGTGCGCTTAGCAGAGAGAGACAGAGAACATGAGAAGGATCCCGGGGAGGATGGCCACTGCGAGCCTTCCCCTCCACTCTCCTCTGGGGTTTGGACACACATGCACACACGCCTGGCATGTTTCCCAAGCCATCGGGCCAGGACTCAAACGGAGTAGCCGGCCATGTGGGATCCGGCCTAACCAGCATGCCCACGGCTAACCAGTGCCGCCTCTACTCCGTCCCGTCCCAGCGACAGGTGCGGCGTTAACCTAAAACACTTAGAGCGGAGAGATTCTTCCCCTTTCTAAAAATTGTCCTTTTCAGTAAGCAACCACCAAGGCTGCCTATCACGCATTCTGCACTGCTACCGTGTGTGCCACGCTTTCATGTGACGGGGGGTGCAGGGGGTATGCTTTCTCACAACAAAAACTTTCTCTTCAGTTCACTCAGAAAAAAGGTGACCGAAGAAATTTCAGCTGCAATTTCAGCTGCACCAAAAACGCAGGGCAGGTCTGTAACAGTCACTAGACACGATGAGCGGCAGCTCCAAGTTCCCGGGACCCAGCACTCTGCGCACCGGCCAGGCCCTCCCTTCCCCAGTGCCCGGCAGACTCGGGTAAACGGGCAGGCACACACGGCCCTGAAGATTCCAGCAACACAAACAAAAAGGCTTCGGTGTGTTTTTCTCTTGTAAGGAAAAACTTTTCCTTTTTAAATTTCTATTGAGAGAGGTTTCTGCTATAGAGCGTGAGTATTCACCAGACACACAGAGACAGGGAGAGAGAGAGTGAGAAATCACTCTGTGGGGGGATGGCCATGCCGCAACCCCTTCTCCTCCAGCCTCCTCTCAGGAGTCTGGGCACACACACTTGCCCATCATGAGTTTTAAGGCCCCAGAGTCCAGGACTCGAACCATGGTTGACGACGTGGGAGTCCAGCAGCATAACCGTTAGGCCATCTGCTGGTCCCAAGCTTTTCTGTTTTTAAAGCTCACTTTATTCCATGAGAGACAACAGAGGGAGACAGACAGCACCTCGCAAGGGCAGGCTGCCGTGGGCACACACATGCCCGGGTGCTCAGGGAAACCTCAGCCCACACTGGCGACCTTCGTGTGCATCGGCCTGGTGGAGGCGGCTCCCTGCCGAGTCGCTGCTGGCCGCCCCTCACCTGTCGACCTCATTCTCTACTGTCCCGTAAGAACGAACCCATGGCCTAGTGGTTAGGGCGCTGGAGCCCACATGGCTGACTGCAGCTCAAATCCAAACCCTGGAGACCTGAAGTACATGCTGGGGCCAGCAGGTGGCAGTGGTGAAGGGTGCTGAACTCCCACATGGCCGACTGCAGTTCGAGTCCCAGGCCTGGCAGCTTTCTTTCTTTTTTTTGGAGAGGTTTTTTTTTTTTTGCTATAGGGCGCGTGGGCTCACCAGACAGGGAGAGACATAGAGACAGAAAGCGAGAAATCACCCCCCAGAGGGGAAGGTCACACCGCAATCCCTTCTCCTCCATTCTCCTCTCGGGATCTTGGGCACGCATGCACACGCGCCCAGCGTGAGTTTTAAGCCGCCAGGTCCAGGACGCAAACCACGGTCGACTACGTGGGAGTCCAGAGACATAGCCATTACGCTAACTGCTGGTTCCTGCGGTTTGCTTTCTTACCCCCCACCCCACTGTCCCTTTCTGGTCAAATGAAAGAAAGAGAAAGAAAGAAAGAAGGAAGGGAGGGAGGGAGGGAGGGAGAAAGATAATTCTTTTTAAAAAAGAAAAGAAAGAAAAAAGAAAACCCTGTTGGGGCATCTGTGCGTGCACGACCCAGCAGAATGGGGGAGGGCTGTGACCTGACCTCGGCCGCTGGGGCTGGGGGCTTCTCCCTCCCTACCCATCTCTCTCTGCCCCGGAAAAAGAAAGAAAGAGACCTCAGATCCAGATTGGCTCCACAGGACCCCCACTTCCAGGGAGCAGGTAGCCCGGCACCGTCCACCTCGCACAGGTGCAGGTCCAGCTGTGCGCTGCCCGCCAGGGCGGTGGGAGGAGCAGCCCTGCCACACACCGACCTCTGCCACCCCGTGGCAGGCGGCACACCCCGACCCCCGCCCCCCCGTGGCCGCG
>NW_006160094.1:7209466-7221637 GCF_000334495.1 Tupaia belangeri chinensis | reverse complement strand
CCCCCCCCTGGGGGCGCCCCCCCCCCCCGCCCCCCACCCTGTGGCCGGCATCACAACCAACCTCCCCCACCCCATGGCCGGCATCACAACCAACCTCCCCCACCCCGTGGCCGGCATCACAACCAACCTCCCCCACCCTGTGGCCAGCGTCACACGCCCTGTGGATGACCTTGACGGTAACAGAAGGGAGACTAACCTGGAGTTAAGTTCTCCCTTTGGAATCCCGTTTCTACTTTAACAAGCTGCATGTGACAGAAGTTCAAGCACAGTCATGGCAGTGGGGGGCTCCATGGCTGAGGGTGACAGCGATGCAGGGCTCCGGGAACACAGGGGTCCAGGCCACCACCTGGGCGCTCCCTCCACCCCCCATCCTGGAAGGAGGGCCGGCGCACTCGTTGGGGGTAAGCACCTCTTCTCCCTGGGGGATGGTCCTGCCTCACTCCCTTCCCCTCTTGGGACCTTGGGATTTGCACATGCGCCGAGGGGGTTTTCCAAGCCACTGCGCCTGGGACTTGAACCGCATGGCTGGCCATGTGGGATCCAGACACCTAACAGCCCCCACAGGCTGGCTCAGGGAGTGAGAGGAAGAGCCATCCGGAGACGATGGAGCGCAAGCAGTGTGGCCGTGTAGGCACCACACAGGTCAGCGCCTGCCCAGAGTGGGACCCGAGGCCAAGCCCTGAACTACCGCAGAGGTAAGATTCTCCTTCAAATCACCTTCCTCCCAGGTAGGTGTTCCTGGACAGAGAACTCCAACACACTTATAAACACTGGCCCCACAACTCAGGACCAGCAGTTGGCATAATGGCTATGTCCCTGGACTCCCCTGTAGGCGACCGCGGGTTGAGTCCTGGACCAGGTGGCTTAAACGCACGCCAGGCGCGTGTGCATGCGTGCCCCAAGATCCTGAGAGGAGAATGGAAGAGAAGGGATTGCGGCGTGGCCATCCCCCCTGGGGGTGATTTCTCGCTTTCTGTCTTTCTGGTGAGTGCATGTGCCCTATAGAAAAAACTATGGGGGGGGGGGTAGGAGTTAGTCCCACATCTCGAAGAATCCACCCTGGGAACAAAGGAGAGATAGGACTTGCTAAAGAATGCAGATCTGGGGGCCAGCAGGTGGCATGGTAGTTAAGGATGCCTGGACTCCCACATGGCCAACCATGGTTCGAGTCCCAGACCTGGCAGCTTGCTTTCTCACTTTCCCTTTCTCTCTCTCTGTCTGGTCAAATTTAAAAACTAAATAATAATAATAGCAAATAAAATTAAGTAATTAATTCTAAAAATAAATAAATAAAAGAACGCAGATCTGTTCATTTAACACATGTCCCATCAAGCCTGTCAACTGTCCTTGGTATGACCGCTGGGGAAGGCGTGTTCCCAGAAGGAGTTGGAGCTGGCTGGCAGAGACCTCCTCCGGGCGCTCTCCTGGGAGGGCACTTGCCCCAGGCCTAGGAGTGCCACTGCCAGGCCAGGCGGTCCCCCAGCAGACCTTCCCGAGACTTCTGTCCTGGGGACGCTGACCACTGCCAGGCCGGGCGGTCCCCCAGCAGATCCTCCCGAGACCAGGTGGTCCCCCAGCAGACCTTCCTGAGGCCTCTGTCCTGGGGACGTGGACCACTGCCAGTCCAGGCGGTCCCCCAGCAGACCCTCCTGAGACCTCTGCCCTGGGGACGCAGACCACTGCCAGGTCAGGTTGCCCCCCAGCACACCCTCCCGAGACCTCCGTCCTGGGGACGCGCACCACTGTGAGGCGGATGGCACAGGAGGGCCCCTCACAGAGGCCAGGTAGAGCCGGGCTGTGGGCGGCTTATAGCACACGTCTCACACTCGTTCCACACAAGCCGCACTCGTCTCAAAGGGGGTGTGGCCAGCGAGGCCTGAAATGCAGCGAGAACACCACTCTCAGGACTCCTCTGCCTCTAAAAACTCCACGGCGACCTGGGGCTGCCAAGGCGGCGGCCTTCACACCAGCTTAGCACACAGGTTCCAGGACTGAACTCTTTGATGTGGGCCAGTGCACCTCCTCGAGGCCCTGACACACCTACCCCTTAGCAGCTAAGCACAACCGTGGAGTGGAAGCAGCAGTCAGGCCTTAGCTGCAGCCAAAGGAGAGAACGATGCATGATCAGGGCCGAGTCTCTGCAGCGATCGACTGTCCTAAGGCAGAAAAGATGGCCTTTGCAAGGAGCTTCAGGTTCACGGCTCAAGGACACTTCCTCCAGGAAGCTCAGGGCCCCCTGCACTGCACTCAATCCCTTATATCATCACTACACCATTTCCTCTCTGAACCAAAAAAACATCGTTTTCTTAGGTTTTGCTATATTGTACATGTGCTCATAAGGAAGACAGACAGAGACAGAGAAGGAAAATGAGAAATCACCCCTTGGTGTGTGTGGGAGGATGGCCACACTGCAATCCCTCCCCATTCTCTTCATGGGATTTGGGTACACACACATGCATGTGTGCCCAACATGATTTTCAAGGTGCTGGGTCAAACCACATAGTCAGCCATGTGGCATTCAGGCACCTTAACCACCTTAAAACAATATGTAAGGACCAGCAGATGGCATAATGGTTACGCTACTAGACCGTGGTTCCAGTCCTGGACCCAGAGGCTCGAAACTCATGCCGGGCACATGTGCATGCCTGAGACCCCAAGAACAGATTGGAGAAGGGACTGTGGTTTAGCCATCCCCATCCATGGGGCAGTGTGGGGGTGGTGATTTCTCATTCTCTGTCTCTGTCTCTCCTGCCAACACACACACCCTATAGCAAAAATCTCTCTTAAAAAAAAAGAATTGGGCCCAGCCTTTAGTGTAATGGCTATGTCGCTGGACTCCCACGTAGCCAACCGCGGTTAGAGTCCCAGACCCAGTGGCTTAAACTCACACCGGGGGCGTGTGTGTGTACGCGTGCGTGCCCAAGATCCTGAGAGGAGAATGGAGGAGAAGGGACTGCAGTGTGGCCATCCCCCTGGGGGGTGATTTCACGCTTTCTGTCTTTTTGTCTGTCTGTCTCTGTCTGTCTGGAGAGCATACATACCCTATAGCCAAAAAAGATAAAAAAAAAAAAGTCATACTCGCCTGAGAACAAAGCCAAGTGGGAGAAACTGTGAGGGGCTGGCTCTCAGAGCAGCCTCGGGAACGGTCGGTGTGCTCTGAACTGGAAACCTGGGGACTGCGCGTTTAGACGCCCCAGACCCCAGCTGCGCCACCTCCTACCTCCCACTCGGCCCGCTGCACTTCTGACCTGGCCAGCCACCCCCTCGGGGTCCACACTGCGCAGTGCTCCGAGATCTGTCAGAAGAGCCCTGCCTGACCGGCGGTGGCAGGGCCTCAGCCCCGGGCGGCAGGACGCCCTGTCACCTCCAGCAGCAGGGCTCTTCCAGAGGGAGGCCTGCTCTCATGGAGCCCACACCTACTGCCCCTGCCCCGCGCTCCTCCTTTCCCCAAAGGCCTTGCAGGGAACACGGGTGCCGACCTGCGACTACGGTCACATACACACTGATGGCGTCTGGAACCTACCTCCATCTCTGTGAACAAACATGGTACAGGTCTGTGTTTAGGGGAAAAACAGCCTCTGAAGCCAAACGTGCCCTCAGCCGCAGCGTGCCCCACACACTGGGTACTGTCGGAGACGCAGTGCTTGTTGGGACTGCGTGCTGCTGGCACCTGGACGGCAGAGACGCTGTCTACTGCGCGGACAGCGTCCCTGTGCACAGGCGAACCCGCCGAGACGCCGACAGCACCAGAGTGAGAAACGCTACATTCTGAGCCACAGAAGCCTGAGCTCAGAACTACCCAACGACCCCTTTTCTCAGCTGTAAGGACTGCTGAAAAAACAGACAAGGGGCCAGCAGTTGGCATACTGGCTGTGTCGCTGGACTCCCATGTAGTCGACCATGGTTCGCGTCCCAGACCTGGTGGCTTAAACTCACACCAGGCGCATGTGCGTGCGTGCCCAAGATCCTGAGAGGAGAGTGGAGAAGGGATTGTGGCGTGGTCATCCCCCCAGGGGGTGATTACTCACTTTCTGTCTCTCTGTCTCTCTCTTTCTTTCTGGCAAGTGCATGCACCCTATAGCAAAAAACTCTCAAAAAAGAAAAGAAAAAGAAAAAGAAAAAACAGACTGGCACCAGGGGATCCCATAAGGCCGCCTGTGGTTCAGGTCCAGGTCCTGGAGCTTGAAAAAGACGCCAGGTATGTGTGCATGCGTGCCCAAATTCCTGAAAGGAGGATGGAAGAGAAGGGATTATGGGATGGCCCCCTGGGGGGTGGCTTTTCACTTTCCCTCTCACTGTCTATCTGTCTGTCTGTTTCCCCAGCCAGTGCAGGCAACCTATGGCAAAACCTTAAAAAAAAAAAAAAAAAAAAAAAAGAAAAGAGTAACCCCAAGTTTACTCACGTAATGTGTTTACTCCGGGGTCATCACTGCGTCACAACTTTTCCGACAACCCGATGTTTGTTAGAAGCTAACGTACAACACATAAAGCGGATGTACCTAAGGAGCACCACATAGTATGAACACGCGGGGAGGAGTGGAGGCAGCGTGCCACTCCAGGCTGGCCGAGCTGCTCTCACGAGAGGAGGCAAGCGAACGCAAGGACAGACCCGTCCAAGCCTCTGTCCTGCACAACTCCTTGGACCCAGAGGCGCGAGCTCTCGGGCTGGCCTGAGCACCGGGGAGAACGCGTCAGCCTTCCTCTCAAAGGCTGCTTGCACAGTGGCTTCCTTGCAGACACGAGTTCACAGAGAGCAAAAGGAAAAGCAAACTTCAACCTGCAAACGCGCCTTCACAGAACGTGCAGCTTTCACTTGGTACGGAATTCATTTGTGAGATGTGGACCCATGGGGCCAGCAGGGGGTGTGGTGGTTAAAGGTACTGGATTCCCACATGGCCCACTGCAGTCCAGTCCTGGACCCGGAGGCTTGCTCTCTGGCTTTCCCTTTCTTTCTCTCTCTGGTCAAGTCCAAAAACAACAACAACAAATAAAATTAAATAAATAATTTTTTAAAATAAAAAAGACATGGACCCTAACTAGCAATTTGCCAAATGAGAACTAGAATCATCAACTTGTTTTTCTATTTGCTAGAGGACAAGTGTGCTTGTCAGAGACAGAGAGGGCCAAGGCAGGGGTGGGGGGGTCCCCACTGGGGGGATGGCCAGGCCACAGTCCCCTCCCCGTTCTCCCCTCCCGGTTTTGGACATGAATGCACACATACCCAGCGTGTTTTTCAAGCTGCTGGGTCCAGGACTTGATGGTGGTCAGCCGTGTGGGGTCCAGCCACCCCAATCCCCGGCCCTCATACAGCTGTAGACCAAGGAGGAGCCCAGCACAGCACCGCCTCTAAAATTCCTGCTTCACAGAGGCGGCATCTGGAACCCCAAGGCTCTAAGACGGCAACCCCGGTGAGCGGCCGGGCCCACAGGCCAGGTTTCGGCCGCTCCCTTCTGAACACGAATGCACGCACGTCCTGGTGACCTCTCACACGCAGGCATCCCCATGGCCATGTCTACACCCTGACCGTGTCTACACTAGCAGTTTTCCGGCCCTCCGCCAGTGCGCCTCCCTGGGGACCCACAGCCCAGAACAGGGCGCCGGCCACTCCTGCTCACCAGCGGGCGACTGCACCCAGTGCTGCCAGGAGGTGTTGTAGGCGTCCCCAACCGCACTCCAGAGAGTTAGGCCAGACCCAGCGTTCGTGGACAGCAGGGCAGATCTAACAGGCTGTCCTTCAGGGACGGGGTCTGCCGCCCCCAGCTGGGGCCTGCCCGGACTGCCCAGTGCAGCGCCGCACGGCCACACGGCAGGCCCAGAGAGGGACACAGTCAGAGAGAGGACCAGGCAGCCACCTCCGGAGTCCCATCACGACAGACAGCCTTGCCTAGACGGCACCTGTGTGCAGATCTGCCGCCTAACTTGCACCCTGCTTCCTCGGGGGGGGGCAGACCCGAAGCTCGGAAGACGTCTTATCACGCGGTCTTACATGGAGTGAGTGTGACAGTTACAACTTCTAAGTCATTCTTCTATCCCTCGCCTCCTGGTCCCACTTAGACGCCCTCAAACTGTCCTGTTACAAACCACGACAGCCCGCCCCGTCACGCAGCCTCCTCGGGCCCCTGCTCGGTTTCCTCAGGGAAACCCTGACACATTGAATGCATTACCTGCCCATTTGGTTCCGTCTGTCTCTAGGAGGTTCAGAGGTGAGGGTGCTGGGTCCACAAGGACTACCGGGCAGTGCAGTTCCAGGCCTGACCCGGCAGCTGGAAAATCATATCAGGGGTGTGTTTGCGAGTGCACGCACCCCCAAAATCCAGAGAAGAGAATGGAGAAGGGACTGCGGAGTGGCCAACCCCCAACGGGTAACTTCTCGCTTTCTCTCTCTCTCCTGTCTCTTTCTGGCAAAGGCATGCACCCTATAGCAAAAAAACAAACAAACAAAGAGGAGCCGGCGGGTCGGCTGTATTCTACATGGCCGACTCTAAAGTTCGAGTCCTGGACCCAAGGGCTTGAAAAGCCACACCAGATGCACGCACATACGTGTCCAAAATCCTGAGAAGAGAATGGAGAAGGGAGTGCAGCATGGCCATCTTCCCTGGGCGGTGAGTTCTTACTCCCCGCCCCTCAGCATGCACATTATAGCAAACTTAAAAAAGAAGGGAAGGCGCCAGCAGGCGGGGAAGGGGTTAAGGCGCTGGGCTCTCACATGGCCAAGCGCAGTGTGAGTCCTGGACCTGGCAACTCGCTTTCCCGACGTCCCTTTCTCTCTCTGATGATTAAGTTAAAAAGATAATAAACGAAATGGAATAAAGTAAAAACTCTTTAATAAAAGGAAAAAGAAAGGCAGGTATTTTTGAGTTATGTCCACAATTGTACCCCTAGCATGTAGTCCACTGCCTAGCACATAGTGGGTACTTACTAAATATTTGCCAAAAGAAACGGACACATCTGCCCTTCTACAGCTGGTTTGGCAAAAGCTTTCAAAAAGGATCTTCTGAACCCCTTATCGTTAAGAACCAAGGGACTCGGGACCAGCAGGTGGCGTGGTGGGTTTTTTTGTTTTGTTTTGTTTTGTTTTGGAGAGGTTTTCACCAGACAGACAGAGAGAGTCATAGAGACAGAAAGCGAGAAATCACCCCCCGGGGGGACGGTCACACCGCAATCCCTTCTCCTCCATTCTCCTCTCGGGATCTTGGGCACGCACGCACACACACCCAGCGTGAATTTTAAGCCACCGGGTTCAGGACGTGAACTGCGGTCGACTACGTGGGAGTCCAGCGACTATGCTAACTGCTGGTTCCCAATAATAATTCTTAAAAAAAAAAAAAAAAAAAAAAAAGGAACCAAGGAACGTGAGTCTTGCACTGTAGGGTCTCAGCCATATTCCAGGCCAGCCCCTCATCTCCCAGAAAGCGGGTACAGTGTGCCGGCTCAGCAGCAGCACAGAGCTCGGACTCAAAGGGGGAGACCCAGGTCTGGGCATAAGTGGCTCAGCTTTCTCCACCCTGTGAGACGGTGGTGAGGGGCAGTGACAGGAACCCAGCAGTGAGGGGCAGTCACAGATAAACCGGGTGGTGAGGGGCAGTGACGGGACCCGGGTGGTGAGGGGCAGTGACGGGGACCCGGGCGGTTGGGGCAGTGACGGGACCCGGGCGGTTGGGGCAGTGACAGGACCCGGGTGGTGAGGGGCAGTGACGGGACCTGGGTGGTGAGGGGCAGTGATGGGACCCGGGTGGTCAGGGCAGTGACGGGGACCCGGTGGGCAGCACTGTGAATCATGGACGAAGTACCGTAGCAGTGTCATTTGTTGCTGGGTCACTCTGACCTGCTCGCGGTCTCAGAGCTAGTGCCGCAATCGACAGGCGTCTCCTCACCCCAGTCCAGAACATCTTGTGTCACAAAACTAGGCCTCTCGTCCCCTAACCAGGGCCAATTAGCTCCCCCACCCAGCTCAACGCCTCCTAACCTCCGTGGTTGGGGACCTCTTCCCCAGGCAGTGGACCCGATGCTAAGGGGACAGCAACAACACACACACCCCTGCCCCCCGAAAGCCACAGGCCTCGCACTGCAACACCCACAGGAGGGCTTCGGAACACTCAGAAAACGTACACTGCACGGCAGGTGGCATAGTGGTTGGGGCACTGGACCGCCACGGGGCCAACCATGGTTCAAGTCCGGGACCTGGTGGCTTGAAAGTCACAGGGCACATGTGCGTGCGTGCCCGGAGTCCCAGCCGGAGACTAGAGAAGGGACTGTGGGTGACCGTGCCCTGGGGGGATTTCTCACTTCCCCTCTCACTGTCTCTCTGGCAAGAGCAAGCAGCCTCCAGCCAGAGTGAGAGGAGAAAGGAAGAGCAGACGGGCCATAAAACTCTGGGCCAGGCCTGTAGCCAAGGGGTTAAGGGAGCCTGATCTCACGCGACCCCATGGTCAGGTCCTGAACGGTGACTTGAGAAACACCCTGGGAGCTTGCGTGTGTGCCCCTAGAGTCCCCAAACAACGAGAAACGGCAGAGAAGCGACTGCAGATGACTTCAGTCCACTGGGGCCTCCCTCCCTCCCTCTCCCTCTGTGTCTCTGGTTCATGAACGTGCCTTCTGGCGACTGAAAGAAAACCATGCATGGATTTGCTCACAGACTGTCTGAAGTGTCCTCACACGGAATCCCTGGCCGGCCGGCCCCTGGCGCCAGGCTGTGCGATGGCGGACACGGCAGGTGCACTTACGAGGTCTCCTGGCGGCTCCTACTACTCACGTTAAAGCCTCCGCTGGCGCATTGATGCTCCCGCTAGAGGCCGGATCCCAGGGAGCACCCGCCGGCCAGGTACGGGCTTCACACGCACAACCACGGTGAGGAGGGACAGCCACAGATGGACATGGGGTAGCCCGGGCAGGCGAGGCCATCGGATCAGCGTGATCCTGGGGTACACACACCATCCGACAATGCTACACCACCATCTTCAGGTAGCCACCGACAGGCCCACAGCCAGCCCCATGGCCACCCTGCCTCACCTGGGCCCTCAATGACCCCTTACCTTACTTTAGCCACGGGAGACCCGAGAACACATGGGCTGGGGGAAAACTGCATTAAATGTTTGGAGGAGGAGGAGGGTTTTTTGTTTGTTTGAGATTTTTGCTATAGGGCTTGCGTGCTTGCTGGAGAGACAGAGAGAAATAGAAAGTGAGAAATTGCCCCCCCCCGGGGTGGGGGATGGCCACACCAAAATCCCTTCTCCATTCTCCTCCTGGGATCTTGGACACACACACACACACACACACGCACCCACGCACCCACATGATTTTCAAGCCACCAGGTCCGGGATTAGAACCACAGCCAGGCATATGGGAGTCCAGTGCCACAACCATTATGCCACTATGACCTCAGCCAATCTTTACTTCCCCCCATTAGAACAAAATTCAGTCACCTTGGGGCCGGCAGGTGGCGTGGTGGTTAAGGGCGCTGGACTCCCACATGGCTGACAGCAGTTCAAGTCTGGGACCTGGCAGCTGGTTTTCTCACTGTCTCTCTCTCTCTTGCTCTCACTCTGTCTCTGGTCAAATTAAAATAAGTAAATGAAGTTAAATAAAAGGACTCTTTACAAAAACGTAGCCACTTTAACCCACCACAATATTTAGCAACTCGAAGTACCTGATGGGAATGAAGGTTCTAAGATAGTAACCGCCAGGCTGCTGAAAGGGGCCCAGCTCCGAGCTTCTTTGATAAATCCCCTCGCCCATGGTAAGCACATAGTAGGTGCTCCAAGATACCAACTACTGCATTCAGTAATCCTCTGTGGTCCAGTTCTGCCTCAACATGCCCTTCGGAAAAAACAGAAACGGCCACAGTCCTCAACACAGTTAAGGGTTTCCAACGTTAACAGTTGACAGCTATGGCTGGAGTGATAGGATACAATGTTAAAAGAGAGTTTATCTCCAAGCGGTGATCATAAGTGACTTTTATTTTTTACCTGTATTTTGCTATAGCCACGAAGTGTTATATGACGTGTATGTACTATTTTTAAAGCCAGAAATCTTACACAACTTAAATGAAGCATTATTACTACACATTCAACAGATTTTTGGCCTGATGATTACTTACTAGGGGGACAGCACTATAGAACCCCTACACATGCTCTAAAACCAAGAATGAAGCAGGTCGGCTCTTCCAAAGAAATCCTGTACACGCAGGCTTGACTAGCGGTCATCGTGCAAAAAGATTTCTTCACATGCAAAAATAAAAATGTCCACACTTTAGGAACCGGCGCTCTAAGTGGGAGGTCCTGACCTCATGAAGAATCGCAGCCTGAACCCTTCCAGCCCTCCGCTCTGAGAGAGCATCACTTCACAGAAACGCCAGCCAAGTCCTTGAGGGCTCTGCCTCCCCAGCACCCCGTACATCTGCGTTCTACCTGGGGGCCAGGGGGATGTGAGCTCTCGCCCTGATCTGAAGGCGGCGTCCCTGAAAAACAGACCGCCAGCTTCTCCTACTCCGCCTCGTTTCACCGTTCCCAGCTGCCAGCCTCCCCACACGGCCTACGAGGCCTAGGAGGCCCAGCCAGCACCAGCACCCGCTCTCCCTTCTGACTCTCTCTGCACCATAAAGTGTATCCGCGGAGCGATGTCTCAAGCTGTCAGGACAATAAACTATCAGACTAAAAACCAATCACCTCAACAGAGTACACGTGATCTACTCTTTTAATTTGGAGAATCAGAATGGCTAGCGTTTTCAGCACGCTCTGCAGTGTCAGTAAGTCAAATTTGCTAGAAGTCTGAAAAAGAAATTAATCTGAACGCTGTTTTCCTTGATAACCACTCAACACCTTACCCCGGAGCTGCGGGAAAGGGTCGCTAGCACTTGTTACCGTTTACTTACGTCTGCAAAGAGGTGTGAGCTCTGAGTGTGTAGCGTTGGGACGCCCATACTCATCTGCGTGGTGCGTATTTCTAACAGTATTTATTTATTTTAACTCAAAAAAGTGTCACTTCGAAGCAACACTAGACTCAACAGTCACCTGCAAGAGCCCTGATAGTCACCACCTAAACGATGACTATTCCTTTCTTGTACATGCATATGGGACCCCCTGGATAACGTTGCATTTTCTTTGGGCAAACCAGCCACTACTTGGAAACCACAGTGGGAGCGAGAACAGAAAGTTCAGGGCCTACTCTGGCCGAGGCGCTAAGCGGGTATGGGTACCTCTGTTTTTCCATCAACACAGTGGGGATACGCGTGTTGAGAGTGGACGTCTTCTCCACTCTCCAATGCTAGAGCGTAACCCCTAACACTCCGGTTTCACGGTCTTGCTGGGAAGGCGCAGGCCCGGGAGGCAAGTCACAGGGACCCAAGATGGCCTGTCAGGGCACACCTCCCGCCGCAGCCACCATTTTGAGCCAGGACAGAATTAAACTGCTCCCGACTTTGTAGCACCTAAATAAACACTCCACCAGAACAATTGCTAATGGTGGCTGGGCTTCTAGGCTCCCTAACCTCTGACTTCTGTGGCCCCGTTCCTCTTCTTCAGTCCATATAAAAAGTTGTGCCATGGAACTGTTCATTATATAAAGCATGCTTGTTGCGTTCCTGTCCGAACTTTGAACAGACGCTAAGGTTCCCTGTAAAATGCCCAAGCGTTTCCATCCTCCTAAAAGCCGGAGAAGCCTTCGATTTCTATCACATTGTTTTCAGCGGCTTAAGGATCCAAGAATGGCCAGGAGCCCTGAGTGGCCCTGCCTCTGGGTCCACATTCCTCCCCAGTCCCCCACCCTAGCCCCTTTCATCTCTGTATTTTCCCCGTTTCATTAACTCTGCACGCAGACGAGTTCCCACACTCCCTCCACCGAGGCGAAGGGCGCCCGAGCAGACGCGGCTGTCCCCGAGCGAGGCGAGCGCAGGCCGGCATGGGGACGCACAGGCGGCCATCGGAAAATGGCAGAAAGTCGTCTCGTGCGGCGGGGCCCGCGCCGCACCGGCAGGACCGCGAACAAAAACTGGCCACGCCTGCATCTACCTTTGTCCACAGGCGCAAGGTAGAAGTCAGCACGCTGCTGCCGAGGAGAAAGGCAGTTCAACCTGCCAACCAATCAAGTGTGTCGCGTCCCTTCCAAAAATAAAAATAAAGGCCGGCGGCGTGGACGAGCCGCCCGGGCCCCGCGCGCTCCGCTCCCCGCGCTCCC
>NW_006160094.1:7208144-7208381 GCF_000334495.1 Tupaia belangeri chinensis | reverse complement strand
CGCGGCTGTGGAGTTCCACCACTTTCTTAAGGGAGGACAGTGAGGGTCGCTCCCACCCCCCACTTGGCCTCAGTGGTCGCGTCCTTTTAAAGGGCCCGCTGGGTGGTGCTTGGGTCGCGCCGGCCCAGACCTGCGCACGTGTGGGAGTCCCGTCGTGGCGGGTGTCGGTGGAGCTGCACGGCTGCAGTGCGTCCTGGAAATGCGCGTCCCGGAGAATGAAGTGTTCCCACCTGTTCT
>NW_006160094.1:7201521-7208069 GCF_000334495.1 Tupaia belangeri chinensis | reverse complement strand
GGCCTGGCGACTGCCCTGGCGCTGGAGGAGCCGCCTGCAGGGGTGCGCTCGGCCGGGCCAGGGCTGGGGGAGGGGCGGGGCGGGGTGGGACCCGGCGGCCGGGCCGAGGGAAGGCGCTGCGGGACAGGGTGTGAGGAGGTGCTTTACGGATGCTAGCTGCTAAGCTCAAACGGGGAAACAACGAGAACTCAAGACTAGGAGTTTGGAGAGACTCCATCGGGCGCCCGGCGGTGTAGTGGGTGTTGCACGTACCTGTCGGCCTGCGCCCTTTCCAGGCCACCTCCGGCAGGAGACGTTGGCCCGACGCTGCCCCAAAGGTAATCAAGGACTTGTGGGGGTTCACGGTGAGGAGCGTCTTCCGCCCTCACGCAGGAAGGATCTGGAGAGAGGGACCTGCCTTATCAACCAACCTGATAGATAAGCCCTCCCGTAGCTTCTTTCGTCCTTATAAACCTGCATTCTTATCAGGCGGCCTTTAGATTTTTAAGTATATATTCAAGTGTGTCTATTGTAACTCGCACTCAAAAGCATTCCTTTCCTTACGCTGGTCTTTCTCCGCCCCTGCTTCTCCCAGAGGTGTGGAAACTGCCCAAAAGTTCTCTTTAATTACCTGAGCCACTGGACGATTTTAAATTCATTCTCAAATTCTACCGTGTGTTTTAACCTTCGACCTGAGAAAGACAAGAGGACATAGCAGTGCCCTGGAGGAGCTGGCCGCTCAGCGTGTTTACACAGCACAGCCACTGTGGATGCTCAGGGACGCAGCTGGGAGGAGGGCAGCAGGCCGTGGGCCGTCAGACCCTGACCTACAGTAGCTGTTTTCTGGACTCTGTCTTGTTCATTTCCGCCTGGACAGATTGACCTCCATACTTTTCCCTGTCTTTTCTCCTTTTTTAAAGTGTTACCGCTTTTGTGCACGCTGCTTCTGATCTGTCAGAGCCTGCTGCCTGACCACCTTCCAACACCTGGCTTTCTCTTCATTCATGATAGACCCAGGTATGGGGTCCCCTGCAGCCTGCCCTCCTACCCCCGCATCCTCCCACCCACCGTTCAGGCATCAGGCTGACTGCCAAGGAGCCCACCCTGCCCACCTTTTCTTTTTTTTTTAATGTTTTTGTCACAGGATGTGGTGGGCATTCCCCAGAGAGACACAGAGAAGGGTGAGAAGTCACCTCCCAGAGTGGATGGCTACACCACACTCCTTTCTGTTCTCTGGGGATTTGGGGGTTGTGTGCACACTCGCGCACACACACACAGCATGCTTTTCTTTTAAGAGATTTTTTTACCTTAGGGGAGAGAGAGAGAAATACACAGTGAGAGGGAAAGTGAGGAACCACCACCACCACCACCACCACCCCCCCGAGTGGATGGCCATACTGCAATCCCTTCTCCATTCTCCTCCTGGGATCTTGGGCACTCATGTACATCCACCTGGCCTGATTTTCAAGCCACTGGGTCTGGGACTCGTACCACTGTCAGCCATGTGGGAATCCAGAAATGTAACTACTACGCCATCTGCTGGCCCCAACCTGCTAGATTTTCAAGCCCCCAGGTCTGGGGCTCACACCATGGTTGACCACCACACCACCTACTGGCCCCTTGGGCTCTGTCTTTCATTGTTGGTTCTTTCCTGGCCTGTCAGCTGTGACTACTAGCCAGCCTGGTGTTGGTCATGCCCAGGATGGCGGAATACCAAGGTGCACAGGTGCAGTTCCCCCCTCCCCATCACTGTGGTGTGTTCTTCTGGGTCTTCTGTCTGTGTCCTGGGGCCCAGCACCTGAACGTGGGAGCTGTGGTGGTCTAGGACTCTGTCCCCATCCCTGTGCAGTCTGCTGCGGCTCCCCCTTTGCACTCCCGTCCACTGCCCTCCCACCCCAACCTGGTGGGCATGGGATGCAGCCCGCTCCGCTACCCCTCGTGCGAGGGAGTCTGATGTGTCTTGGGTCTGAACCTGGCTTCTCTGGATTGGGGCTCAGCCAGGACCTTCCACTGGAACCTCCCCATCGCTGGGGTGTTTCCTTGGACCTAGCAGTCCCAGATCTGTGGGCCAGACTCGCGTTTCCAGCCTCATCCCAGAATCCGTGTCAGTGTGGGACACTAGCCCTCTTTCTCTTCTCGCTGCAGTTTGAGGGACACTACAGTTCCGGCCCTTTCCAGCCTGGCTCCTTTTACCTTCCAAACAACAGTCATGTCATCTTTTTTTAAAAAAAAATCATTTATTTATTAATATTTAAATTTGCTATATGTGCTCACCAGAGAGAAACAGGGAAAGTGAAAAAGCAAGTCACCAGGTCTGGGACCTGAACCATGGTCAACCATGTGGGAGTCCAGCACCTTAACCACCACACCGCCAACTAGCCCCACGTCATCTTTAAAACACACATAACTCGGGCTGTTCTCTATTTGTCAGTCTAGCGCTTTTCTGCCTGTGAGCTAGTGCCACTCGCCTCAGGTGACCTGAACAGTACCTAGGAGGACCTGTTTCTTACTCTCCCCAATCTCCAGTTCCACACCCTCTTCTGATGAAATGTTTTCCGCTGGAAGGAAAAATGGAGCTGGATCCCACATAGCAGACTGCGTGGTTCACATCCCAGCTCCAGAAACACGTCGGGTGAGTACACGTGTGCGCCCAGAATCCAAAGAGAGGGAGAAACAGGAGTAGGGATTACCGGACCATGCCTAACAAGAGGGTGCTTTCTCACGCTCTCTCTCTCTCTCTTGCTCTGGCAAGCTCATGTGCCCTCTGGCAAAAAAATAAAAATAAAAAAGTTTGGCTTTCCTGTTTTCTCAGCTAATGTGGCAAAATGTTTATATTTCCCATTGTAAAATATGAAATAATTTCAGCTATAATGGGATTTATATAGATTCCTGGAAGATAACTTAGAAAATTTTTCATAATTTTTTTTTTAAATACTAGCTTGTTGGAAAAGTCATGATGTTTTTTTCCTGTTTTTTTTTTTTCTTTATGCAAAAATACATCATGACTTTCCCAATGACCCACTATATTGCAAGTCCCAAAGGAGCAATTAAAAATTTTGTGACCTGGGGCCAGCAGGTGGTGTGGTGGTTAAGGCACTGGACTCCCACATGGTCAACCACAGTTCAAGTCCTGGATCTGGAAGCTTGCTCTCTCACTTTTCCTCTCTCTTTCTCTCTCTCTGGTAAGTGCTCATGCCTTATAGCAAAATTAATAATAATAATGATGATGATAATGATGAATAGATTAAATCAACGTTTTTTTAAAAAAACTTGTGGCTTGATTTATTTCAACCTTGGAAGAGATGGGACAAATGCAGGTGGGTTTCCTTCCGTGCCCGGGAGTAGCCCAACCCGTTGCCCGTCTGTCCAGCCTGCTGTCTGTGGGACTATGCGGCTCCTCTCCGCCACTGAGTTTGCCCTTTGTCCACCAGCCGGGCCTGAATCGTCCTTCTTGGTTCCAGAATCACATTGGCCGGGGAGCAGAGTATAACCACCACCTTACTGCCTCGGTTTACTGTGGCACTAGTACCTCACCGAGTCTTTTCTTCCCTAACATTTTACGAATGCATTATTTCTTCCATGAGTCAGAGACAGAGACAGAGAGAGAGAGACAGCACCCCCCCCCCAGGGTCGTGCTGCCACATCCCGCACTGCTCCAGCCAGCCTGGTGCCCAGTGCACTCGGAGGCCGCTGGACACGAAGCAGAGCCTCCACACAGGGGTCCTTGCAGAGCAGCTACCTCATCACTGCCACTGCCCAGCCCCACGGTTCTTTTTCTGTGAGTTTTTGCTATGGGTTGCACACACTCACTACAGGCAAACAGGGAAGAAAAGGGAGAAAGCACCCGCCGGGGGATGGCCATGCCATGGTTCTCCTCCATTCTCTTCTCGGGGTTTCAGGCATGCGCGTACATGGACACCCAGTGTGTTTTCCAAGCAGCTGGGTCTGGGACTTGAACCTGAGGTCGGTGATGTGGAATCTAGCCATCTCCACCTCCACGCCATCTGCTGCCAAATCCCCACAGTTCTCGACACTGCTTCACACGCATCCGTTTTTCTCTCTAGAGAGCTGCTTGCCATAGTGTGCCCATTCCTAAAGAAATAAAAATAAAGCCAGATGAATATTTTTGTTGTTTTTAACTGACAGAAGATGTGTGTACGCACCAGAGAAAGAGAGTGGCGAAACGTCCCAATGGGACACGGTCCGCCCTCGATCTGTCTCCATTCTGTCAAGATTTGGGGTACAGATGTGCTTGCACCCAGCATGTTTTTTTAAAAATAATTATTTATGGGAACCAGCAGTTAGTGTAATGGCTATGTCGCTGGACTCCCACATAGTTGACCGCAATTTGCGTCCGGGACGCGGGGGCTTAAAACTCACGCCGGGCGCGTGTGCGTGCGTGCCCAAGATCCCGAGAGGAGAATTGAGGAGAAGGGATGGCGGCGTGCCCATCCCCTCTGGGGGGTGATTTCTCACTTTCTGTCTCTATGTCTCTCTCTGTCTGGCGAGCGCACGCACCCTATAGCGAAAACCTCTCCAACAAACAAAAATTATTTATTTAATTTTATTTATTCATTCACTTATTTTAATTTGACCAGAGAGAGAGAGGGAAAGTGAGAAAGCAAGCCACCAGGTCTGGGACTCAAACTGGTTGGCCATGTGGGAGTGTCCAGAGCCTTAACCATCACGCCACCTGCTGCCCCCCGCCCCCAGCGTGTTTTCAAGCTCCTGGAACTAGGATGTGACCCGTGGTCGGTCATGTGGGATCTGGCTTTCTACACACAGCCTTAACCACCTAGCTACCGGGCTGGCCTCCAGATTCACATTCTAGAATTTATATTCAATCATGTCACTTACTCAAAACTCAGTGACTTTCCCTTGCTCATGAGAGAAAGTCCCAATTCTAGTAGATTCTTAATATCTACCGAAACTCGCTTCGCCCTGCCTTCCAGCCTCCCTGTCCTCCCGCCCCACCCCAACCCTTCGATGAGCCCCTTCCTCCTGCCCTCCTCACTAGCTCCCTCGGTCTCCCTGCCTCCCCACATCCCTCATGCTCTTCCAAATGCTGGAAGGACTTCTCCTCAACTCTGTGGTCATGTCCCACTCAACTTACTGCCTTCGGTCTTTCCTTAGAGGGCTCTCTTAAGGCGGCCAGACCCCATACGGCCTACCGTGCTGTTCGAGTTGCAGGCCCAGCGGCTTGAGAAACATGCCAAGTGCCGCACCCGTGCCCCAAATCCCAAGAGGATGGAGAGGAGAAGGGGTTGTGGTGTGACCCTTCCCCGTGGGGGGGGTGCTCTCTCCCTTTCCTTTTTCTCTGATTCTCTCTGGTGAGCGAACATGCCCTCTAGCCAAAAAGAAAAAAAGAGAACCTTTCTAAAATACCCTAGCTTTCATGTTTTTCTCCATGTACTCCTTTTTTGTTTTTTCAATTTTATTTATTTGTTTTAAATTTTGCTATGGGGCACATGGGCTCACCAGAGAGAGACAGAGAAAGTGAGAAATCACCCCCAGGGAGATGGCCACAGCACAATCCTTTCTCTGCAGGACTGTGGGTGCACGCACACACACACACTCACACACCAGCACGATTTTCAAGTTGCCAGGTCCAGGACTCGAACTGCAATCGACCATGTGGGAGTCCAGCGCCTTAACCACCACACCGCCTGCTGGCTCTTTCTCCATGTACTCCCAGGCAAGAGATTACAGTTTGTCTAATTCACTTATTGAGCACTTCGTTTGGGTCATCTATTATTTCTGTTGCAGTGTTATACCTTTTACTATAGTTAGAGTTGTCTTTGTTTCTGAACGAAACTAGACGTTTGAGGGGATCCTCCCTACATGGTTGGTTGGACTGGATTGCGGTGTAAGTGACATGTGAAATGTAAAAACTCAGAACTCCTAGAATGCCTGGTGCGGGTGCACTCTGCTTCCTCCCTCAGGGCCCGGGCCTACGGAGCCTGTGGGTCAGGCTCCTCGGTTGTCTCCGGACAGCTGCTGTTCAGGGCCAGGGTCATTTTGCCAGGCCCTGTTTGGATGCTTCATTATCACTGGCAAATCAGCTCACGGAGGAAAAACTAAGAATTATTAGAATTAAATTCACCTTGTTGGAGCCAGCGGTTGACATAGTTAAGGTACCAGGACCAGCAGTTGGTGTAATGGCTATGTCGCTGGACTCCCATGTAGTCAACCATGGTTCGAGGCCCAGACCCCGTGGCTTAAACTCATGCCGGGCGTGTGTGCGTGTGTACCCAAGATCCCGAGAGGAGAATGGAGGAGAAGGAATTGCGGCGTGACCATCCCCTCTGGGGGGTGATTTCTTGCTTTCTGTCTGTCTCTCTGTCTTTCTGGTGAGTGTCTGCTCTCTATAGCAAAAACCTCTCCAAAAAATAAAGATACTATGCTCCCAAGGCTGGCAGGTGGCATGGTGGTTAAGGGCACTGGACTCCCACATGACCGACTGTGGTTCAGGTCCCAGATCTGGCAGCTTGTTTTCTCACTTTTCCTCTCTCTTTCTGTCCCTCTCTGGCCAAATTAAAATAAATACATAAAGTTAAATAAAATAATTC
>NW_006160094.1:7197495-7201490 GCF_000334495.1 Tupaia belangeri chinensis | reverse complement strand
TAATTCTCAAAAAAAAAAAAAAAAAGATGCTGGACTCCCACATGGCCAACCACATTTCGGAAGCTTGTTTTCTCACTTTCCTTCTCTCTCTCTCTCTCTATTGTTCTCTAATCAAATTAAAAATAATAATAATCATTCATAAAATTAAATAATTTTTAAAATTCACCTTGCTAACATTGACAAGTGTAAAATATCATTTCAACATGTAGCAACCAAAAATCCGAGACACCCCAGCCTTCCACTTTATTTTGTTGGTACCTTCTTTGACACCTGGTGTGCCTTGTGTTTACGGGCCAGCTTGGCGAGGACGAGGAGGGCCCTGCTGCTCACCCCTACCAGCAGCGCACGCCGGCAGGAGCTAAAACCAGCACCCTCCGCATCCTGGCTGCTCGGGAGCCTCTTTTTCTGTTTTGCTTCCAGGCTTTTGCCATACGGTGCATGTCATGTGCCCACCAGAGACAGAGAGGACAGTGAGACATCATCGCCAGGGGGAGGACCACACTGCGACCCCTCCTCCACCCCTCCTGGAATTTCAGGCACCCACGCACATGCACCTGTAGTGACTTTGCAAGCTCCAGGTCTGGGACTTGATCCACAGTCGGCCATGTGGGAGTCCAGCACCTTAGCCACCACACCCCCCGAGGCCCCTCCTCTCGGTCTGTTCAAGGCTCCAGCAGGGCTCCACACTGTTCTGCCTGCCCCGCGCCCGACTTCCCTCTCTCACAAACCCAGTTTCCCCTCTCATTCCTTGGCGAACCGTCCACGGGGCTCCTGTGAGATTATTTTCAAGCCTTTCCGATAAACGTACTTTTCTCTCCCCACTTATTTCTCCACTTGGCAGTGATTTCCAGAGCTCCTTCTGGTGGCTCCGCGGCCCTGAGCTGTCCTGGCATCTCTCACGATTTCGGCCTCTGTTTCCGTGTCAGCGAGTTCCGCACCCCACCGTTTCCTGCGTGGTCAAGCTCAGCCTGGAGGGGCGTCACACAGGTGTCCCTTGGTCTGGACACCTTGAGGTGTAGGGCAGCGTGGGCAGTGAGTGGACGATAGTGAGCCACGGAGAGATGAGAAGCGACACCCCTCGACCCCCCTCCGGTCACCGGTGCTACGGCTGCCTAGCACGAATGCCCTGCCTGGCGGCTGCAGGGCCTGCGGTTCCGTTCTGTGACCTTCCCAGGGGGCAGCTCGTCCATTCGAGTACCCCGTGAAGTGAGTCTGAGAAGTGATACGAGGCAGTATCTAAAAGGAGGGACGAGCCATTCGTTGGGAGAAGGTGACAGAGACAATTGGAAATCATCTGATGATGGGGAAAATGACAAGACTTTTTAGAAAAATAAAAGTGGGGACCAGCAGATAACATAATGGTTATGTCACTGAACTCCCACGTGGGTCTTCGAGTACCCCGTGAAGTGAGTCTGAGAAGTGATACGAGGCAGTATCTAAAAGGAGGGACGAGCCATTCGTTGGGAGAAGGTGACAGAGACAATTGGAAATCATCTGATGATGGGGAAAATGACAAGACTTTTTAGAAAAATAAAAGTGGGGACCAGCAGATAACATAATGGTTATGTCACTGAACTCCCACGTGGGTCTATCGCAATTCGAGCCCTAGACCCGGTGGCTTGAAATATGCTGGGCTTGTGTCGTGCATGCCCAAAATCCTGAGAGGAGAATGGAGGAGAAGGAATTGCAGCGTGGCCATCCCCCCAGGGTGTTTCCTTCCTTTCTCTCTCTCTCTCACTGTCTCTGGTGAACACACTTGCCCTATAGCACAGCCAAATAATAATAATAATGAGTAAATTTAACATAAAGATAGAGCATGCTGTGCTAAGCCATCAAAGTCGCTAGGTGGATTCATTGTGAAGACTCTTGGGGTCAGAAACCCTTTTTTTTTTTTTAATTTATTTTTTTATTTACATTTTTAATACATTCAATCACATTATTTAGCTTACAAGGTGATCATTTCAATATAAGAACATTTCTCCCCGGTCCAGTTGATCAAAATATAACAACACTACCTCCCTGTCTCAACAATGCTGTCTCTGTATCTCTCCTCCAAATGTTTTTCCCCAGGCCCCACTCCTCCACACACCCCACATCTGGCATTCACACCCACCTCTAGTGTTTGTACATCCTTTAGCCTGTCAGTTTCAGTTATAGAGTACGGACATTTGGTATATATTAAGTGGGGACACACCATGTTTCTCCTTCATAGCCTGGCTTGCTTCACTCAGCAGTAAATCTTCCATATTCTTCCACTTTCTGTCAAAAGCCAAGGTTTTGTTGTTCTCAATGGCTGAATAGTATTCCATAGAGTATATGTGCCACAGTTTTTCAATCCACTCAGCCATACGGGGGGAAACCCTTTGGCTAACTGTGCTATGCTCTGTGTCGATGTTCTCCTATTTCCAGAGATTTCCATAGGCATGTCCTTTCCTAAAACCGAACCAGAGTGGAAACACGGCCTATAATGTGTTCTTCTTCCCACATGTCTACACCTTTCCTCAAAGCTGCTTCACCGGGAGTCCGTGACCCCGAGCCGGTCACTCACGACCTCACCGGCCTGCCTGGGCGCTTCCATAGCAGCTGCAGGGCTGCCTGGGGCCAAGGCCGCGGGAATCACTCTCTATTTCTGTCTTTAAGAGAGGTCGTTTGTTATCGCCATGAAGCCCAAGTGCCAGGCTGGGAACCCCGTCGACCCTGGTGAGAAGGGACCTGGGCACTGTCAGGAGGTGAGGTGCCCATCGTCCAGCGCTTGGGCTCAGGCGGCCTGCACCGGGGCTGGGCTGCGTCCTGGCAGTGGGGCTCAGGTGGCACCTGCAGCAACGTGAGGGTTACTGTGGAGCACGCTACCTTAGCCCTGGCAAGTGGGGGTGGAGGGGGCGGCGGCCTGGGTCCCCTCTCTGGCTGGGACTGGTCCTCGCCAGGTCTCACAGCCTCTGCGTGGCTCTCGCTCAGTTCTGCTCTAAAGCCGTGGCTCTCTGGCTGCCCCTGCACTGCTTGGTCTGCATCCAAAACCCCTCCCGAATTCCTGGAGAGCCCAGGGTTACCTGTCTCAATGCGGCTCCCCTTGTTCCTGACACCAGGTCAAACAGCTCGGTAGCATCTCAGTTCTCCAGCCATTCAGAAGCTGGTGAATCCTAATGAGTTCTCCCCTTAATCTGCTTTCAAAGGGGCTCCTGTCCTTCGTTTCTCTAACTTTCTCTTTAATTATCGGAGCTCCTTGTGTCATTCCTTTGGCTTCGAGGTGTCCCTCCTCAGTTTAAAGGTCACGTTATTACGGGCGACAAAGTGCCCGGGGTTGCATGCATCTGCCACAGACTCCTCATCTGGGCCCGAGCTGTCTCATCCACGTGTTTCATTTAACGTGGAAATGTACATGTTTAGGTTAAAAAAGAAAGCGGTCTCTGGCCTCGAGTTTCTGATGCGATCAGTATGATGCTCAGGTTGTCTTTTTAGTACAAACTGTGTGTCACATGACATGAAGGTTATCAACGGGTGTTAGAAATAATCTACTCTAGGGACCAGCAGGTGGCGTGGTGGTTAAGGCGCTGGACGCTCCCACATGGCCAACCAGGGTTCGAGTCCTGGACCTGGTAGCTTGCTTTCTCACTTCCTCTCTCTCTCACTCTCACCCTCTGTCTCTCTCTGGTCAAATTAAAAAATCAATGAATGAATAAATAAAAAATAAAATAAATAGTTATTAAAAAAAAAAAGAATCTACTCTAGGGGCCGGTAGGTGGCGTGGTGGTTAAAGACACTGCATTCCCCGGAACCAGCAGTTAGCATAATAGCTATGTCGCTGGACTCCCACGTAGTCAACCGCGGTTCGCGTCCTAGACCCAGTGGCTTAGAACTCAGGCCGGGCACGTGTGCATGCGTGCCCAAGATCTCGAGAGGAGAATGAAGGAGAAGGGATTGCGGCGTGACCATCTCCCCTGGGGGGTGATTTCTCGCTTTCTGTCTCTATGTCTCTCTCTGTCTGTCTGGTGAGCGCC
>NW_006160094.1:7193547-7197464 GCF_000334495.1 Tupaia belangeri chinensis | reverse complement strand
GCCGGTGCCCTGGAGAAAAAAAAAAAAAAAAAGACGCTGCATTCCCACATGGCTGACCACAGTTTGAGTCTCGGACCTGGCGGCTTGGTTTCTCCCTCTCTTTCTCCCTCTGGTCAAATTAGAAAATAAAAAAGTAATGAAGTAAATAAATAATTCTTTTTTAAAAAAGAAAGAATCTACTTTAATTACTCCTTGTAGAGACAAGTGTCGAAAAGAAAGTATGTAGCATGAGCTGCAATGTTTGGAGGCTCCGTAAGGAAGACGGGTCTTGGATTGGTGAGAAACACAGCTGACTTGTGTTACTCAGAGCTCGAACACTTAAAGTATTATCGAATTCAAAACCAATGAATATAGACACAATATTCTTTTGCTTATTTAATTTTCTTTATTATTATTATTTTTTTTAAATTCCCCAGAGGGGCTAGCAGGTGGCATGGTGGTCAAGGTGCTGGACTCCCACATGGCTGACCACGGTCCAGGTCTTAGACCTGGCAGCTTGCTCTCTCACTTTCTCTCTCTCTCTCTCTCTCTCTCTCTCCCCTTCTCTCATCAACTTAAAAAAAAATAATTATAACAAAATAAATAATTAATAAAAATTCACCAGAGTGAGAGAAAGCCACCAGGTCCAGGACTCAACCCATGGTGGGCCATGTGGGAGTCTAGCGCCTTAACCACGACGTCACCAAGCCCAACACAGTAATCAAACTACAAGTGATGTTTGGCAGATAAAGCAGCATAGTACAAAGGCCACGGCAGTGTCTAGTTCGCAGCCTGGGAACACACTCACTGCTAATGCCACGTGTGAACTCGGGTACCTCATTACATTGTCTCAAACGTGAACAACCAGACCACACGCTTTCACTCCACGTGACTCCATGATGGCTCTGTGGAACGAATGAGCTACTTCGGTGAGCCATAGCTGTTATGTACACATAAAAAGCCAATAGTCGGAGTTAAATATTTGTTTCTTTTTAGTTGGCTACAGTGTGAGTGTGCTTGCTGGAAAGACACAGAGAGAGGGGCAAAGTGAGAAATCACTCGAGGGGAGATGGCCATGCCGCAATCCCTTCTCCTCCACCTCCCCTTGGGATTTGGGGCGCACACACACAGGCACCCAGCATGGTTTTCAAGCCACCAGGTCCAGGACACAAAGTGCAGTCAGCCATGTTGGATCTAGCTGCCCAACCTTCGCACCATCTCCTGGTCCTTAATTTTTATTTTTAAGAATTATTCTTTAAATTTAATTTACTGTTATTACTATTTAGCTTGCTATTGTCCTCAGAGAGAGAGAGGAAAGTGAGAAAGTAAGCCGCCGGGTCCAAGACTCGAACCATGGTTGGCCATGTGGAAGTCTAGTGCCTTAACCTCCACATGACCTGCTGGCCCAAACAGCTCTCTGAGAGCAGGAGCTACCTCTTCTAGCTCTCTCACTCGGCTCTAGATCCCTGTTCTTTCTTTGATCGGACCTTTAACCATTGATCGTATCAATTAAGATCGAAAAGCTGGGGACCAGCCGTTGGCGTAATGGCTATGTTGCTGGACTCCCATGTAGTTGACCATGGTTTGCGTCCCGGACCCGGTGGCTTAAAACTCACACCGGGCGCGTGTGTGTGCGTGCCCAAGATCCCGAGAGGACAATGGAGGAGAAGGGATTGCAGCGTGACCATCCCCCCTGGGGGGGCGATTTCTCCCGCTCCCTGTCTCAATGTCTCTCTCTGTCTGTCTGGTGAGCGCACACGCCCTATAGCGAAAACCTCTCCAAAAAAAAAAAGATCGAGAAGCTGGGTGTATGAAATCGAATCGGCCGAGGGTGCTCATAACAGAGTGAGGTGCCCTGGTAGTACTGCACCTTGGTGCTGCGCACAGTGCTCAGGGATACAGGTTTCCCCAGGGCAACCAGGGTCTGCCCCATCCCAGACAGCCCCAAACATGCTGGGTGAGGTGCAGGTTCCCGAGTCTAGTGGACCAGAGGCCTGGAGGAAGGGGCCACTGCCTGAGCTGCGCCTGGTGGGGGACTTCTCCCCTCACATCCGCACGTGCTGCTCTGTCATAAATAACGAGGCCGGGAATAGCAGGTTGCATAGTGGTTACGTCCTGGACTCCCACATGGCAACTCTGGTTCAAGTCCCGGACCTGGCATTTTGAAACTCAGGTTGGGCACATGTGCATGCATGCCCAAGGTCCCGGGAAGAGAATGGAGGAGAAGGGACTGCAGCGTGGCCATCCCCCCTAGGGAATGATTTCTCATTTTCCTTCTCACTCTCTGTCTCTGCTGGGTGAACGCACGTGCCCTAAGACAAAAACCTCTAAAAAAAAAAATAATAAGGGGGAAAAATGCCTTGTATTGGTATGATCTTTAGGTTAATTACATGGAGGGTCAGCAGGTAACATGGTAGTTAAGGTGCTGAACTCCCACATGGCGAACCATGGTTTGAGTCCTGGACCTGGCAACTTGCTTTCTCATTTCCCCTCTCCCTTTCTCTCTGTCTCTCTCTGGTGAGTACGTGTGCCTTATAGTAAACTTATAATAATAACAATAATAAATTAAATAAATCATTGTTAATAATCAGAACAGCAGATGGCATAATGGTTACGTTGTTGGACTCCCACATAGTCAACCACTGTTTGAGTCCCGGACTTGGCTGCTTAAAACTCATGCCAGGCACATGTGCATATGTGCCCAAGATCCCTAGAGGAGATTGGAGAAGGGATTGTGGTATGGTCATTCCCTCTGGGAGGTGATTTCTCACTTACCCTCTCACTGTGTCTCTCTGTTTCTCTCTGGCAAGCACAGGTACCCTATGGCAAAATCTCTCTTTAAATAAAAATAATAAAAATCAGGGACCAGCAGTTGACGTAATGGCTGTGTTGCTGGACTCCCATGTAGTTGACTGCTGTTTGAGTCCCAGACCCGGCTGCTTAAACTCATGCTGGGCACGTGTGCATGCTTGCCCAAGATCCCAAGAGAATGGAGGAGAAGGGATTGCTGTGTGGCCATCCCCCCTGGGGGTCTCTCTTTAAATAAAAATAATAAAAATCAGGGACCAGCAGTTGACGTAATGGCTGTGTTGCTGGACTCCCATGTAGTTGACTGCTGTTTGAGTCCCAGACCCGGCTGCTTAAACTCATGCTGGGCACGTGTGCATGCTTGCCCAAGATCCCAAGAGAATGGAGGAGAAGGGATTGCTGTGTGGCCATCCCCCCTGGGGGGTGATTTCTTGCTTTCTGTCTCTCTGTCTCTCTTTGTCTTTCTGGCAAGTGCATGTGCCCTATAGCAAAAACCTCTCCAAAAAAAAGGATAAATACATAAGAGGTCCGGAGTGGGGAGGTGGTAAGAAAGCGAGCCACCAGGTCTGGGACTCGAAACACAGTCTGCCATGTGGGAGTCCAGTGCCTTTAACCACCATGCCACCTGCTGGCCCCAAAAATAATTCTTTCTTTTTTTTTTTTTTTTAATAGACCACAGATTAGTTTATTTTTAACACCCCCCATGCCATGAATTCATCGGGAGTAGGTTCCAGAAGCTCAGGCTCCTTTCCGTTGGCTCTCACACGGTGGCTTCCCTGGCTCCAGCTGACCCAGGTACCTTTGTCTTTGGCTTCCTTCTTTTCCTGCTCATTTTCCTTGTCATGTTTAGGAAGCTGCTCTGCTCTTAGAATGCTTAATATGCTCAATTCTCTTGGCAAGAATCTTGCCTTTAACTTGTTTGTTCACAACAGTGCCAACAGCATGCTGGGTAACACTGTAGACTCTTCCAGTTCTGCCATGGCCACATCTGTGGGGCATTCCTTTTTTGAAAGCGCCCATTCCCTTGGTGTCTACACTATCACCTTTCTTGCAGATTCGCATGTCTGTTACCGAAGGAGCCACTCCTTGCTTTCTAAAAGGCCTAGAGAGCACATCGGGTGCCTCTTTCC
>NW_006160094.1:7183421-7193158 GCF_000334495.1 Tupaia belangeri chinensis | reverse complement strand
CGCTTTCTGTCTCAATGTCTCTCTCTGTCTGTCTGGTGAGCGCACACGCCCTATAGCGAAAACCTCTCCAAAAAAAAAAAGATCGAGAAGCTGGGTGTATGAAATCGAATCGGCCGAGGGTGCTCATAACAGAGTGAGGTGCCCTGGTAGTACTGCACCTTGGTGCTGCGCACAGTGCTCAGGGATACAGGTTTCCCCAGGGCAACCAGGGTCTGCCCCATCCCAGACAGCCCCAAACATGCTGGGTGAGGTGCAGGTTCCCGAGTCTAGTGGACCAGAGGCCTGGAGGAAGGGGCCACTGCCTGAGCTGCGCCTGGTGGGGGACTTCTCCCCTCACATCCGCACGTGCTGCTCTGTCATAAATAACGAGGCCGGGAATAGCAGGTTGCATAGTGGTTACGTCCTGGACTCCCACATGGCAACTCTGGTTCAAGTCCCGGACCTGGCATTTTGAAACTCAGGTTGGGCACATGTGCATGCATGCCCAAGGTCCCGGGAAGAGAATGGAGGAGAAGGGACTGCAGCGTGGCCATCCCCCCTAGGGAATGATTTCTCATTTTCCTTCTCACTCTCTGTCTCTGCTGGGTGAACGCACGTGCCCTAAGACAAAAACCTCTAAAAAAAAAAATAATAAGGGGGAAAAATGCCTTGTATTGGTATGATCTTTAGGTTAATTACATGGAGGGTCAGCAGGTAACATGGTAGTTAAGGTGCTGAACTCCCACATGGCGAACCATGGTTTGAGTCCTGGACCTGGCAACTTGCTTTCTCATTTCCCCTCTCCCTTTCTCTCTGTCTCTCTCTGGTGAGTACGTGTGCCTTATAGTAAACTTATAATAATAACAATAATAAATTAAATAAATCATTGTTAATAATCAGAACAGCAGATGGCATAATGGTTACGTTGTTGGACTCCCACATAGTCAACCACTGTTTGAGTCCCGGACTTGGCTGCTTAAAACTCATGCCAGGCATATGTGCATATGTGCCCAAGATCCCTAGAGGAGATTGGAGAAGGGATTGTGGTATGGTCATTCCCTCTGGGAGGTGATTTCTCACTTACCCTCTCACTGTGTCTCTCTGTTTCTCTCTGGCAAGCACAGGTACCCTATGGCAAAATCTCTCTTTAAATAAAAATAATAAAAATCAGGGACCAGCAGTTGACGTAATGGCTGTGTTGCTGGACTCCCATGTAGTTGACTGCTGTTTGAGTCCCAGACCCGGCTGCTTAAACTCATGCTGGGCACGTGTGCATGCTTGCTTTTAATAGACCATAGATTAGTTTTTTTTTTTTTTTTTAGAGGTTTTTGCTATAGGGCGTGTGCACTCACCAAAAAGACAGAGGCAGAGAGACAGAAAGTGAGAAATCACCCCCCAGGGGAGATGGCCATGCCACAGTCCCTTCTCCTTTTTCCTCTTGGGATTTTGGGCACTCACGCACACACGCCCGGTGTGAGTTTAAGCCACCAGTTCCAGGACTCGAACCGCAATTGACTACACGGGAGTTCAGCGACATAGCCATTATGCTAACTGCTGGTCCCAAGCTTAGCTTATTTTTAACACCCACCATGCCATAAATTCATCAGGAGTAGGTTCCAGAAGCTCAGGCTCCTTTCCATTGGCTCTCACATGGTGGCTTCTCTGGGTGGAATAGCTGGCTCCAGCTGACCCAGGTACCTTTGTATTTGGCTTCCTTCTTTTCCTGCTCATTTTCCTTGTCATGTTTAGGAAGCTGCTCTGCTCTTAGAATGCTTAATATGCTCAATTCTCTTGGCAAGAATCTTGCCTTTAACTTGTTTGTTCACAACAGTGCCAACAGCATGCTGGGTAACACTGTAGACTCTTCCAGTTCTGCAATGGTCACATCTGTGGGGCATTCCTTTTTGAAAGCGCCCATTCCCTTGGTGTCTACACTATCACCTTTCTTGCAGATTCGCATGTCTGTTACCGAAGGAGCCACTCCTTGCTTTCTAAAAGGCCTAGAGAGCACATCGGGTGCCCCTCTCCTCTTCCCCTTTGTGTTCATCATTTTGATTAATTACTGGAAGATGGTAATAATTATTAAGGAGGTACTATAAAAAGAGAGAGAGAGAGAGAGAGAGAGAGAGAGTTGGTGACCGTTGTTGTTGTTGTTGTTTCTATAAGCCGTGTGCACTCGCCGGAGAAACAGAGAAACAGAAACCAGAAAGTGAGAAGTCACCCCCCAGAGGGGATGACCGCGTCCCAACCCCTTCCCCCACATTCTCCTCTCGGGATTTTGGGCACCACACACGTGTGCCCAGCATGAGTTTTAGGCCACTGGCTCCAGGACATAAACTGCCTTCGTCGACATGGGAGTCCAGCGACGGAACCTTTATACAATCTGCTGGTCCCTCAACAAATATTTAAGGAGCAGGTGCTATATCTTTTCTTGTTCAGTTTTACCGTAATGGTTACCTCACTGGACTCCCATGTAGTTGACCATGGTTCGAGTCCTGGGCCTGGTGGCTTAAACTCACGCCAGGCGCGTGTGTGTGTGTGCTCAAGATCCCAAGAGGAGAATGGAGGAGAAGGGATTGTGACATGGCCATCCCCCCTGGGGGGTGATTTCTCGCTTTCTCTCTCCCTTTTTCTGTCCCTCTGGCAAGCACATGTGCCCTATAGCAAAAAATCTCTCTTATAATAATAATAATAATAATAATAATAACAATACTACTACTAATAATAATACATTCCTGGTAAAGCACAGGCCTTCCAGAGGATGGCTCTCGCTCTGTCCTCCTGGGTCACTGCATATCAGCCAATCTGGTCTAATGGGCCACCTGGCCACGCTGACAGGACTGACCAAGCTTCTTAGCTAATTGCGGGAAAGAGCACTCAGCTCTCTGTGTTGCTGCTGAGGTGGAGAACTCTGAAAATACCTCCCACAGCGCGGGCCGCAGTTGGTCCCCCACCCACAGGGCACACCCCATGGGCCCACGTGAAACTCAGTTCGCAACCACGCTGTCTAGCTGCAGCCGATGAGGTGAACGCGGAGCGGGTTTCGTCCGTCCTCTTCAAGGTTGTACTCAGAGCCCGTGACGCCCTGCACAGAGTGGCATTCCTCGTTGGCAGCTCTGACAGGCCAAAATGGAGGTGACGAGGTGACAGAACGGAGGGAGGGGCAGGGGCTGTCAGTGATTGGCCAGCATGAGCAGAAGACTAGGGGATTGTATGTAAATGAAAAGGCATCATTGTTACGAGTTAGGGCTGACCCCTTGGCTGGGCAGGTGCGAAAAGGCCTAGGATTGCTGAGCACTTCTTGCCCTTTGTGTGGAAAAGCAAGGACTAGACTTATCTCCAGGTCACCGGCCTTGTGTTCCGTTGTGTACAGAGTTTGTTCATTCTAACAAACAGAAAGACACCTGGTGCCAGCTGGCTGTGTGCTTGACACTGCGCCAGCACGGCTCCTCGGGGGCAGGGCAGCTGCTCCGTGTGGTCCGCCCTTAGGGAACACAGGAGCTGTGACATGATGGTCCAGGAGACTGGATTAATTTCTTCCTCATTGTTTCCTTTCTTTTTTTCTTCCTTCCTTTCTTCTTCTTCTTCTTCTTCTTCTTCTTTTTTTTTTTTTTTTGAGAGGTTTTTGCTATATGGTGCATGTGCTTGCCTCCATTCTCCGAGACAAAAAGTGAGAAATCAGCTTCCAGGGAGATGGCCACTCTGCAGTCCCTTCTCCTCCATTCTCCTCTTTGGATCTTGAGCACGCATGCACATGTACCTTACATGAGTTTTAGGCTGCCGAGTCTGGGACTCGAACCGCAGTCTGCTATGTTGGTGTACAGTGATGTAACAATTCTGCCGTCTGCTGGTCTCCCGCTACCTTTTTTTTTTTTTGAGAGGTTTTTGCTATAGGGCACACGTACTCTCCAGACAGACAAAAGAGAGACAGAGAGACAGAAAGTGAGAAATCACCCCCCTTCTCCATTCTCCTCTCGGAATCTTGGGCACGCACGCACACACGCCTGGCGTGAGTTTAAGCCACCGGGTCCGGGACTCAAATCGTGGTCGACTACATGGGAGTCCAGTGACATAGCCATTACACTAACTGCTGGTCCCCCTACCTTTATTTTTAAAGGTAATTTTTGTTTTTAATAATTATATATTTAATTTTCGGGACCAGCTGATGTCGTAATGGTCACATTGCTGGACTCTCACGGATCGACAGCAGTTCAAATCCCAGACCTGGCAGCTGAAAACTCACATAGGGCGTGTGTGTGTGCATGCCCAAAATCCTGAGAGGAGAGTGGAAGAGAAGTGATTGCAGTGTGGCCATCCCCCTCTGGTGGGGGGGTGATTCCTCCCTCTCTGTCTCTCCGTCTTTCTCTGTCTTTCTGGTGAGTGCACATGATCCAGTGCAAAAATCTCTCTCTAGAAAAAAAGAAAAGAACTACTTAATTTAAAAATTATTATTATAATTATTAATGTTTAATTTGCTATTGGGTATGTGCACTCATCAGAGAGAACAAAGACAGAGAAAGTAAGAAAGCAAGCTGGCAGTTCTGGGACTCAAACTGTAGTCAGCCGTGTGGGAACTCAGCATCCTTACCCACCACACAACCTCCAACCCCCTAGTTAGATTTCTAATCCAACCGACTCTGCTTAAGATGAAAAGGCAGTTCCCAACTGCTGGCCACTCTGTTGGTCCAAACTGGAATACGAAGTGCCCAGCTGTGTGGGGCCAGCAGGTGGCTTGGTGGTTAAGGTGCTGGAGTCCGATATGGCCGACCACAGTTCAGGTCCTGGACCTGGCGGCTTGCTTCCTCACTTTCCTTCTCACTGTCTCTCTGTGGTAGGTGCATGTACTCTATAGTGATTAAAAATAATACTAATAAGGGACCAGCAGTTAGCGTAATGGCTATGTCACTGGACTCCCATGGAGTCGACTGCAGTTCGAGTCCTGGACCCGGTGGCTTAAACTCATGCCAGGTGCGTGTGCATGAGAAAAAAGAAAAAGAAAAAGAAATACTAATAAATAAAATTAAAGAAATAATTCTTAAAGAAAAAAGAGAAATCCTCAGCTGTGCCCACTCAGCTCTCCCATCAGCGCCATCTGCAGACATTGCCTGGGCTGTTGGGGCAGTGTGCAGGAGGGAGTCACCGGCAGCGTGTGGGTGCGAGGGCTGCGGCAGGGCCTGGAGCCGCTCCTGCCTGACACGCACAGGTTATGGAGGAGGATAAAGCGAAAAGGAGAAACGGCATACACTGGGACAGCAGGTGGGGGTCATGGTTACATTGCTAGATTCCCACGGAGGCCAAGCGGCTCAAGTCCTGGGTCCGGCAGATTGAAACTCACGCTGGGCTCATGTGCGTGCGTGCCCAAGATTCCAAGAGGAGAATGGAGGAGAAAGGATTGCAGCGTGGCCACCCCCCTGAGGGCTGATTTCTCACCTCTGTCTCTCTCACAAGTACGTGCACCCTATAGCAAAAACCTCTCTCTTTAAAAAAAAGTATGCCTAGTTTAGTCTTCGGAATAAGAGCCAGATGAAGACTGCCATAGGGCAAACGGTGGGTACCAAGACGGAGCACTGAGAGGGAAGTTCAAGGCCAGCCACTGCTATGGCGGTTAAGGCAGTAGGACCTACATGGCCGAGTGCATGGTTTGAGTCCTGACCCCGGTGGCTTGAAAAACACTTCAGGACTATACGCGTGCGTGTGTGTCCGAAATCCCAAGGGACTGTGGAGGAGAAGGCACTGTGGTGTGGCCATCCACCCGGGGGTGATTTCTCGCGTTCCCTCCGTTTCTGTCTCTCTCCTGTGAACATTTGCACCCTATGGTAAAAATCTAAAAAGGAAAACAAAGAGAGAGAGAGAAAGAAAATGAGGAAGAGAAAGAAAGAAGAAACAGAGAAAGGAAAGCCTGCTGGGCCTGTGAGCGTATGTTCCCAACATCCCGAGAGGAGAGTGAAAGACTAGGGGCTGTGGTGTGGTCATCCCCCACGAGGGGTGCTTTCTTATTGTCTCTCTGTCTCTGTCTCTCTCTGGTGAGTGCACACACCCTATACCAAAAAAAGAAAGAGTGACGTTAGAAGTGCGTCATGATCTCACGGTCCAGAGGTGCCGTCCAGGCCCGGGGGTCAACCTCCCCCGCGGAGGAGTGCCTTCTGTGACATCTTTGAGGCTGTCAGTCTTCACTCGGTCCCTTTCCAGTGACAGCGACATCAGGCGCGGGCTTTCCTAGTTTGGATCAATTCTAATTACTCAGACTCTTAACAGCGGAGTGAAATTGCTCCTCTGTAAATGTAAATCGACGACCCTTCATTTAAGAGCAAGATGAAAGTGTCTCTCCTTCTCTCCCACCTAGTAGCCCTTTGCAGACCCCAGTCATCAGCAGCTAACATCCCTCTCCTCTCCAGGAAGCCCTCCCGGCTTGCTGACCGCTGCCGGAGCAGGCCGAGGCCTGACCTCTTGGTCGCTGTACGCCAGCACCCGCAGCGCTCGGGCACTAGGTGAGTGAGCCACAGGCCGACAGAGACGGTCATTCTGGAAGGCCCTCTTGTGCCGTGCTTGGTACTAGGCCCTGGGTTTAGATTTATGAAGTTCAATAAAGCAGGGTCTGTGTACGGAAGTAATTAGAGTCGAGAGAGGAGAGCGAACAAGTAAATCAAGGATCGGGCTTAAGAGGAGGCACAGTGCGGTGTGGGGACCAGACCAAGGGGCCGGGCTCTGGGATGCCGAGGTGCGGTGTGGCCTGGGCGGGAGAGGTGTCCCAGGGGCTCGGAGGCCGTGAGACCAGCTGGACAGAGAAGGAGGAAGTGAAGAGGCACCGTGGTGTAAACGGCACCTGTGGGGCCAGCAGGCGGAGTGGTGGTGAAGGCACTGGATTCTCACTTGGCCGACCACGATCCGACTCCCTGATCCGGTTGCTTAAAAATTGTAACAAACAGCTAGATAAAGAAATGAATGAAACACAGACAAAATAAAACGGCACGTACCCTGAGTGCCCGGTGGGGGCATTTATGTTAGGTGTGGTGGAAGGAGGTGGAGCCAGATCAGAAAAGACCTTATTACCAGGACCAGCACGTAGCGTAATAATTCCGTTCCTGGACTCCCATGTAGTTGGCCACAGTTCGAGTCCCAGACCCGGTGACTTGAAACTCATACTACGCACATGTGCATGTGTGCCCAAGATCTTAAGAAGACAATGGAGGAGAAGGGATTGTGGCGTGGCCATCCCTACACTTTCTGTCTCTCTGTCTCTCCAGTGAGTGCATGTGCCCTACATAAAAAATCTCTCTCTCAAAAAAAGGAAAGGCCTATTACTAAGTTAGAATGGAAGCCTTCTGTCAAAACATTTGGAGAAGACATTAAAAGATTTGTTAAATTCTTTTTTTAAAGAATAATTTATATTTAATTAATTATTTATTAATTTATTTATTTTGGGGGGCCAGCAGGTGGCGTGGTGATTAAAGATGCTGGATTCCCACATGGCCAACAGCGGTTTGAGTCCCGGACCTGGTGGCTTGCTTTCTCACTTTCTCTCTCATTCTGTCCCTCTCTGGTCAAATTGAAATAAACAAATGAATAAATAAATAAAGTTAAATAAAATAATTATTAAAAAAATTATTTATTTTTAAAATTTTGACCAGAGAGAGACACACACACAGAAAGAGAGAGGGAAAATGAGAAAGCAAGCCACCAGGTTTGGGACTCGAACCGTCTTCAGCCATGTGGTAGTGTCCAGCACCTTAACTACAACACCACCTACTGGTCCCAACATTGAAAGATTTTAAACAACCGAATGATATAAGCCCATTTTTCATGTTCAGAAAATTGACAGAATGAGGGGTCAGCAGATGGCATGGAGATCAAGGCTCTGGACTCGCACATGGCCAACTGTGTGGTTCGAGTCCCATATCTGGTGGCTTGGAAATCATGCCGGATGCATGTGCATGTGTGCCCAAACTCCTGAGAGGGGATGGAGGAGAAGGGGCTGCAGCATGACCATACCCCGGGGTGATTTCTCACTTTCCTTCTCGCTGTCTCTCTCAGCGAGAACACACACCCTATGGCAAAAACTAAAAAGAAGTTATTTCAGCAGTGCATCATATGATTCATGGGTCTGTCTTCTTGCTCTGAGCGTGTTTTAACCATGACAGCCACGTTAGCTTCAGTTTTTTGGCAGCTTCATCACACCATTCATGGGCAACCCAATCCCCAAATTTCTTGTTTACAAATTTTCCAAAGGGCACATAAACTCACAAGACAGAGAAAGAGGGGAAAAGCACCCCCAAAGGGGTATGGCCACACACAGCCCTCCTCACCCCACCTGTCGGGATGTTGGACACTGAGCAGCCGGGGCTGGAATGCAAACTGCACGATCAGCCACGTGGGGTCCAGCTCCCGCAACCACTGGGCTAGGGGACCGGTCCCAACGTTCTAAATGTCTAAATCAACTGTCAGAGCAGTGCACTGCATGAAACCTCACGCAGAAGGAAATCCTAACTTGTCAGAACTTCCTGCCGAGTTTCTAAAAATAAAAATGAATTTATTTCCCTTTTTAGTTTAAAATCATACAGCGAATCCCTCAACTTGCCAGCTTCTAGCATTGATTTTTGGAACCCGATTACACCGTTTCAGACACAGCTGCAGGCGCCCAGCCTGCAGTACCCAGGCCTTGCTGCTGTCAGAGCAGAGGGGCCGGAGGTTCGTGTCACGTGGGGAGCAGAGGCCTTTCAGAACAGCTTCCAAATTGGGCCTAGAGGAAGAGGCTAATGAGACGTCGCAGCCTGCTGCTGGAGAAAACCGTGCCAACGCGCTAATTGGCTCTGCCCAGACAATCGGCACCACAGCCTCACCTGGGCCTGGGGGGGCCTCGGCCCAGGCTTTCCTCCCGAGTCCCTGGCTAACACCCTCTCCCTTCCTCCTGCAGCGGTTCTAAACCGCCCTCACTCGGGTCAGGACCCTCCACTGGCTGACCGCCTTCCCCACCACCTCCCGCTGAGTGGAGGGTCCGTGGCTCCCCTCCTTCTCTAGGCCCTCAGTCCTATCCCCATCTTCCTCTGCTTTTCCTCGCCTGCTCCTGCCCTGCCTTCCACCTGCTTGTCTCCAAGGCCTGGCCCCTTCTCTGAGATCTCAATTACAGAGCGGGGCTTCAGTGTTCTCAGAAAGAAGGAAGTGTGTCAGAACCTTAACACCAAATTGTTTTTTTTCTGGGCCAGAGAGTTCTGTGATTTTTAAACAAACTAATGTAATTTTCCCCCATTATAATGGTAACAGTTACATTGCTGGACTCCCATGAAGTCGACTTGGTTTGAGTCCCACACCTAGTGGCTTGAACCTCACTCTGGACACATGTGTGGGTGCGGTGTGCGTGCATGTCCAAAATCCTGAGAGGACATGCGGTGTGTGTGCGTGCCCAAAATCCTGAGAGGAGAATGGAGGAGAAGGGATTGTGGTGTGGCCATCCCGTCTGGGGGTGCGATTTCTCACTTTCTGTCTCTCTGTCTTTGCATCAAGTACACATGCTCTATAGCAAAAAACAACAAAACAAAACAAAACAATCAAAACAAAACAACAACAACAACAGAAAAAAAACTCTCTTGGGGCCACCGAGGTGGTTAAGCCTCTGGGCTCCCATATGGCTGATTGTGGTTCAAGTCCCAGACCTGGCAGCTTGCTTTCTCACTTTCCTTCTCTCTCTCTGACCAACTTCAAAATAAATAAATAAATAAATAAAATAATGACAATGAATAAAATAATAATTTTTTAAAGTTTTC
>NW_006160094.1:7182191-7183017 GCF_000334495.1 Tupaia belangeri chinensis | reverse complement strand
GCGCCCTAAGATGAAAATCCCCCCAAAAAAAAAAAAAGAGTAAAAAAAAAAAGAAAAAAAAAAGAGGGACTGTGGCACGGCCATCGCCCAGGGCTGGTATTTTACTTTCCCTCTGTCTCTTCCCAGCGAGTGCATGTGCCCTGCAGCAGATGATAATAATAATGATAATGATAATATATGGTTTTTAGCTTGGCCATTTACAATCTTTCTCCTCTGGGACTAGTTTATTTCTCTCCTTACCTCAATTTGCTAAACTTTAAAATGGATAAAGTAGCATGTCACAGTTTTGTTGTGAGGATTTAGTGAGGAAGGTATTCCTGGTACACAGTATACTTTTATTTATTTATTTATTTATTTATTTATTTCCAATTTGCTATAGAGTACGTGCGCTCACAAGAGAGAGGCTGGAAGGAGTGAGAAAGCAAGCCCCTAGGTCTAGGACTCGAACCACCGTCAGCTCTGTGGGAGTGTAGTGTTGTAACCACCGTGCCACCTGCTGGCCCTACAGTACTTTTTTTTTAAGAGAGATTTTTGCTATAGGGCACGTGCAGTTGCAGGAGAGACAGAGAGACAAAGAGACAAAAAGTGAGAAATCATCCCCTAGGGGAGGTGGCCAGGCCACCATCTCTTCTTCTTCATTTTCTTCTCAGGATTTTGGGCGCAGGGAACCAGCAGTTAGCGTAATGGCTATGTCGCTGGACTCCCACGTAGTCGACCGCGGTTCGCGTCCCGGAGCCGGTGGCTTAAAACCCACGCCGGGCGCGTGTGCGTGCATGCCCAAGATCCCGAGAGGAGAATGGAGGAGAAGGGATTGCGGCATGGCCAT
>NW_006160094.1:7176818-7181967 GCF_000334495.1 Tupaia belangeri chinensis | reverse complement strand
GTACATTTTTTTTGTTGTAAGATTTATTTAATTTTATTTATCACTATATGTATGTGTATGTGTGTATATATATTTAAATAAATAAAATGTAAATAAAATTAAATCTTATAAAAACTATATATATATATTTTTAAATATATATATATGTATATATATATTTAAATTTGCTATAGGCACTTACCGGAGAGAGCCAGAGAGAGAGGGGGAAGGTGAGAAAGCGAGCTGTCAGGTGTGCCACGTGGGAGTCCGGCCTTTAACCACCTCCACACCTGCTGGCCCCAACGGTGTGTTTTTCTAAGAGTAACTTGTCGGGAAATACAATAAAACGCTGTGTCTCTTTGGGCCGTGGAGCAACCGATGGACCCTTCCCAGCCTCCTTCCTACACTCATTTCTCAAAGGCTCTATTACAATTTACATTTAAACAGTACATTTAAATTATCATATAAAACTTAGAAATTCATACTAACTGCAAATGTAGAAATAAAATAAACTAAACATAAGACAAAAACCTGCCCATAATCCCATCGTCAGAGATCATTGCTAACATGTTGATACATTTTCTTCCAGTCATGTCTTGCCTGTTTAATAACTATTTACTTATTTTTATTACTATTATTACTTAATTTGCTATAGGGCAGGTGCACTCTCCAAAGAGAGACAGAGAGAGTGAGTGAGAGTGAGAAAGCGAGCCACCAGGTGTGGGACTTGAACCACAGTCCACCATGTGGGAGTCCAGCACCTTCAGCACCACGCCACCTGCTGACACATTTTCTATACTTGGTGAAATTGTATTGGTCCTTCAAGCCTCATCTCAAAGGTGACCTCTTTTGTCACCCTCCTGCCATGCACACTTCTAACGGGGTTCTTTTTTTTTCTTTTTTTTTCTTTTAAGAATAGGGTGTGCGCACTTGCCAGAAAGAGACAGAGAGACAGGGAAAGACAGAGAGAGGGAAAGTGAGAAATCCTTCCCAGAAGGGACGGCCACACTGCAGTCCCTTCTCCTCCATTCTCCTCTGGGGATTGGGGTACACGTGCACATGTGCCTGGCATGTTTTCCAAGCCGTGTGTACCATACTCAAACCACTCGACCCAGTGCCTAACTGCCATGCCAGCGGGTGGCCTCAGCAGCTCCTGTCTCTGAAGCACCTACTATGTGCTCATGTTGTGTAAGGCACTGTGAGGTGGTCAAAGACTCGAAGTTTGTTGAATGCCTGTTATTTGCTGTGAGATTATTAAAGACGAACGAGGCATAGTTCCTGGTCTCCAGAGGGCCTTTCCGTCCATGTGGGCGTAGATACAGCCCTGTCCCACGAAACAAACGTAAAGAACTAGCCTAGTGGAAGAGAAATGCCACACTGGACTGAGCCGGCCCTGGCCCAGGGGTGGGGTCTTGCTTGTTTTCCCCGCCCTGCTGTGCACTAGCCGATAGCTCGGAGTAGGTCGTTTCATGGACTCCCTGCACCTGCTGCCCCGTGTAGTCAATCCCTGCGATCCCGCTGATCTCTCAGGTTTCCGTTAAGCCTTTGATTCCAGACTGAGCTGCAGCCCCAGCAGTGAAGGGCCCCTGCGGGTTAGAGGGGCTGGAGGTAAGCTCCCAGCCAGGAGGAGATCTGGGCCCAGCTCACCCTGTGGGTGAGGTTGGGCTCGCCCGCCCGAGAAGAGGCGGAAAGGCATTCCAGATATGGGAACAGCATAAACAGGGGCAGGCCGAGACAGGGCCGAGCGGGCGTGCTGGGGTGGACGGGACGCAGCTATCCACGGGGGGAGCGTCTGTCAGGAGGTTGGGAAACAGCCCGGTAGGTGCCCAGGGCCAGGAAGGACTTAAGAGAGCCGGGCTGGAATCGGTGAGGCTATTTTAGGACACTTGCAAAAGGCAGGAACGGGCAACAGGGCAGGAGGGCCAAGGTTAGGGCTGCAGCCTGGGAGGCCGGCGAGGGCTGCAGAGAGGCTGCAGAGGGGGCAACAGGGCAGCGAGGGCCAAGGTTAGGGCTGCAGCCCGGAAGGCCGGCGAGGGCTGCAGAGAGGCTGCAGAGCCAGGGAGCTGCTTGGCAATGCGGTCTGAAGGGAGGGAAAGGAGCGAAAGACACCTCTTGGGTTTTTTTGTTTGTTTGTTGTTGGTTTTTAGAGAGTTTTTTTCTGCAGGGTGCATGCGCTCCTGGAGAATCAGAGACAGACAGGCAGAAAGTGAGAAATCACCCCAAACCAGAGAAAGTGAATAAACCAGGTTCCAGTCCAGGCTCCGACCCTAAGAGAGAGGGCGGGATGCCCCAGCAGAGGGTGAGGGCTACGGTGGCTCCCTGTTTGCCAGCTTCCTGACAGCCGCTGTGAAGAACAACTTGGGTTCACTTTTTTTTTTTCTTTTTAAGGTTTTTACCATAGGGCACATGCACTTGCCACAGAGAGAGAGAGAGAGGGAGACAGAGAGAGAGAGAGAAACTAAGAAGTCACTTCCTAGTGAGAATGGTCACACCATAATCCCCTCTGCTCTATTTTCCTCTAGGGATTTTGAGCAGGCAGGTATACAGTGTGTTTTTCAAGCTGCTGGGTCTGGGACTCGAACAATGCAATTGACCACATGGAATCCAGCTGCCTTAACCACTGCACCACTGGGTGCTGGTCCCATTTTGTTTCTTCCTCTTCTTCTTCCTCTTCTTTTTTTTTTTTTTTTTTGGAGAGGTTTTTGCAATAGGGCGCATGTGCTCGCCAGAAAGAGAGAGACGGAGAGACAGAAAGTGAGAAATCACCCCCGGGGGGATGGCCATGCCTCAATCCCTTTTCCTCCATTCTCCTCTTGGGATTTTGGGCACGGACGCACACGCACCCGACGTGAGTTTAAGCCACCGGGTCCAGGACGCTAACCGAGGTCACTGCATGGGAGTCCAGAGCCTTACCCACTACGCCACCTGCTGGCCTCAAGCACACATGCCCTATGCCCTCCTCCAGTCTCCTTAGAACTTGAAGTATATCAAATAGGCAATACCCAAATTACAAGGTCTAGAGGACTATGGATATTTGTTTTATAAAAATGGATTTTATGAAACTGCCTCCCTGAATATTTTGTCTGCCTTAGGAAAGAGACTTGTGTCATTACTGGATGGAGGTGAGAGGAAGACAACTTATTTATTTCAAACAGAATGCCAAAAATAAAAATCCAAATTACTGAAGAGAAAGGTTGTGTTGGTTTCTTACCCTTATTAATTAGCAAGTATTCATTCCTCTAGAAATACTGATGTGGGGGCCAATAGGTTGCACAGTAGCTAAGGTGCCAGACTCCCATGTGGCCAAACACGGTTTGAATCCGGGACCGGGTGGATGGAAGGTCACACCAGACACATGTGTGTGCTTCCCAGGATCCCAGGAGGCGAGTGGAGGAGGAAGGACTGCGGTGTGACCATTCTCCCCCATGGGCGGGAGGGTGAGTGCTCACTGTCCCTCTCACTGTCTCTCTGTCTCTCTTCAGCAAGCACATATACCCTAACAACAGAGGAAGCCTAGCTTTCCATCCCAACCGACTTTCTGTACCCATGGGACTAGACGCAGCAGCTGAAGCCCAGCGCTCCAGCCCCGCGAGAGCAGCCAGCGAGCAGGAGGCAACGCGCGGCAGTGCGTTTTAAGAGTTTGACTCCAGCGGATGGAAACAGAACTACAAATGTTACTGTCCAAGATGTAAGGGTTTGGGCCAATAGGTGGCATGTAGTTAAGGTTCCGGACTCCCACAGGGCCAACCATGATTCGAGTCTTGGACCCAACAGCTTGAAAATCACGCCAGGCATGTGTGCATGTGTGCATGTGTGCATGTGTGCCCCAAATCCAGGGAGGAGCATGGAGGAGAAAGGACTGTGGCCATCCCCCTGGGGGTGATTTCTCTCTCACTTTCCCTCTCTCTGCCTGTCTCCAGAGAGTGCACGTGCCCTATGGCAAAGAAGAAAAAACCAAATTAATAAATAAAGGTAGGGGAGCAACTTGGCCCAGTTCAGTTGGGCTCTCCCCACGAGGCACTGACGCACCTACACCTGTGCGCTTGGGACTGTGTTCATCTTGAGGGCCGCAGAGGTGACTCAGCTCTGAACACTGTCCTATGTTTGCACAGTCAGGGGCAAGACCGACTCATGGTTGAAATGAACCGTGAAGGGTCCCAGCACCGGGCAGTCGAGGGAGCTGGTCCCCCATGGCCACCGGAGCATTTGGAATGTGGCCCTGGTGGCTCGAGAGACGTGGCAGGGGCACTGCTGAGCCCCAGACCCAACAGGAGGGAGAGCCCCCTGGAGTCTGGAGGTCCGGCCCCCGGGAGGTGCTTTCTGTCCATCTCTCTCTGGGAGCACGTGCGTCCTCTGACAGCTCCCAGCATGGACAAGGCCAGGCAGACGTGGAGGTGGCCCGGCCCCATCAGGCACCAGCCTGTCACCCACCGGGCAGCTGCAGTGTCTGTGAGCCGTCTCTCCAGCCCAGGGCGGACTGTGGTTGGGGCCATGACCTCCTGATCCGGATTCACCGCCCTCCACACCCTGAGGTGACCTGTGTGGCACCTGCGAATGGCAGCCCTGACCTGAGTGTTGGCCAGCCGGGAGCGACACACGTGGGCTGGGGCTGGGGCTGGACCGCAGCTGCGTGCCTCCACCCCGCCTCTTCCTCCAGCAGTGCAGCCCAGCTTGTCGCCTGCCCCCTGTGCTTCTAGCTCTCACCGCAGAGTGCAGAGGCAGCCGCACCTTCCTGGGCCAGGCCTGCCCTGTCACCGCGCAGGGAGCAGTGCCAGTGCAGTGAGGCTCACACAGAGTGGCCATCGTTGCCCCCGGTCCACGCGGGCGGAAGGGAAGAGTCGCTCAGGGGCTGTCTCAGCCACTTAGCCCTGGTTTATAAAGCTACAGGGTGACAGAGGGGTCATTACAGTAGAATAACTGAAGTCTTCGTGAGCGACCAGGCCACATTATTTTGTTAATTATTTGTTTATTTTTTGCTCCAGGACACATATGAGAGAGAGAACAAGAAAGTGAGACATCGTGCCCTGGGCGGGATGGCCATGCCACAATCCCTTCTCTATCTTCGACTCCAGATTATTTTTTTGAATGATTTTATTGAACTTATTTATTTATTTATTTTAATTTGACCAGAGTGGGATATAGTGAGAGTGTGAGAGGAAGTGAGAAAGCA
>NW_006160094.1:7174516-7176723 GCF_000334495.1 Tupaia belangeri chinensis | reverse complement strand
AGAATTATTTTATTTAACTTTATTTATTATTATCATTATTATTTTCCAGTTTGATCAGAGAGAGAGAGAGAGGAAGTGAGAAAGCAAGCCACCAGGTCCCAGACTTGAACCGTGGTCGCCCATGTGGGAGTCCATTGTCTTTAACCACCATGCCACTTGCCAGCCCTGACTCCAGGTTTTGAGCACACATTCACATGTGCCAGGTGTGATTTTCAAGCCCCAGGTCCAGGACAGGACAGCGAAGTCACCCATGAGGGATCCAGTGCCTGAACCCCCAGATCCCCTGCTTGCCCAAACTTAGGGGTCCTCAGGCCTGGATGAGCAGGAGGGAGAGCTGCCTTGGGTGGACCGTCTGTGCTCCGCACGTGGGTGTGTGGTTGTTCCGTTTCCCTTAGGAAGAAGCTGAGGCTCAGAGAGGCTTGCCAGTCTTCCAGAGCGGCCAGCAGAACGGGCAGGCCTACAGAGACCAGTCGGCGGTTCCTGAGGGAGGGGCGAAGTCAGGGAAAGGCTGGGGTTGGGGGTGACTGTCCACAGAGCTGGAGCTCTTCCAGGAACGAGGGCAGTGTGCTGAACTCGACAGTGGTGGTGGCCGCGCCGCTCTGCAAACGTACTAGGAACCACTTCATTGTACGCTGCACGTAGAATCGTGTGGTGTTGAATCAGGAGGAAGCAAGGCCAGCCCTCCGTGCTGTGGTTAAAAGCTGCATGGAGAGAGCTGGATGCCACGTGGCCCCGTGCGGCCGGGTCTGAGGTGCCACGTGGCCCCGTGCGGGCTGGGTCCTAGATGCCACGTGGCCCCGTGCGGGCTGGGTCCTAGATGCCACATGGCCCCAAGCCCCAGCAGGAGGCAGGTGTGCCCCATTTGGGGTGGGTGCTCTCACCCTCTTATTTCTCTGGCAATTTATAAAAGAGAAGCGCACAGCCAGGAAGCACCAGGCCTGGATTCAGACTGGGCGGGAGGTGACATGTGGCTCAGGGTGTTACCGCACACTCTGTCACCCGAGAGGCACATGGAGACACTCTTCACACAGGACACCAGGCGAGCAGACGGTCTCCATGCTCGTAGGCTGCCTCCGGAGGTAAAGGGACGGGCGGCTGCTCTTTCCAGAGAGGCTCGCGGTCGTCCTAGAGGTCTGGGCCCCAGCCCAGTGCCACCTCTGCAGGGAACTGACCCACAGGCTGCTAAGGCGGCTTCCGGAGGGCCCTGGGGACGGGGTGACCTGGCGTGCCCGCTCATGCCCTGGCTGGGAAAGCGTCCTGCCCACTGCCCACTGCGCTCTGCTCTCACTTGCCCTTGTTTGTTTTCTGTCAGGCCCGCCTTAGCTTCGAGGGGACTTCCTCTGGCCAGTTCCCTCTAGTCCCCAATGGCGTTCAGGAGAGGAAGAAAAACGAATATTTTAATGGCTTAAACTCACACCGGGCACATGTGCGTGCGTGCCCAAGATCCCGAGAGGAAAATAGAGGAGAAGGGATTGCGGCGTGGCCATCCCCCAGGGGGTAATTTCTCTTTCTGTCTCTCTGTCTTTCTCTGTCTCCCTAGCAAGTGCACACACTTCGTAACCAAAATCTCTCTTAAAAAAAAAAAAATGGCTCAAGACAATCGCACGTGGACCAGTTCGTGGCCTGGTAGTTAAGGCAGTTAAAATTTCCTACAGCTGAGAAGTGGGGAGGAGGGATACTCTCGCTGTGGCCAAGGTCTTGTGGACAGCTGGAGCCCCCACAACTGGCCAAGCTGGGCCTGGTCCTGGTCCTGAGGGTTGACTAAGAGAGGCTTGGGTGGGGCCAGCAAGTGGCGTGGTGGTTAAGGCGGTTCGAGTCGCAGACGTGGTGTCTTGCTTTCTCACCTTCCCTCTCTCTCCCTCTGGTCACATTAAAATAAATGAATGCATAGGGGCTGGCAGGTGGCAGGATGGTTAAAGACGCTAGACTCCCACATGGCAGACCATGATTTGAGTTCCAGACGAGGCAGCTTGCTTTCTCACTTCCCTCTCTCTCCTTCTCCCTTCCACTCTGTCCCACTCTAGTCAAATTAAAAACAAATAAAGTTAAATAAAATAATTTTTTTTCTTTTTTTGGAGAGGTTTTCACTGTAGGGCGCGTGCGCTCGCCAGACAGACAGAGAGAGAGACATAGAGACAGAAAGTGAGAAATCACCCCCCAGGGGGGATGGTCACGCTGCAATCCCTTCTCCTCCATTCTCCTCTCGG
>NW_006160094.1:7141779-7174283 GCF_000334495.1 Tupaia belangeri chinensis | reverse complement strand
TGTCTCTCTCTGTCTGTCTGGCGAGCGCACGCGCCCTACAGTGAAAACCTCTCAAAAAAAAAGAGAGAGGCTTGGTACCCGGCGGGCACGTTTGGCCTCACCGCAGTGTCGCCCCCTCCGTGTGCTGGGACACAGAGGCTGCACAGAGATTGCCTCCTCCTTGACAGGCAGACCAGCATGGCGTCACCCTAACTGCAGCCCAGACGTGGGAGCCAGCCGGTCCAGGCAGTTCAGTGCACCGAGGAGAGGGGACTCGAGGTGAGCATTGTGTTCACACCAGAACTAGCAAGACCGGCACTGTAAATGCTACCTAGTCATTTATGTAATTTGTACCTGCCCCCCCCTTTTTTTTCTTTTAAAGGTACACACCTTTATTCTTTTTTGATAAAGAAGAAAAGCAGCGGGACCTGCAGATGGCATAATGGTATGTCGCTGGGCTCTCACGTGTTGACTGTGGTTTCAAATCCAGGACCTGGCAGGTTAAAATTCATGCCAGGCACATGTGCGTGCATGCCCACGATCCCGAGAGGAGAATGGAGAAGAACAGATTGTGGCGTGGCCATCTTCTGTGGGGGGCAATTCCTCATTTTCTGTCTCTATCTTTCTCTGTCTCTCTAGCAAGTGCACACACCCCATAGCAAAAATCTGTCTAAAAAAAAAGCTTGAAACAATTGTATATGGGCCAGTTTGTGGCCTGGTAGTTAAGGGGGCTGGATCCCACATGGTCCACCACGTTAGTCCCAGGCCTAGCAGCTTGAGAAACACGCGGGGTTCATGTGCATGTGTGCCCAAAATCCCAAGAGGAGAAATAAGGAGAATGGATCGTAGCATGACCATTCCCAGCGGAGGTGCTTTCTTGCTTTCCTTCTTTCTTTCTGTCTCTGGCAAGTTAAAAACACAAAAAGAGCTGTATAGAAGTTGATCAGCTCCTATCTGAAACAGCTGAGATTCTTCTCAGGTGTTAAGATGTAAGGAAATGTTGGTGTAAATTGCTTTGATGAGACTAATCACCACTTAAAATTTTTCTTTACACATCTCTTTTCCAAATTGTTTACAGTAAGCATACATAATTTTACAACAGGGAAATAGTATTTTACTTTTTTTAAATAAAGAATTGTTTTATTTACCTTTTATTTATTTTAGTTTGAGAGTGAAAGACAGAGAGAGAGAGAGAGAGGGAAAGTGAGAAAGCAAGCCACCAGGTCCAGTTATTTTTAAAACCTATTTATTTCAAATAAAAAAAAAAAAAAAAAAAAAAACTATTTATTTCTTCCATGAAGAGACAGGGAGCGAAAAGGAGACTAGGGCCCCAGCAGGGTTGTCACGTCCTGCCCCATCCCCAGCCAGCGCAGGACCAGTGCTGAGCCTGCACACAGGGGGCCCTGGGGTGAAGCAGCCCCCGGGGCTCAGCCGCTGGCCTGGGAATGCTACTTTTACTCCTAAACAAAGTAACTCCTTTCACTTTGTATCAATTTTTCTCATTTCCACATATAAGCGTGTATTATATATGCGTGTGTATAATAAAACATTTCAGTCTCTCCCAACTTAGGTCTCCCATACGTTTGAATTTCCGGAAACGGATGAAGGGGTGGCGTTCGTGAGCTGTCCTTGGGTATACTGGCTGTCTGCGTGTCCCCTTCCTACTCAGTCACTGTCCGTACGTCACCCAGATGCCTGAGGGTAACCAGCGGAACTTGATCATCTCTAAGCCGAAGAACAGGTCAACACTGGCTGCCCGTGGTGGGGGCCAGCTGCCGGGAAGGCTGTCAGTACTGACAGCTGTCTGTCCACAGCCTGTACCTGGGCGCTGCTGGGAGCTGCCCTCCGCCCAGGGGTCAGGCAGGCTTGTCTCCTGCAGGACCTGGCTCCCAGCTGTGCTTGCGTGGACGCCCCTCCGCCTGCCAGCCTGTCTCCCGGCGACCGTGCGTCCTCAGTCTTCCTCTTCGCGTCTCACTCAGCAAACGGGATTGCAAAACAGCTGGCTCCGTGCAGCAAGCCTGGCGTGGGCTTCCACCTTTCTGGTTGGGGAGCTTGTTTGCTGGTTAAGGATGACTCAGGAGGGAAGTTGATGAAATGCTGGAGCAACTGCGAGGTCCAGGCAAAGCAGAAGCCATCCCAGCAGAACACCCAGCAAGCCTTCCCCGGCTGCGGCCGCAGCTGCAGGAGGCTGGAGCGCAGTCTGACCCTCCGCGCTGCTCCTGCCAGCTCCCCGGAGGCCAGGCGCTCCTCGGGGATGTTCCTCCTCTGAGTTGGGCGCGTGCAGGGACCTCGGCGACGCCTGGAGGCTTTTCCAGACCTGAATTGTTTGCTTATGAATGTCCTTGACTTTACGGATTTTCCTGGTATGTTTTGTCATGGCTGCTCATTTTTTTAATAGTCTTAATTTTTTTCAAAGCAGTTATTGTGCAGACTTTATTTCATTGTTTTTAGAATTATTTTATTTTAGTCATTGTCATTATTTTACTTAATTTTTTTGAAGTTGACCAGAGACAGAAAGACAGAGAGACAGAGAGAGAGGGAAAGTAAGAAAGCAAGCCGCCAGGTCCAGGACTCAAACCACAGTCAGCCACGTGGGAGTCCAGGGCCCTAACTACCACCCACCTGCCGGCCCCAGGCCTTATTTCTTTTTTTGGAGAGGTTTTTCACTATAGGGCGCGTGCGCTCGCCAGACAGACAGAGAGAGACAGAGAGACAGAAAGCGAGAAATCACCCCCCCAGGGGGGATGGCCACGCCGCAATCCCTTCTCCTCCATTCTCCTCTCGGGATCTTGGGCACGCACGCACATGCGCCCAGCATGAGTTTTAAGCCACCAGGTCCGAGACACGAACCACGGTGGACTACGTGGGAGTCCAGCGACATAGCCATTACGCTAACTGCTGGTCCCCGGGCCTTATTTCTTAAGCAGTCTTAGGCTCACCACAAATGAGCAGGCAGCGAGGTTCCCCATGTCCCTCCCTCCCCATATGCACACACACGTGTATGCCCCACACTGTCAGCCCCACCAGAGCGGCACCTGTGTCAACAGCATGTCACCACCAGTGCCCATAGCTCGCACTAGGGCTCTCTCCCTTTCCTTTTTAGGTTTGCACCAGAGAGCCTGTGTGCTTGCCAGAGTCAGCGAGAGGGAAGATGAGAACTAACCTCCCGGGAGGCATGGCCACACTGCAGTCCCTTCTCTACGCCCCTTCTGGGATTTGGGGCAGGCACACAGAAGTGCCCAGTGTGAATGTCAAGCTGTTGGAAGCGGGATTGGAACCACAGTCGGCCATGTAGCAGTCTAGTGCCTTAAGCACTATACTGCCTGCTGGCCCCCAGGTTCACGCATGATTAACTTCTTCTGAGTTTGGAGAAATGTATGACACCTACCCACCACTTTACTATCACACCAAGTAATTTCACTGCCTTGAAAATCAGTGCTTTGCCTGTTCATCCCTCTCTCCAACTCCTAATCTTTTTACTGTTTCTACAGTTTTTCATTGTTTTAAAATAATTATTTATTTAATGATTATTTTTATTATTATTATTATCATCTTTAAATTTGAAAAGAGAGACAGAGAGAGAGAGAGAGAGGAAAAGTGAGAAAGCAAGCCGCCAGGTCGAGGACTTGAACTGTGGTTGGCTATGTGGGAATCCAAGCGCCTTAATCACCACGCCACTCACCAGCCCCAAGATTTCCCTTTTTAAAAGTATATTGATTTATTTTTTTCTTTTAAAAAATTTCTGTCGGGGAGCAGCAGTTGGTGTAATGGCTGTGTCGCTAGACTCCCGTGTAGTTGACTGCGGTTTGAGTCCTGGACCCGGTGGCTTAAACTCATGCCAGGCACGTGTGCATGCGTGCCAGGATCTCCAAGAGGAGAATGGAGGAGAAGGGATTGCGGTGTGGCCATCCCCCTGGGGGGTGATTTATCGCTTTTTGTCTTTCTGTCCCTCTGTCTTTCTGGTGAGCACATGCGCCCTATAACAAAAACCTCTCCAAAAAAATGAAAGAAAGAAGAAAGAAAGAAAGAAAGAAAGAAAGAAATTCCTGTGGAATTTTTTTTTCTAGAATTATTAACTTTATTTATTTGTTTTACTTTGATCAGAGAGGGACAGAGTGAGAGAGAGAGAAAAAGAGAGAGGGAAAGTGAGAAAGCAAGCCACCAGGTCTGGGGAATCGTGGCCAGCCATGCGGGAGTCTAGAGCCCTTAACTACCACACCACCTGCCGATCCCAATTTTATTTATCTTAGTATGAGAGAGAGAGACATGCGCCACGCGTGTGTGTGTGCGCGCACATGTGTGTGTGTTTGTGCATGTGCATGTGTGTGTGAGAGAGGGACTGGCCACATGCGACCCTTTCCCTCCAGTTCTCTGCCCTGTCAGGGTCTCGGCCTGCATGTGCGTGCCAGTGTGTTTTCTAAGCCACCGTGGCTAGCACTAGGAACCCTGGTGGCCACATGGGGTCCCGCACTTGCCTGCTGCTCCGCAAGGCCTGTCTTAGTTTTCCTCTCCGCAGGTGGTCGTAAAGTTGCGACAGGCAACGCGGCGTTTTCAGGTAGATGTGTTTTGCTCATAGCATGCACCAACTAGTGCGTTCCTCCAGCCTGGATCCCGGCTCGCTCCTTTTCGGCACTGAACGGTACCCTGCAGTCCGGAGGTGTCACAGCTCCCTTGCCCACTGCAGGGCACCTTGGTGGCTTTCGAGTTGTGGTAATTACGAAGAAAACTGCTGTAGACATGTATGTGCAGATCGTTGCACGGACACGTTCTCAACTCCTCTGGGTAAACACTAAGAAGAGCGATTACAAAATCACGCGGTGAGAGAACGTTTCATTTTGTGTGCCAGCCCCATGGCCGCGTGGCTAAGGGAGCTGGGTCCCAATGGCCGTCTGGTTCAAACCCTGGCCCTGGCTACTTGAGAAGTATGCTGGGAAATCCCAGCGGGATGGAGGAATGGGAGGGGACTGCAGCACAACCATGCTCCCCGGGGCAATCCCTCTTGCTCTGTGTCTGGCAAGTGAGCATGCCCTGTAGCGAAACTTAAAGGGTAATAATTGTGTAAGAAACTGCCACACTGAGACCAGCAGATGGCATAATAGCTGAGTCACTGGACACCCACATTGTCGACTGTGGTTCGAGTCCCAGACATACAGCTTAAAACTCACACCGGCCACATGTATATGCGTGCCCAAGATCCCGAGAGGAGGATGGAGAAGAAGGGATTGCGGCGTGGCCATCCTCCCTGGGGGGTAATTTCTCACTTTCTGTCTCTTTGTCTCTCCCTGTCTTTCTGGTGAGCACTCATGCCCTATAACAAAAATCTCTCTCTCAAAAATAAAATAAAATAAAATAAAAAAGAGGGGTCAGCAGGCAGTGTGGTGGTTGGGGATGCTGGACTCCCACATGGCCGACTGCGGTTCGAGTCCTGGACCTGGTGGCTTTCTCTCTTCCTCTTTAAGCTTTCTGTCTTGCTGTCTCTCTATCTCTCTCTGTCTGGCGAGCACACACACCCTATAGCAAAAACCTCTCAATAATAATAATAAATAAATAAATAATGAAACAAATAAAATTAAAAAAAAAAAAAAAAAGAAACTGCCAAACTAGGCCCAGCTGGTGTGACGGTGGTTAAGGCAGCAGCTTCATGGTTCAATTCCCAGAGCCAGCAGTTTGATAAATATGCCACGCATGTGTGTGAATGCTCAGAACCCTGGGAGGAGAATGAGAAAGGACTGCGGCATGGCCGCCCCCCTCCACCACCACCACCACCATGGTGATTTCTCACTTTCTCTCTCTCTGTCTCTCTTCAGTGAGTGCCCGTGCCCTATGGCAAAAAGACTAAAGAAAAAGAAAGGAGATGCCAAGCTGCCTTCCAAAGCGGCTGTAGCGTTTGGATTCTAACCACAATTAATGGGAGTACCCATTGATCCACATCTTCGCCAGCATTTGATATTTCCAGTGTTTTGTATTTCGTGCATTCTAAAAGGTGTGAAGTGGTGGTATCTCCTTGTTTAATTCGCCTTTTCCTAATAACATTCGATGCAGAGTATCTACTTATGTGCTATTTGCCACTTACATATCTCCTTTGGTGAGATATCTGCTAAGGTCTTCGGCCCATTTTTAATTTGATTGTTTTCTTTCTTTCTTTTTTTTTTTTTTTGGAGAGATTTTTTTGTTATAGAGCACATGTGCTCGTCAGAGGGTCGGAGAGACAGAAAGCGAGGGGGGGTCTCCAGGAGAGATGGTCACACCACAGTCCCTTCTCCTGCAGCTTCCTCTCAGGATTTGGGAAGGCACACACATGCCCCCAGCTTGAGTTTAAGCCACCGGGTCTGGGACTCAAAGCGCGGCTGGCCATGTGGGAGGAGTGCGGTGATGGACGTGCTATGCCACCTGCTGGTCCCAGTGGTTTGTGTTCTTCTGCTGAGTTTTAACAGTGCTTTGTGTCTTTTGGATAATGAACCTTCATCACATATGTCTTTCACAAATATTTTCTTCCAGTCTGTGGCTTGTCTTCTTAGTCTTTTTTTTTTTTGGTTTATTTATTTATTTCATGAGAAGAGTAACAGAAAAAGACATCCGCTCCCAGCCCCGCAGGCCCACGCCATGGGCCCATGCGTGCCAGTGCGCTCAGAGCGGGCTCTGTCCCAGCCAGCAGCCGTCCCTGAGCCAGGCCTGCAGGGCACTGCTTTACCCCACCCTGTGTGGTCCCTTTCCAGTCTGTTGACACTGTCTTTTGCAGAGCCGAAGTTTCTAATTTTTAAAAAGTAATTATTTTATATAACTTTATTTATTTATTTACTTATTTTAATTTGACCAGAGAGGGACATAATGTGAAAGAGAGAGAGTGAGGGAGAAAGAGAAAGTGAGGAAGCAAGCCACTAGGTTCAGGATTTGAACCATGGTCAGCATGTGGGAGTCCAGTGCCCTTAACCACCACACCACCTGCCGGCCCCCGTCTATATATTCTAATTCTCTTTTCTTGTTGTATTGTATTAGCAAGGACTCCAAAATTAGCCAAAAAGGAATGATGAAAGAGGCCACCCTTGTGTTCCTGATTTCCTTCGTATTCTGCTGTCAGTCTGTCCTAACTGCCCAAAACGGGGTACAGGTACTTGGAGCTCAGACGTGGAGGCCTGGCCCCGGGTGACCAGGGTACAGGGTCGGTGTGGTAAGGTGGAGGCCTGGTCCTGGGATGACCAGGGCACAGGGTCGGCGTGGTAGGGTGGAGGCCTGGCCCCAGGTGACCAGGGCACTGGGTCGGTGTGGTAAGGTGGAGGCCTGGTCCTGGGATGACCAGTGGGAGCCCAGCGATGTAGCCATTATGCCATCTGCTGGTCCCTAGATGGTGTGAGAACTTTGTCAGGCAAAAGAGGCCTCTCTCTCTTTTGTCCCTCCCTGTCTGTCTTCCTTTCTCACGAAGAAGGAACAAATAAATAACCTTTAAAAAGGTTTTCTAATTATAAAAATAGAATATCACCTCCTTCTCAAGAAGTTCCCTCATATCCTTTCTAGTCCATTACATCTACCCTCCCAGGAGCGTTTGCTATTCTGATTTTTTCACCATAGAGAAGTTTTGCCTAATATAGAACGATATATATATATAAGATATTTGCTATAGGGCATGTGCACTTGCCAAATAGACAGACTCAGAGAGACAGAAAGCAAGAAATCACCCCCAAGGTGGGGATAGTCACGCCACAATCCCTTCTCCATTCTCCTCTCAGGATTTCAGGCATGCGTGCACGTGTGCCCTACATGAGTTTAAAACCATTAGGTCCAGGACTCGAACCGCAGTCGGCCATGTGGGAGCCCAGCGATGTAGCCATTATGCCATCTGCTGGTCCCTAGAACGTCATATAGATGGAAGCAGACTACATATATGTACAAGGCTTCTTCTGTTCAGGATGTTTGAGATTTGTCTATGTCGTTATACTTTGTTCTTTGTATGGTCCCGTTGAGTCCAGCCATGTAGCACTTCAGAGCAGGGTGTGCTGAGAAATGCTCTGTTAGCGATTTTGTCATGGGACTAACGCCCTGGAGTGTGCTTACACAAACCTGGGTGGTCTAGCCCACCGTGGGGTCGGCCTAGATGGTCTAGCCCACCGTGGGGTCGGCCCAGGAGGTCTAGCCCACCGTGGGGTCGGCCTAGATGGTCTAGCCCACCGTGGGGTCGGCCCAGGAGGTCTAGCCCACCGTGGGGTCGGCCTAGATGGTCTAGCCCACCGTGGGGTCGGCCCAGGAGGTCTAGCCCACCGTGGGGTCGGCCTAGATGGTCTAGCCCACCGTGGGGTCGGCCCAGGAGGTCTAGCCCACCGTGGGGTCGGCCTAGATGGTCTAGCCCACCGTGGGGTCGGCCCAGGAGGTCTAGCCCACCGTGGGGTCGGCCTAGATGGTCCTGCCCTTTATAATCTTACTGTCGCATATGTAATCTGTCCTTGACCAAAACACTGTTACAAAGCACAACGCTATATACCACGATCCGTAAATCCATTGTCTTGTTGATGAATACCTCGGTCATTTTCAGTTTGGTTTTATGAGTAAAACTATCATGAACATTTGGTACAAGTATTTTTATGGATATGTACTTTTATTTATCTTGAGCAATGGATAATAAATAGAGAAGGTACAGGTTTAGTTTTATAAGACACTGTTAAAATGTATTTCAATATAGGCTCTGTGGCCTTGATCCCACATGGGTGACCATGGTTCAAATCCCAGCCCGGGTGACTTGGAAAACACACTGCGTGTATGTGCATACATGCCCCCAATCCCAACAGGGTGGGAGAAGGAGGGCAAGGCATTGCGGCATGACCATGCCTCTCCCTCTCTCTCTGGCAAGTGCACACTCCTGACAAATAGAACAACAGCTATATCTGTCTATTTATGTATTGATTTTGAGAGATTTTTGCTATAGGGCACATGCATTCGTCCAAGAGACAGCGAGATACAAAGAGACAGAAAGCAAGAAATCACCCCCCCAGGGTAGATGGCCACACTGCAATTCCTTTTCCATTCTCCTCTTGAGGTTTCGGGCACACACACACACACATGCCCAGTGTGTTTCAAGCCAACAGCTATATCTAAAAATTCCCACCTCAAGACAAGTGAGAAGTCAGTTTGCAAGCAAGGCAGTCACTTCTCCATTCTTCGGCCATTGAATAAAACTTGTACTGAAGACATAAATGAACAAAAACAAAGACAGATACACCCTTTTCCAATACAGCTGTACCAGTTAACATTCCCACTGACAGGATGTGACAGTTTGCTCTGAACCCTGGCCACACAGTGCTGTCGGCCCTCCGGTCCCATGGGCATACAGTGGCCCCGCACTGCCGTTTTAACCCGCATTTCCCCAATGACTTAGCACTTTGAGCATCTTTTCATGTGTTTATTCGCCTTTCGTGTATCTTTGTGTGGTACCCCTTTAAATGTTTTGTCCAGTTTTTTTTTTTTTTTTTTTTTTGGGCCAGCAAGTGGTGTGGTGGATGAGGGCGTTGGATTCCCACATGGCTAACTGCAGTTCGAGTCCCAGACCTGGTGGCTTGCTTTTTTGCTTTCCCTTTCTCTCTGTCTTTGGTACAATTAAAAAATAATAACAAGTGGAATTAATTAAATAAATATTTTTAAAAAGAAAGTTAAAACAAGAAAAAGCTGAAGGATGGCTAGAAATGGTAGTAGATTGGAGATCTCAAGAAGTGAAAACTATAGAAATGAGCTAAAAAACTAGGAAGGGTTTGCTGACTATAATAAAATAATAATAATAATAACAAATGGAATTAAATAAATAAATATTTTTTAAATAATTATTTTATTTAACTTTATTTGTTTAATTTATTTTATTTTAATTGACCAGAGAGGTACAGAGAAAGAGAGAGAGGGAAAGTGAGAGAGCAAGCTGCCAGGTCTGGAACTTGAAACATGGTTGGTCACATGGGAGTCCAGTCCCCTTAACCATCACACCACCTGCCAGCCCCAAATATTTCGTTCAGTTTTTAATTGGGTCAGTTTGTTGCTATTGTTTGAATCATCTTTCTTTCTTCATGACAGAGCACGTGTGTGTCCATGTGAGAGAGAGAGAGGGCCACTGGGCCTGGTCACGCCACAGGCCACGTTCCCGTCCTACAGACATCAGGCCCTCACACTGCATGATGCCCGCATGTTTCAGGCTGACCAGGCCGGGGATTTGATCTGCGCTCACCTCATGGGACCCAGCTTCTCTTTTTTTGTTGTTTTTTCCTGGAGAGGTTTTTGCTATAGGGCGCGTGCGCTTGCCAGACAGACAGAGAGACAGACAGACAGAAAGCGAGAAATCACCCCCCAGGGGGGATGGCCACACCGCGATCCCTTCTCCTCCGTTCTCCTCTCGGGATCTTGGGCACGCATGCACACGCGCCCAGCATGAGTTTTAAGCCACCGGGTCCGGGACGCAAACTGCAGTCGACTACGTGGGAGTTCAGCGACCTACGCCAACTGCTGGTCCTGGGACCCAGCTTCTCTTAAGCAGTGCATTACTGCTGCCTGGGTGGTTTGCTTTTATTGAGGCATGACCTTTTTTACAACTTCCTACAAGTCCTTTATCAGAGATACACACACACACACATAAATCTCATAGCATTTGAGAACAAAGGTAGTTTCACTTCTTTCTTCCTAATCTATATCTTTTGTTTCTTTTTCTTGTTTTATTGCATTGGCTATATACCTTTATTCTGAAATAATTTTAGACTTCTAAAATATTGCAAGATGCTATTAAGAATTCTCATATACTTTTCTTTTTTTTTTAGGTTTTAACCATGTGGGAATCCAGTGCCTTAACCATCATGCCACCCACTGGCCCTTCTCATACTCTACCGATAGTCTCCAAATATGCTAAATTTTATCCTGTTTATCAATGACTGTTTCTATATACATACATGTAAATATATATATATATGGGTCATGTATGGATAAATAAATAGTTTTTTTTTCCTGGTATGCTAGAGAATAAATTACAGACATGATGCTTTTTTATCTCTAAATTCTTCAGAGTGTAATTTCTTATTTATTTATTTTGCCAGCTGGTGTGTGCAGTCACTAGAGAGAGAGAAAGGACAAGGCATTTGGCCGCCTGAGCCAGCAGACCACAGGGCCAGCCCTAGAATGTATTTCCTTCTGAAGAAAGTATGCCCTCAGGCTAGTGGCTAAGGAGGCTGGATCCCACTTGGGCATCTGCACAGTTCAAGTCCTGGACCCGGCCCCTTGAGGAACACTCTGGGCATGTGCGTGTGCATGCCCCAGATCCTGACAGGAAGTGGAATGGAGGAGAGGGGACTGCGCTCCTCCCCCAGGACAGTGGCTTTCTCACAGTCTCTGCCTCTCTCTGGCACGTGCATGTGCTCTCGGGCAAAGTAAAAAAAAAAGTAAAAGTATACCCTCTTACGTAATAACAGTACAATGATCAAAACCAAGAAATTAATAAAATTCAATTCTATTATCTACACTTTGATTGTATCCAGACTTCACCAACTATCCCACTAATCGCCTTTATTGATCCTGTCTAGAGTCACGTAGGATGTATTTACTCTTTTGTAACCTAGAATGTTTTCTCAATAGTATTTCTCTCTTTTTTTTAAGAAGTATTAATTTAATTTTATTTATTCATTCATTTTTTTTTTGGAGAGATTTTCACTGTAGGGCGTGTGCACTCGCCAGACAGACAGAGAGAGACATAGAGACAGAAGGCGAGAAATCACCCCCCAGGGGGGATGGTCACGCCGCAATCCCTTCTCCTCCATTCTCCTCTCGGGATCTTGGGCACGCACGCACACGCGCCCGGCGTCAGTTTTAAGCCACCGGGTCTGGGACACGAACCGCGGTCGACTACGTGGGAGTCCAGCGACATAGCCATTACGCTAACTGCTGGTTCCCCATTCATTTGTTTTTAACTTGACAGAGAGAGACACACAGAAAGGGGCAGGGGATAGTGAGAAAGCAAGCCACCAGGTCCGGGACTTGAACTGTGGTCAGCCATGTGGGAGTGTTCAGTGCCTTAACCACCATGCCATCTGCTGGTCCCCCTCTCTTTTTTAAAAAGTTTATTTATTGATGACTCTACAGTGTGCTAGGATTCTTTTACTTCATCTTTTTTTTTTATTTTTTCTTCTCTTATCTTATGTGCTTTGGCTAGAGAGAAGCAGAGAGAGAGAAGGAAAGTAAGAAAGCACCCACAGGGCTTGCTCATGGCACAGACCTGGCTCCACTTCTCCTTCTAGGACTTTCGGCATGTCCACACACATGCCACATGTTTTTCAAGTCACTGGGTCTAGGACTCAAACCATGCAATGGGCCATGTGGGACCCGACCACCTTAACTACCACGCCACTAGCTGGCCCTAACTTGTTAGTTTTCTTTGTTCTTTTTTTAAGAACTATTTATTTAATGTGTTATTATTGTTTTTTAAATAATTATTTATTTAATTCCATTTCTTATTATTGCTTTTTACTTTGACCAGAGAGAGAGAGAAAGGGAAAGCAAGCCACCAGGTCTGGGACTTGAACCACAATTGGCCATGTGGGAATACAGTGCCTTTAACCACCATGCCACCTGCTGGCCCCATATTATTTTATAGGGCACACATGCTCACCAAAGACAGAGAAAGAGAGAAAGAAATAGAAAGGAGGCAGATTGCTGGGTCTGGGACTTGAACTGTGGTTGATCATATGGGAGTCCAGCGCCCCAACTACCATGTTACCTGCTGGCCCCACTTGCTAGTTTTTTTTTGTTGTTTGTTTGTTTTGTTTTTAGTGTATTTCACTTTATTTATTTTTTTATTTGAGAGGTTTTTGCTATAGGGCTCATGTGCTCACCAGAGAGAAAGAGAGACAGAGAGACAGAAAGCAAGAAATCACCCCCCAGCGGGGATGGCCACGCCACAATCCCTTCTCCTCCATTCTCCTCTCGGGATCTTGGGCACGCACGCACACGTGCCCGGTGTGAGTTTAAGCCACTGGGTCCAGGACTTGAACTGTAGTCGACTACGTGGGAGTCCAGTGATATAGTCATTACACTAACTGCTGGTCCCTTGCTTGTTTAATGTAAGAATCTGCCCTGAATCCGCTCTTTCCCATAACTCTGTTACCTAATTTCTACCTCAGGGCTTCAGAAAAGTGGTGCTTGTGGGGTCTGGCAAGTGGCGTGGTGGTTAAGGGCACTGGACTCCCACATGGCTGACCATGGCTCAAGGCATGGACATGGTGGCTTGCTTTTCCTCTGTCTTTCTCTGTCCCTCTCTGGTCAAACTGAAATAAAATAAGTAAGTAAGTAAATAAATAGAGTTACATTAGAAAAGTGGTGCCCATGTATTTATTGGCGTGACCTGGTAACTCACCCTGCTGTGCCCACGGGTTCTCCTGGCAGAGGTGTTTTGTAAATGGAGCGAGCTGCCCGAGGTGGGACCAGCCGTGACACCGAGTGTGCTGTAAGCAGAGCGACCGTACACTTCACCTTCCAAACTAGGGCACTTCAGAGCGTGAAAGGAGCTATCAGTGATAACCGTGCAGGGCCCAGCTGCATAGTACAATGGGTAAGCCCCATGTGTAGGGAGCCAGAGCCCACGTGGTTCGAATCTTGACTCCTATAACCTAAAAATCTTACTGGGCACTTGTGCGTGTGCATGCCCCCAGTCCTGCCAGGGTGGAGAAATGGGGGAAGAAGGACCGCAGTGCGGCCAAGCTCCACTGGGGAGGGCTTTCTCTCTGTCCTCTCCGGTGAGCACACACTCCTCAAACATCTGTTAAATATTTATTTATATTTTTGCTTCAGGGCACATGCACTCACCAGAGAGACAGAGAGACAGAAAGCAAGAAATCACCCCCCGGGGGGATGGCCACGCCACAATCCCTTCTCCATTCTCCTCTCAGGATCCTGGGCACGCATGTACACAGCTTGAGTTTAAGCTGCCAGGTCCGGGACTCGAACCGGTCGACTACATGGGAGTCCAGCGACATAGCCATTACGCCAACTGCTGGTCCCCCGTCTGTTACTTATAACAAGAAAGTAATAATGATCAGATCAACAGGTCTAAGCCAGGACTGACCTGCAGTGTGGGGCAGTGCATCAGTAGGCCTCTTAAAACTCGCCAAGACGTTCCTCCATTGGCCATTTTCAGATGCCTAAGTGCGAGGCACTACAGGGTGGAGAGTCCAAGGTCGACCTCCATTCCTGCCCGAGGAGTTCCTAACAGCCAGGGAAGCAGGCAAAACAGAGAAGGGTAGCCACAGGGAAGCATCCAGTTTCCCAGGGTAGGCATTGGAGCAGAGTTCTTGCAAGGTGGGCAGGAGGCCGAGGGGCCTGAGCCAGTGTCGTTGGGGATGGCGGGACGGCCGCAGGTATGCAGTATGAGGCTGGGTCCCGATGGGCACCTGGGTGCTTGGCAATAACAGCGCTACCAGCAGGCAGACGGCACGGGCCTTGGAGGGCTGTCAAGGAGAGCGCTGGCGGACGGGCAGGGCAGTGGACGGACGGACTGGAGAACAAGAACGTGGGGTGCAAGAGCCAGGGCCTTCAGCCTGCGACCCCCAGGCTGCCGACAGCCACTCCCAGGGCTCTGCTCGCCACCTGCCTCCCCCTTCCCCTGGATGACCTCACCCACCCAGGGCTGCGGAGGACAGTCACTTGTGGCCTCTTACCTGGGTGTGCGCCCGGGCTTTCTGGCGACGTGCAGGCCTGAGCAGTTGCCCGGTGGGCCGGCTCCACGCGGCATCAGCAGCTCGTCCCCTAGCGCGCTGTCCCCCATGAGATGTGCTGCGCCTGCCGCCCCGCCCACTCTTCGGAACTGTCCTTGGCCCCCCGCCCTCTGATTCTCCACGCCCTCTGATTCTCCCACCTATGTCCTCCTAGCCTGTCCCCCCACCACCACGGCCACCCTTCTGTGGTGTGGCTCTTGTCACTTCCAGTCAGGATTACTGCCACAGCTTCCTGCCACTTCTGCCTGTGACCAAGCTGACCCCATCTGATCTGTCCCCAACCCCCTGCCAGGACAGCCACCGCGATGCTCAGCTCTCAGCCAGGGCCCTGTCACTCGACCCACGCCTCTGCCCTGCACGCTCTCACTCGCGGCCGCCCCTGTGTCCTGCTGTCCCACCCCGGCCTCATGCTTGTCACGGCTGCTTTCGGGCCCATCGTCCCTCGGAATCCAGCTCAGCCACTCACCTACCCCGACTGGAAAGCCCTCAGAAGCCACGCTCTACATGCCAAGAACACGCCTTCCCATGGCACGCTCATGTGTCCATCTCCCCCTACAGCGGCAGTGACTCAGTGTGGGACGAGTGACACCTGGGGCTGGGAACTTGTGGGGGAGGTGGCCCGATGCCTTGTAGGACGTTGGGCTGCATTCCTGGCATCTCACCACTAGATTCATGGCGAAGCTCCTGCCCCAATTCTGATAACCAGAAATGCCTGAAGATGTGCCAGACGTCTCCGGGGCGTGGGACCGTCCCAGCCGAGACCACTGCCCTGCTGGGGACTCCACGGGGACGCGCCCCCGGTACCAACCGTGGTGCCCGAGAGGCAGCAGTCTAGACTGGTCTCGTAATGAGAGAGAGAGAAGAAATGGACGCCCACACTCTGGCAGGACTGGGAAGTGGGACGCGGTCTGGTGAGGGCAGTATGCTACATGTGTCAAAATGACCAACCCACCCTCAACCCAGCAGTTCTAGATCCTTCTACAGCCTGAACTCACACTCGCACAAAGGGTGGTGGTAATAGCAGAAGACTGGGAGCCTCCGTGCCCCTCACAGGGACACTGAAATGTCACAGTCCAGGGTCACGGTGGTTACGGTGCCAGATTCCCATGTGGCCAACTGGGGTTCGAGTCCCAGACCCAGAGGCTTGAAAATCATGCAAGCGCATGTGCCCAAAGTCTTGAGAGGAGAATGGAGGAGAAGATTGTGGTGAGGCCATCCCCCTTGGAGGGTGATTTCTCACTTTCCCTCTCATTGTCTCTCTCTGGTGAATGCATGTGCTCTATGGCAAAACCTTTTAAAAAAAGAATCGGGGCTGGCAGGTGGCATGGTGATTAAGGGCATTAGACTCCCACATGGCCGACCCCGTTCAGGTCCCGGACCTGGCGGTTTGCTTTTCTCACTTTCTCTCTCGCTCTCACTCACTCTCTGTCCCTCTCTGGTCAAATTGAAATAAATAAAGTAGTTCTTTTTTTTAAAAAAAAAATCATGGTCCTTCAGACAGTGGAATACTATGCAACTGTAAAATGGAATGAGAAACCCTCTGTATACCGACATGAAAAGACCTCTAAGATTCATTATGAAGTTTTTACATTTTTTAAAAGTTTATTTTCATGGTAGAGAGTGTATGCGCACACACGAGACAGAGACAGAGAGAGAGAAAGAGACCCTTGACAGGGTCTCATCGGGCTGCGATGTCCCTCCCTCAGCCCTCTAGCTTGCCGGGATCCTGGGCACGCACACCTGGGGATCGGAGCCTGTGGTCAGCCACGTGCCTTCCAGCACTATCGTTCATTTTGTATTGATTGTACCACCAGGACGGGCTAACTGTGAAATTTTAAAAAGCAAGATGCAGAATAGTGTGTGTCATATCCTATCATGGTGTGACAGAGGAAGAGATAAGAATAGATATTTAAGGTCCAGGTGACCGTGTGGTAATTAAGCGGCTGGATTCCCACATGGCCAACTGTGTGGTTCAGGTTCGAGACCCAGGAGCTTGAAAAACATGCTGAGGGGGATGGGGGCCAGAAGGTGGCGTGGTGGCTAGGGTGTTGAACTCCCACATGGCCTACAAAAGTTTTAGTCTCAGACCTGGTGGCTTGGTTCTTCATTTTCCTTCTCTTTCTCTCTTTCTCTCTGGTGAGCACATGTGCCTTGTAGCAAATTAAAACATAATAATAAAGATAAATAAAATTAAGTAAATTATTCTTAGAAAAGAAAAATACACCGGGCATATGGGCATGCATACCCAAAATCCCCAGATGAGAATGGAGAAGGGATTGTGATGTGGCCATCCCCTTTGGGGGGTGATTTCTCACTTTCCCTCTCTCTATCTTTCTCTCTCTGTCTCTCTTTGGAGAGTGTGTGTGTCCAATAGGAAAAAATCTAGGAGTAATAAAAATAAAGAAACCTTTTCTAAAGTTGTGTTCACTCACTCTCCATGTAAAATACTGGGTTTAGGCCTGGCCACAGAGGCACAGGTAGGAGAGAGCCGCTGTGCCGTGGCCGAAGTTGCTCGAGAGGCCCAGGTTCGGTTCCTGGCCCAGCCTGACAGGCCAGTGGGTGTTGTATGCCGTGGCCCTCACTGACCAAGAGGCCGCACGGGGATCATCGTGATGTGGCGAGACTGTCAGAGACTCATCTCTTTCTCTCCCTCCTGTGCTTCTCTCAAAAAAAAAGGGGGTGGGGTGGAGATTAATCGAGTTATAATACAGTTTCTCTGCGAAAATGTGTGCACGTCGGATGTTTTCTGTTGGCGATGGGATGGGCAGCAGGTGCCGTGGTCCTGGCAGGCCTTGAAGGGTCACACTCTGCTATACGGTAAGCGGGCAGAGCACGCGGTGCCCCAGAGCCCTGGTGCACTCCCCTGACCAGAACCGCCCTCCCCGCCGTCCTCCGCCTCCTTAGGCTGGTCTGGCCTTCCCCCAGGCCATCGCTGGTGGTGCTCTTTCCAGCCACCTGAATGCAGGCTGAATGGCTGTCATGGCTCTAAGACCTGACAGAGCAGGCTGGTGCCTAATACGTTTAGCCACCTTGTTTCCAGAACAATCATATGACTTGGGCAGGGACGGCCTCCACTGTGCGTGCTCGGACGTGCTCTTCACCGCGCCACCAGCTTCAAGCCGGGCTCTCCCTCCCAGGTCGGCTCTGGTAAGGCTACTTCACGGCTCCACCCACGCTGATACGTCTTTTCTTTCTTTCTTCCTCTCTCTCTCTTCCTTTTTTTCCTTTCTTTTGCTATTCTTGGAGAGGTTTTTGCTATAGGGCATGTGTGGTCACCAGAAAGACAGAGAGAGAAAGACAGAAAGCGAGAAATCACCCCCCAGGGGGGATGCCACGCTGCAATCCCTTCTCCTCCATTCTCCTCTCAGGATCTTGGGCACGCATGCAATTGCGCCTGGCATGAGTTTAAGCCACCAGGTCTGGGACTCGAACCGTGGTCGACTACGTGGGAGTCCAGCAACATAGCCATTACACCATCTCCTGGTCCCTCTTTCTTTCTTTCTTCTTCCTTTCTTTTTTTCCACAGGGTGCGTGTGCTCCACCGAGAGAGGCAGAGAAGGGGAAAATGAGAAACCCTCCCTGGGGGATGGCCATGCTGCAACCCCTTCTCCACTCTTCTGGGGTTTGGGGCACGCATGCACACCTGGCATGATTTTCAAGCCTCCAGGTCTGGGACTCAAACACGGGTCCACCATGTGGAAGTCCAGCACCTTAAAGCCCATGCCCCTGCTGGCCCCAGACACTGATACGCCTCAGCTCTTGGTTCCAGCGACCCCACCCTCCACCTCGGCTTTCAGGCAGGATAGATTGGGGATGGAGCACATGGCCCTGGATTCAGACTGTCTGTGCTTGCCTCTGGCTCTGAGCCTGCCTGCGTGAGCTGGGCCAAGGTGCTTAAGTTCTCTGACCCTTTGTTTATTCAAGTAACAGCTCTTCCTTCCCAGGCTGGCCCCGTGGTGTGGTGGTTTAAGAAGGGGACCAGCAGATGGCTATGTCGCTCCGTAGGCGACCGCGGTTCGAGTCCCAGACCCGGTGGCTTAAACCTATGCCGGGCATGTGTGCGTACGCACCCAAGATCCCGAGAGAATGGAGGAGAAGGGATTGTGGCGTGGCCATCCCCCCCTGGGGGGTGATTTCTCACTTTCTGTCTCTCTGTCTATCTGGCAAGTGCACACACCCTATAGCAAAAACCTCTCCAAAAAAAAAAAAAAAGACAAAGAGGTTTATTCCATATGGCTGACCATGGTTCGAATCCTGGCCCCAGCAGCTTGTAAAACATACCAGGCACATGTGCCACCCCCTGACAGGAGGGAGGAAGGGCAGCACCATGAAGGTGCCCTGTTGGGGTGTTTTCTCCGTTCTCTGTCTCGCTCTGGCCAGGGCATGTACCCTTTGGCAACGAGGGAAAAAAGTCATAGTACTTTCCCGGTGAGCTCGTGAGAATTAGATGAGTTAGTACACACCCAGGGTCAGCTCACGGCCTGCTGGTTAAGGCGTTTGGGCCCCATGTGGTTGACTGTGCTGTTCCAGTCTCCACCGCAGTAGCTTGAGAGACACGCCTCACGTGCATGTCCCAAACCCCGGGGAGATGGAGACGGGACTGTGGCGTGACCATCCCACGAGGGCGCTTTCTCCTTTCTCACTCTCTCTCTTTCTCCATGGCAAGCACACATGCCCTCTGGCAAATTAAAAAAAAATACGGGGCCAGTAGGTAGTGCGGTGGTTAGGGTACTGAACTCCCTCCTGGCTGACCATGGTTCTAGTCCCAGACCTGGCGGCTTGCTTTCTCACTTTCCCTCACCTCTCTCACTCTGTCCTTCTATGATCAAAATGGAAATAAATAAACAACTAAATAAAGTTAAGTAAAAAAATGTAATTCTTTAAAAACACACACACAACACTCAGACCCTGGAATGTCATGACTGACTGACGCTGGCTGTAATTATTAGTCTCCGCGTCCTCTCTGTCACCCTCCCTGCTCCCTTCCCCGGTCCCTGAAGACGCCCACGTGTGCACATCTACCCTTGCACGTTTTCTTCCTTTCCAGGGAGGACTGCCCCGCAGCACCTCCGGCCCTTGTGGGGGGGTGGGCTCTGCGCTTCCTGCTTTGCCCTCTGACCTCTGGCTGTCTCCAGTGCCTACCTGACGTTCACTGGGTTGTCCTAACAGCACCCAGATCAGCACGTCTGTACCCCGACTCGTCATCTTCCGTGCCCAAATGATTAAGGACGTAAGTTATAATCCTGTGCTTATCTCTAATCTGTCTGTTCCCAGGGCTACCCCTACTTTCAGCCTTCCTCGCCCCACACCTGCGCCGTCCCGGCGGCTCCCAGGCTGTCTGCACACCCCCACTGGCTAACCCCAGATGGGACCGGACCCACTGCACGGTTTGCCCTGAGACCGTTCGCGTCTCCCCCATGACTAATGGGTACAGGCAGACTAGGGGGGCATTTCAGGCTCTCCTGGCTCAGCTCCCCCTGCCTCCCTCCATCCTTCTACACGAACCCCATGTTCTAACCACCCCAATTGCTCTTTAACCCACGTTGCTGGGAGGCGCTTGCCCCTCCCAGCCATCACAAGCCTGCTCATCTCCCAGTGTACACGTCGCTCCCTCCAGTAGGCCCTTCCTGGCTTCCTGTTCCCCTTCAGCTCTTTTGGACGGTCTATTTTAAATTTAATTCATTAATTTTTCTGTAAGGCTTGTGTGCTCGCTAGAGAGAGACAAGGTGGGGGGTGGGGTGAGTGGAGTGAGAAATCACCATCCAGGGGAAATGGCCATACCACAGTCCCTTCTCTTCCATTCCCTTCTCGGGAGTTTGGGCATGCATGCACACACTCCTAGCGCTGGGTCCGGGGTTACAAGCATGCAGGTGGCCATGCAGGGTCCAGGCACCTTAACCAGCGCGCCACTGCCCAATACAGTCTGTCACTCTAACTTAAGGAGGCGCTGCCGTGCGAGCCGTCCGTGGCTGGTTTTCCTGGTAGTCGGCAAACCCTTTATGGGCAGGGACCCTGTCCTGTACAGGTCTCTGCATCAGACCCATTCCCTTTCTTTATTTTAGAGATTTTTACTATAGGGCGCGTGCGCTTGCCAGAGTCAGAGACAGAAAGTGAGAACCTTCCCCTGCCCCGGGAGATGGCCACACCGCAATCTTTTTCCTTCGTTCTTCTCTCAGGATTGTGGGCACGCACCTCCACCCAGTGTGAATTTTAAGCTGCCGCACCTGGGACTCAAACTGCAGCCAGCCATGTGGGAGTCCAGCGACTTAACCACTCTGCCATTTGCTGGCCCCGTCCTTCCTTTTCTTTTGTTCTTCTTTTTCTTTAATGAGAGGAGGCACATGCATGCACAAGACAGAGACAGAGAGAGGCACCTCAGCAGGCCTCAGCACTCAGTCCAGGGACTGGAACACGCAGTGGGCCGTGGGGCTTGCAGCCTCACAGAGCACCGCGACACGGCGGGGGCCTCGTACACTGACCCTTAGCAAACCTAAGTAAATGTAGAAGGGTACGTCTCAAGCCCACACATTTGAATCTGTGTGACTTTTTGAAAAGACTTCGTGGTGACGACGTTGCCACCAGGCCATCATCTAAATCAGAAAGCCCACCTCAGCGAGCAGCTCATGTCCTCGGCTCACCGACCCTCGTCTGGGAAGGGCCTCCAGTGCTGTGGCCGTTTTCCTGCTCTGCTCAGCCCGTCAGTCCATGCAGAGTCAACCTGTGGGGATGCCCGTCAGCCACTGCCCACAACTTAGCGCGGTGCCGCTGTCGCCGCCAGCCTCCTGTGGACGCTGAGTCGTAAGGAGAGGCCAAGGCACCACAGGGCAGTGAGGCTCTTCACATGGTTACAGGCGGTGTTCTTGGAACATTTTAGAACAAATACGATTCATGCATGTGGTGTTGGCAAGACGTGTCGTGGGAATTTAGAGAAAGGAGACTTAAAACACAGGGGTTGCTGCTGGCCTCCCACATGGCTGACTGCGGCTTGGGTCCCGGACCTAGCCGCTGGCTTTCTTACTTTCCCTTTCTCTCTCTCTGGTCAAGCTAAAAAATAACTAATGCATAAAATAAAACAAATAATTTAAAAAATAATAAAAATAAAAATAGCTGACACTTGGGTTCTTAGTTTTTTTTCATTTATGATCATTATTTCATTAAATTCCCTCCAAATTTTATCTCCTAAGAGTTCATATTCTCATTTTGCAAACGCAGAGGGTGGATCGTGTGCCCAAGGTCTAGCCTGGCGCCGGGGTGCCGCCCTGCCCCGAGGCCTCCCCCTCTCTGAAACTGCGAGGGGAGCGCCTCGCGTGCTCAGGCCCTCCTGCTATGTGTGCTTGGGCCTTCCCCGGGGGTCCCTACAGCCACCTCCGACCCCTGCCTGGTGTCCAGGCACGTCCGACCCTGTCCTCCCGAGAAAGGGGGCACCTCAGGCCTCACCTGCTTTCTTTTTTTATCTTTTTCATTTTATTTCCTTAATGCCAGAGGCAGGGATGCTCAAGATAGAGAGAGAGAGACAGAGGGACAGGAGAAGACACCTCCCCCAGGGCGTAGTCACTCTGCTGTCTCCTCCTCTCCATCCTGCTGGGGTCTGGCCACGTGGGATCCACTCCCTTAACCTCTGGGCACGGGGCTGGCCTTCACACCTTCCTGCATAAATTCGGTGTTCAGGCCTCTGTCCCAGTCAGACATTTTTGATTCGAGGAACTGAAATACACACAAACAAGCAAAAAAATGGAAGGCTTACTATAAAGGTACGACAAAATCTCATGGATCCCAGGGGCAGAGTGCAGGGGCAGAGTGCAGGGCCAGAGTGCGGGGCCAGGCTTACGGGAGGGCCCTGCTGGGAACTGGCTGCCCCTCCCAGCCTGCTGCCTCCTCTTCCCTAAGCATGGGCTCCACCTGCCTCCCACTGCATGCCTGACCCAGGGTGGAGGATTTCCTCCTGCCTCCCCAGTTTCCAGTCTTCGGATGTAGAGGGAGAGACCGGCCGGCCCCAGTGAACTCCAACCCCACGTTCACAGCTAAGGGAGCCTGAGTGGCAGCTCATGTCGACTGTCACTCACAGCCAGGGAGAGGGGGGTGGGGGGGAGCGGAGCCGAACACGGCCGTTGCAGCCCTTCCCCGTGTGGGACACTGGGTGGTGGGTGGGCTGCTTCTTGCCAGTAGACCCCTGCACTCCTCACCCACCCCCACCCTGGAAACATGGACCCTTCTTTCAACCCCACTCCCTGGAATGACAGCGCTGCAGGCCCCGCTCTCCCGCCTCTGGCCCGCAAAGCCACGCTGCCCCCAGCTGAGCCGAGCAGTTCAAGCCCTCGCACAGGCGGCTGGCCAGACCTTCACTCTGGGTGGGCCTTCCTGCAGGGGTGTGACGGGCAGTGAAGGACACGCAGGGAGCCGCGAGGACCCAGGAGCTGACAGCAGTGAAGAGGCCCAGAATGGAGCGCGTGGGCCCTGGGATGGCCAGGAGGGAGACTGAGGTCCCCAAGCATGGAAAGGTGGCCGTGGGGCAGCTGGGAGCAGGACATCAGAGACTGGGCGGTGACAGTGGGAGGCAACAGAGAGGGGAGCCCTCAGGCGTCCAGGAGGCCGGAGGAGGAGGCAGAGCGGTTAGGAGGGGGATCCGCTGGAGGCCTGGAGGCCTGTGGGAGTGTGGGAGACTGGGGCCGTGCAGGCGAGGCCGGGCCTGGCTCAATGAATGAGAAGGAAAACTTTAGCGACGTCGAGAAAGGAGGGGCAGGGGGGCCCTGCAGTCTCCGCGGGCCGCGTGCAGTCCGTTGTCCCCGGGGATAGATGAGGAAACTGAGGCCGATCGGGAAGTTAGGCCTTCCCTGACAGAGCTGGAACCCCAGCCCCTCGGCCTTGCCGCGCTGCCCGGCCCTGGAGATGGGGTCTTTTCGGAACTGCCGCGGTGAGCCCGCCTGTCGCCTGGAAAGCCATGTCAAGGGCCATCTGACCCGCAGCATGGCCGGATACGAGATGTCCCGAGCCTCCCCCTGCTCCAAACAGCTTGTCTTTTTCACTTAATTAAGTAATTAAATTTTGCCAGAGGAGAAGGCACCCGTCTTGGAGCGTGGTCACACAACAACCCCCACTCCTTCCTTCTCCTTCTGGGATTTTTGCCCCGCACCTTCATGCACCTGGCGGTGGTTTCTCAAGCCTCCTCCCAGGACTCAGACCTCATGAGCGGCCATGTGGGGCCCGGCTCCCTTACCACCAGAACACAGAGCCGGCCCCACGCAGCTTTCGCACGTCCTGGAACGTGGAGAGGTGAGTGAGGTGCTCTGAGTGCAGGGCTGAGGACAGGGTCCACCACATGGGCCTGGCTATTGGGGCCTTGTGGGGGCAAGTGTGGAGTAGGAGCCGGGGGCAGAGCAGGACCCGGTGAGAGGGTCTTGGGGACACCAAGCCGTGGGGTGGGGACCTGTGGCTATTCCTGTGGTGCCAGGGTCAGACGTGAGCACGTGCTCCCAACCCATCTCCATGCACACGTGTAAGCCACAGATCGAGGAGCGATGGCCTGACGGCTGAGTTCTAAACTATGTATGTTTTCTTTGGTCTGTAATTCTTTAAAATTTTTTATTATTATTATTTTTAAAATTTTGCTATAGGGCTTATGTGCCCACCAGAGAAAGAGAGAGAGAGAGAGAGAGAGAGAGAGAGAGAGAAGGCAAGCTGCTGGGTCCAGGAGTTGAACTGCAGTCTGCCATGTGGGAGTCCAGTGCCTTAACCACCACACCACTTGCTGGCCACAGTCTGTAATTTTTTGTTTGTTTTCACTGTGCTAGAGGGCATGTAAGCTTACCAGAGAGAGAGAAAGAGAGAGAGAGAGAGAGAGGAAAGTGAGAAAGCACCATCCCCATGGGGGAAGGATCATGTTGCAGTCCATCCTCTCCCACTCTCCTCGGGACTTTGGGCACATGTGCACATGCACCCGGCGTGTTTTCCAAGCCACCAGGTCTGTGTCTCGAACCGCGCAGTTAGCCGTATGTACCCAGCCCCCTTAATCTCCACACCACCTGCTGGCCTGACGTCTGTGTTTTCTAGCCCTGGTCTAAGCTGTTATTTAAAAGGAAGCCAGGGACCAGCAGTTGGCGTAATGGCTATGTCGCTGGACTCCCATGTAGTCGACCGCAGTTCGCGTCCCGGACCCGGTGGCTTAAAACTCACGCCAGGCGCGTGTGCGTGCGTGCCCAAGATCCCGAGAGGAGAATGGAGGAGAATAAATAAATAAATAAATAAATAAATAAATAAATAAATAAATAAATAAATAAATAAATAAATAAATAAATAAATAAATAAATAAATAAATAAATAAATAAATAAATAAATAAATAAATAAATAAATAAATAAATAAATAAATAAATAAATGGAAGCCAGAACCCCTTAGTCTATAAGTATTTGTAAACCCACTATGTGAAGGACCTGCGGAACATCATGGGCGAGTTAGAAAGGAATAATAAATACTCATTGGCTTCCATTTATAGCCCAGCAAGGGAGAGACTACCTGGTCAACAAGACACCACCAAATGCCGTGTCAAAACTTGAGGGCCAGCCCAATGGTACAGCGGAAATGTGCTGCGTGAGAAAGGTCAGATCCCTCATAGTGACTGTGTTCGAATCCCTGTCCTGGTCAGCCTGAAGCAGTCTGGGTGCACGCACAAGGGTCCAAGGTTGACAGACCGGAGGATGTGGGGGTACCGTGCAGATGCTGGAGGTGCCCCTCTCTCACTGCATGCACTATCATGAATAAAGAAATAAAGCTAGGGATCAGCAGGTGGCATAGTTGTTAAAGTGCTGAACTCCCACGCAACTGCTGTGGTTCAAGTCCTGGACCTGACAGCTTAAAACATGGAGGGTTACCCAAAGGACAGAATTCTTACTCGGAAAAGTACTTGCACATCGATGTTTATTGTGGCACTATTCACAATTGCTAAGACACGGAACCAATCCAAATGCCCACAAACAGATGAATGGATAGAAAAACTGTGGCACATATACTCTATGGAATACTATTCAGCCATAAAAACCAACAAAACCCTGGCTTTTGACATCAAGTAGAAGAATATGGGAGATTTATTGCTGAGTGAAGCAAGCCAGGCTATAAAGGAGAGACATTGTATGTCCCCACTTAACATATACTGAGTGTCTGCACTCTATGACTGAAACTGATTGACTAAAGGATATAGAAACACAATAAATGGATGTAAATACCAGATATAGTGTATGTGAAAGAGTAGGGTCTGAGGAAGGGCATTTAGAAGAAAAATAGGGAGGCAAAACATTAATGGGATAAAGAAATGTGGTATTATCTGTTGAAGATATGTTATAGTTTTATCAACTGGACTAGGGAGGAATGTTCACATGTTGGAATATTCACCTTGTTAGCTAAATAATGTGATTGAATGTATAAAAGAAAATGAAATAGAAAGAATGTACATGAAAACACACACACATAGAGGGTGCGCACATGTCCAAAATCCTGAGAGGAGATGAGGAAGAGGGAGTGGGGCGTGGTCATCCCCTCTCTGGGGTGATTTCTCACTTTCTATCTCTCTATCTCTGCCTCTCTGGAAAGCATACGCGCCCTGTAACAAAAAAAAAAAGTGTTAAAACACACACACAGAGCATGACAGTCTAGAACAAATGTTACAGACACACTTGGAGGGAGCATGGGCTCTGCAAGGGCTCCGTGGAGGGCCGCGGTGAAGGGGAGCATCAGGAGAGAAGCACAAGCTGTCAAGAAAGAGGGAGTCCAAGGTCCAGCCGGAGTGGAGGGCCATGGGCAGGGCTGACCGTGGGCGTGGTGGACACACTCTCAGCGCGAGGGGTGGTCTGGGTGACACCTGTGTCTCGGCACGCACTACTGCTGGGTCCTATCGCAGCATTCCATACATACTTACAACCAAGCGGGGTGGAGTTCCATCTTAAAACACTGAACAGGCATTTTGGACAGCACAGTCTTGGCAATGGAACCTGGGCATTATCAAACACGGTGGGGAAAGTTCTCGCTCTGCATTGTAAAAGGGACGGCCAGGAGGCCAGTGGGTGGCGTGACGGTTAAGGGCACTAGCTGACCATAGTTCAAGTCTCGGACCTGGCAGCTTGCTTTCTCACTTTCCTTCTCTCTCTCGCTCTGACCCTCTCTGGTCCAATTAAAAATGAATAAGTAAATAAAGTTAAATAAAATAATTACTATTTTTTTGGAGAGGTTTATTTTTTTTTGCTATAGGGTGTGTGCGCTCGCCAGAAAGACAGAGAGAGGCAGAGAGATAGAAAGCGAGAAATAACCCCCCAGGGGAGATGGCCACACCGCAATCCCTTCTCCTCCATTCTCCTCTCGGGATCTTGGGCATGCACGCACACGCGCCCGGCGTGAGTTTAAGCCACCGGGTCCTGGTGTTTTAGGAGTTTTTTCCTGTTTTTTGAATGATTCTTGATCTTTTGATCTTGGGTATTGATGGTTTTGAGTCTTTCCCATTCTGATTTGATCTTTGAGCATTTTTGCCAGGAGTAGCTCATATAAATTTCTTCACTGGAGCTTTTTCTTTGGTTTCCTCATCTTCAAAATCATCATCACCATCTTCATCATCTATCTAGCACAGTGGCTTTGAAATGGCATGGGCCAGATGGTGACACAATGCCAAAACTTCCTCCATAGCTACTAAGCGCTGCCCACTAATGTGCACAGGCCCAGAGCCACATGGCAACCTTAAGACCACAGGAGGTGTTCTTTCAAAGCCCCCAAGGGAGCCGTGGGCTGTGCAGACATTCTCAGTGTGGCCAGTGTGACTGTGATTGGACCGCCTTCGTCACTCACTGCCTCTGCTCCGACAGCGTGCACTTCAGCCTCTGCACCAGCCCCTGCACTGACCGTTCTTAAAGATGCCTGTGTTCATTTTCATCATTATCCCTCAAAAGTGATCATCTTTGTCGGCCTTTAGTTCGCAACCTTGGGGGCGCATGTCCATGTCCATCAACTCTTCCATGGGGTGGTGACACGCACTTAGGTGGGTGAGAAGGCGGACGGAGGTAAACGACTACGGCTCCCGAAAACAGCTGCGAGGACGGAATCCCTCCAGGGCCCACACTTCCCCGTTCTGATGATAGGCTACGCAGTCATCTTACACACAGGGCTCGTTTGATTGGTTTGTTTGTTTTGCCATAGTGTGTATATGCTCGCTGGAGAGACAGAGAGAGGAAAAGTGAGAAATCACCCCCAGGGGGATGGCTGCACTGCAATCCTTTTTCCTCTAGTCTCTTCCCAGAATTTTGGGCTTGCACACACATGCACCCAGTATGATTTTAAAGCCATCGGGTCTGGGACTCGAACCGCGGTCGGCCATGTGGGAGTCCAGCCCCCTAACCACTATACCACCTGTTAGCCCCAGGACTCTTTTTTTTTTTTTTTTTTTTAAGAACCCTTTTTCAACACTTTTGCTATAAGGCATGTGCGCTTGCTGTAGAGAGTCAGAGAGACAGAAAGAGAGAAATCGCCCTGGGGGAAGGGGATGGCCACACCACAGTCCCTTCTCCCTTCTCCTGGGATTTTGGGCATGCACTCACTTGCACCTGGTGTGATTTTCAAGCTGCCAGATCCAGAACTCAAACTGCGGTAGTAGGAGTCCAGTGCCTTAACCACCACACCACTGCTGACCCCTAAATGCTATTTTAATACACACACCCAAGGGGCCAGTAGGTGGTATGGTGGTTAAAGGCGCTGGATTCCCACATGGCTGGCCATGGTTCAAGTCCCAGACCTGGTGGCTTTTTTTTTTTTTTCACTTTCCCACTCTTTCTCTCTATGTCTCTCTCTTAAACTGGAAACTAATAATAATTAATAAATAAAATAATTCTTTTTTTAAAAAAATCACACCCAAGGCACAGCAACTCACAGAGTGAAGGGAGAGAGAGAAGTCCAAGTGAGAAAGATGAGCACGAGCCTGGGTGGACTGCCGCTGGGCTGGGCTGGGCAGGGCAGGCGCAGGCCGGCACCCCTCTGCCCTGCGTAGCTGGAGGCCAGTTCTGTGGGGCCAGGGGAGACAGGCGAGGGAACGGGCTCCTCTTTCTGGACCTTCAGTCCTTCGTGCACGAGGTGGGGAGTGATGAGGTGTCCTGACCATGACCTCATGGGACACCCTCATCCTTGACCCTCCCACGCTGGGGAGCGGTTGAGCTGGGGATAACTCACACCACAATAGAGCGCTAGTGTGCTCAGGGCCGACCAGTCAGCAGGTGCAACTCGTGCTGCGAGCTGCGAAGGGCTTCCCAGAGTCAGTCCCCCAGGGCACGTCCGGGTTAGGACGGGTCGAGGGGCCCGCAGCCGGTCACTTGTGGGCCAGGGTTGAACCAGGCAGTCTAACCCAGACACGAAGCCCTCGACGACGTGGGTTACTGCTGGTCAGCCGTCGCTAGCCGCGTCTCTGTGGCTGACTGCCGAGCACAGAAGCAGAGTGTGGCCCCTGAGTAAACGTTAGGGCTCCTCACTTTCATCACGCTTCACGGGCCACCAACCTTATTTCCAGCGATTGTTTCTGGAACACCCTAGAGAAAGCATTCGGAAAGCCCTGGCTCCGTCCCCCACTGCACTTCAGATTGTTCCAGAACAGCAAAGACCCGGATCACCGCAGCTGCCTCCTGCAGGTGGGAGCCTGGGGGCTCCTCCACTGCATGAGATAACCCGCCCAGGGGAGCAAGAGCTGCAGGGCAGGGCGGGCTGCACCTCGGCCTCCTTGGCCGGCCCTGGGAAGGCTCTAGGTCTGTGTCTGAAGGTCCCCTAGCACACACCCTCCAGGGCACCTGCCCTTGACCTGGGCCTGGCTCAAACTGGGAGGAGCCTGTGACAGGAGGACTCTATGGGGACGCCCTCTCCTTTTGCTCATGGAAAAAAAAAAAAAAAAGAAAGAAAGAAAAAGAAAAAATAGACTGAAAAGAGGGGAGGGAGGGGCCAGCAGGGGGCAGGGTGGTTAAGGCACTGAATTCCAACATGGCCAACTATGGTTCGGGTCCCAGACTGGCGGCTTGCTTTTCCACTTTCTCTCTCTTTATTTCCCTTTCCTGTCTCTCTGGGGAGTGCTCATGCCCTGTAGCAAATGTAATAACGATAATAATAATGATAAATACAACTAAAGAAATCATTCCTTTTTAAAAAGGAGGGAGAGGGTCTTAGGACATTTAAAAATAAAAATTTGAAATGTAAACAAACAGGGCCGTGTCTCTCTAACAAGCACACATGCCCTATAGCAAAAAAAAAAAAAAAAACTTAAAAAAGTACAAATAAACAAAAAGCTCACTGGTCAGATACTTTTATCTATATTTTTTCTTTTCTTACACACTAAAGAATTCACAGAGAAAATTGAGAGTAACTACTAAACCCTTCTTAGTAACTAAAACTTCTGAGCTTCCTAATAACAGACCCCACAGGGTCCAGGGTCCAGAATCATTACTCAGAGCCGGAGGCCGGTGAGTGATTCGGTGCCGCCCTGTTTCTCTCGCAGACATTTGGCCTTTGAAGATGATACCAGACTGTTATCCGAGCAAGCAAAAAACAGAAAATGGCAATTAGCCTGGTTCCGAGTTGGTGATCAAATGCTACAGCCAGGCCGGAGATCAGCCTGACCGTAGGGCAGGGCGGCTCCTGCAGTTCCGTGAAGCGGCACCAGCTCACAGCTCCAGGGCGGTGTGGGTGCAGCCGGGTTCGGGGGGCGGGGCGGAGAGGAGAGGCCTTGTCTCTCGGGTGGTTCTCTAAGAGCTTCCTTTGGAATTGAATGTAACACACCTAAGACATAATTTAAGTATATTAAAAAAATGTTGGCCAGCTGGTCGCATGGTGGAAAGGCAGCTGGATCCCACGTGGCTGACCGCGTGGTTCAAATCCCAGATCCAGTTGCTAGGAAAACACATAGGGCGTCCGTGGCGCATGCCTAAAACCCCAAAGGGAGAGACTTAACCACCATGCCACCTGCTGCCCAGTAGAGAGACTTTTTAAAAACTTAGTTGATTGTGGGACCAATGGGTGGCATGGTGGTTAAGGCACTGGACACTCCCACATGGCTGACCACAGTTCAAATCCCGGACCTGGCAGCTTGCTTTCTCACCTTCTCTCTTTCTTTCTGTGTCGCTCTCTAGTCAAATTAAAAATAAGTGAATAAATAAAGTTTTTTTTAAAAAAACTTCGTTAATCATAGATTCACAAGATTTCTTAGGTCTGTTATTTTTCTTTTTTCGCAATAGCGTGCGTGTGCAACCCCCTGAGAGTAGGTGGGAGGGAGAAAGGAGCGCCGCTGCCCGGCCTGCCCCTTCCTCAGTCCTACAGTCTGTCATTCGGGCACTCGCACACGTGCCCTGAGCATGAGGCTGACTCTGGAGGCATCTAGTTCGATGCCTTCATTTAGTAGAAAGGGAAAAATAGGGGTGCAACGACTCGTCAAGGTCACACGGCAGGTCTGGGAGAGGACTCTGGGTGCCCTCTTTCAGCTGAGTTTCTGCTGGCTAAATCCCTCTGCCTTCTAGCAGTGAGCCCTGAGCCCTTCAGCAGACACGCTGTCCTCTCCCGCCCTCGGTTACGAAGGCCGGGGGTCGCCTTTCCCAGAGCTGGAACTCGGGTGCCACATCGGTAGCACAGTCAGCAGTCTGAGCCGGCTGAGTGCAGGAGGGAGGAGGCATGGGAGAAGGGCCCGGAAAGATGGCCACCTCAGGCTGAAGCTGACACCGACTCTCGCCTGTCACAGCGCCACCTGGGCAGCGCCACACCCCGCACCGCCGCAGGACTGCTGGGACGGTCAGCACGGCAATTCCACAGGGCTGCGGGGCTGCTCGTCCTCTGTGACTGTGACGGCACGGCCAGGGCAGCCCCGCCTGCACGTGGACCCACGGCCCTGAGACACTCGGGCCCCTTCCAGAGAGTCGCCTGTCGTTACTCCAAAAGTGGACACGATGGAAGAAGCAGCCCAGTCCACCGGAGGCGGAATGCCGCTCCCTGTCGCCGCTCCCTGTCCCTCAGGCCGAGGCTTCCTCGGGGTCCCCACAGGGCATCTCCTCGCAGGCCGGCCTCTGTGTTGGCCTGTGTGCCCGGGACCTGCACTTCCCTCCTAGGCAGCCCCTCCATGCTGCAAAGGCCGTGTCTCCTCCGAGAGGCCGTCTCTCGGCTGCCCTGCGTCTCACCGGGCCTGGCCTCAGCTCGGCAGCACGGTCCGTCCCTGCCTGCTCTGTATGCGAGGGAGCCGTGGCTTCCTGGCCGGGCTAGTCTCTCAACACCTGTACAGCCAGGCCCTGCTCTGAGATGCCTGTCCCCCTGGGTGGACGTGGCCAGTTACTGCAGAGAATGCCACTGCCATGGGGGACCTGTCTTTGCTGCATCCACCTTTCCTTAAAACACCAAGTGAGGTGGGGCTGACAGGTCGCATGGTGGTTAAAGGCACTGGACTGCCATATGGCTGACTGTGGTTCGAGTCCCAGATCTGGCAGCTTGCTTTCTCACTTTCTCCGCCTCTCACTCTGTCCCTCTCTAGTCAAATTAAATAAATAAATAAAATAATTCTTAAAAAAAAAATAAAAAAGAGGTCAAGTGAGGACTGGCCCAGGGGCCGGACACACATGGTCGTGCTGTTCGAATTCCAGCCCCAGTAGCCCAGAAACAAGCAGCACGTGTGTGAGTGCCCCAAATCCCGACAGGATGGAAAAAAGAGAGGCGACCGCAATGTGACCCCACCCTGCTGGGGACAGGTTTCCCCCCTCCTCTCTCCCCCTTCTCTCTCTCTCTAGTGAGTACTTACACATTCAGGCAAAAAAAAAAAAAAGAGCCC